>NW_028139100.1:0-480750 GCF_964270905.1 Leucopleurus acutus
TGCATGGTGTTTCCTGAAACATCTAAAAAACAAAGCAACAGAGCCTAGGGCACTTCCACTTATGGTCCTATAGCTTAGGGAAATTAAAATCAAAAAGACACAGCCACCCCAAAATTTGGGACAGCTCTGTTTACAAGAACCTCGTTTACGGTACAAGTTCAATATCACAGAAAGCGAAAAATGGATAAAGAAGTTGTGGTACTTACGTACAATGCAATATCACTCAGCAATGAAATCTATGTCATCAGGCCCGTCGCAGCATAATGAGTGGATTCAGGTACGGTGATTCTAAGTGAAATAAGTCACACAGAAAAAGAAACATCATAAGATATCACTACTACACGGAATGTAAACTTGGCTACACAGGAACTGAATTACAAAACAGAACAGGGTCTCAAATGTAGAAAACCAACTTATGCTTGCTTAAGGGGAAAGGTGAGTTGGGGTGCTGCATGAAACCAGAGATTGAAATTAGCACAGATACCGTGCCATAAGCCAAATATGTAATAGACAAGAGCTACTCCTTGCTAAACGAAGTGTACTCAACACCCCATATTAAACGCCTAAGAATACACCTGACTAGTAAGAATCTTAAAACCTGTGGATTTATATGTCTCCGCAAGAGAATCAAGCGTGTGTACGGCGGCATAAACGCAGCAGTGATAGGATTGGTGAGGTTCGGTGAGCAAATGCAGACCCTTTGAAGTCATATTGCATGGTACCCATTCCATGGGTCTCAACTCTCCAGGTTTAAGGGATTCTTCCTTCAGCTAAAACATGCATGTGGAACCCAGAGTATGATCCACCGTGTGATCGGGAAACGTGTTCAAATGTGTCTCAGTTTTCGTCCCCTGGTACTCGGGTGCAACATTCAAGACGCTTTACTAACACTCTCCCCACTTGGAGAGTCAGTGCCTTTAAACTCCTGTTTGGCCCAGTTTGCAATTTCTGCGGAAAATGTACAGGAATAGGGAGAACCAATGAGAGACTAGCTGGAGGTGTGTGGACGGGCAAATTTAACTCTCATTTCCCACCAGGAAGAGGAATTAACCAAAGGCTCAGCGTGCCGTGCCGGAACCACACTAGGGCCTGAAGCAATCCTGCGGTGTTGCGGCCAGCTCACAAGAAAGCGAGTTGAAGAAAGGAGCTCAGGGGCACTGTAATTCACAAACCTGCAGAGTTATAAATGACAGCTATCGTCCAAAAATATATTGAAGTAAGGCTGCCAAGAGGACTTGAAAGCGGGGCAGAATTGCAGGAAACCGATTTCAGGAGGTAGACGGGAATTGCATGTAAAGCATAGGAAAAGAGGCAGAACGTCCACAATGATGCACTTGGCCAAAAAGGGCGTATGCGTTTTTTCCTGAATATATTCAGGAAAAAACGCATACGCCCTTTTTGGCCAACCAAGCAAGCTTGCAAAGGAAATCTGCACTACAATGAAGTCTCACTGCCCCCCGGTCAAAAGGGCCATCTGAAAAAAGTGTAAAATCCAGAAAGGCAAGACAGGACATGGAGAATTGCGAGCCTTGTTATGCTGATGGGCGGGATGTAAATTGCCAACAGCCACTCTGGAGAAGTGTATGCTGTTTCCTGAAACATCTAAAAAACAAAGCAACAGAGCCTAGGGCACTTCCACTTATGGTCCTATAGCTTAGGGAAATTAAAATCAAAAAGACACAGCCACCCCAAAGTTTGGGACTGCTCTGTTTACAAGAACCTCGTTTACGGTACAAGTTCAATATCACAGAAAGCGAAAAATGGATAAAGAAGTTGTGGTACTTACGTACAATGCAATATCACTCAGCAATGAAATCTATGTCATCAGGCCCGTAGCAGCATAATGAGTGGATTAAGGTACGATGATTGTAAGTGAAATAAGTCACACAGAAAAAGAAACATCATAAGATATCACTACTACACGGAATGTAAACTTGGCTACACAGGAACTGAATTTCAAAACAGAACAGGGTCTCAAATGTAGAAAACCAACTTATGCTTGCTTAAGGGGAAAGGTGAGTTGGGGTGCTGCATGAAACCAGAGATTGAAATTAGCACAGATACCGTGCCATAAGCCAAATATGTAATAGACAAGAGCTACTCCTTGCTAAACGAAGTGTACTCAAAACCCCATATTAAACGCCTAAGAATACACCTGACTAGTAAGAATCTTAAAACCTGTGAATTTATATGTCTCCGAAAGAGAATCAAGCGTGTGTACGGCGGCATAAACGCAGCAGTGATAGGATTGGTGAGGTTCGGTGAGCAAATGCAGACCCTATGAAGTCATATTGCATGCTACCCATTCCATGGGTCTCAACTCTCCAGGTTTAAGGGATTCTTCCTTCAGCTAAAACATGCATGTGGAACCCAGAGTATGATCCACCATGTGATCGGGAAACGTGTTCAAATGTGTCTCAGTTTTCGTCCCCTGGTACTCGGGTGCAAACTCCAGACGCTTTACTAACACTCTCCCCACTTGGAGAGTCAGTGCCTTTAACCTCCTGTTTGGCCCAGTTTGCAATTTCTGCGGAAAATGTACAGGAATAGGGAGAACCAATGAGAGACTAGCTGGGGGTGTCTGGACGGGCAAATTTAACTCTCATTTCCCACCAGGAAGAGGAATTAACCAAAGGCTCAGCATGCCGTGCCGGAACCACACTAGGGCCTGAAGCAATCCTGCGGTGTTGCGGCCAGCTCACAAGAAAGCGAGTTGAAGAAAGGAGCTCAGGGGCACTGTAATTCACAAACCTGCAGAGTTATAAATGACAGCTATCGTCCAAAAATATATTGAAGTAAGGCTGCCAAGAGGACTTGAAAGCGGGGCAGAATTGCAGGAAACCGATTTCAGGAGGTAGACGGGAATTGCATGTAAAGCATAGGAAAAGAGGCAGAACGTCCACAATGATGCACTTGGCCAAAAAGGGCGTATGCGTTTTTTCCTGAATATATTCAGGAAAAAACGCATACGCCCTTTTTGGCCAACCAAGCAAGCTTGCAAAGGAAATCTGCACTACAATGAAGTCTCACTGCCCCCCGGTCAAAAGGGCCATCTGAAAAAAGTGTAAAATCCAGAAAGGCAAGACAGGACATGGAGAATTGCGAGCCTTGTTATGCTGATGGGCGGGATGTAAATTGCCAACAGCCACTCTGGAGAAGTGTATGCTGTTTCCTGAAACATCTAAAAAACAAAGCAACAGAGCCTAGGGCACTTCCACTTATGGTCCTATAGCTTAGGGAAATTAAAATCAAAAAGACACAGCCACCCCAAAGTTTGGGACTGCTCTGTTTACAAGAACCTCGTTTACGGTACAAGTTCAATATCACAGAAAGCGAAAAATGGATAAAGAAGTTGTGGTACTTACGTACAATGCAATATCACTCAGCAATGAAATCTATGTCATCAGGCCCGTAGCAGCATAATGAGTGGATTAAGGTACGATGATTGTAAGTGAAATAAGTCACACAGAAAAAGAAACATCATAAGATATCACTACTACACGGAATGTAAACTTGGCTACACAGGAACTGAATTTCAAAACAGAACAGGGTCTCAAATGTAGAAAACCAACTTATGCTTGCTTAAGGGGAAAGGTGAGTTGGGGTGCTGCATGAAACCAGAGATTGAAATTAGCACAGATACCGTGCCATAAGCCAAATATGTAATAGACAAGAGCTACTCCTTGCTAAACGAAGTGTACTCAAAACCCCATATTAAACGCCTAAGAATACACCTGACTAGTAAGAATCTTAAAACCTGTGAATTTATATGTCTCCGAAAGAGAATCAAGCGTGTGTACGGCGGCATAAACGCAGCAGTGATAGGATTGGTGAGGTTCGGTGAGCAAATGCAGACCCTATGAAGTCATATTGCATGCTACCCATTCCATGGGTCTCAACTCTCCAGGTTTAAGGGATTCTTCCTTCAGCTAAAACATGCATGTGGAACCCAGAGTATGATCCACCATGTGATCGGGAAACGTGTTCAAATGTGTCTCAGTTTTCGTCCCCTGGTACTCGGGTGCAAACTCCAGACGCTTTACTAACACTGTCCCCACTTGGAGAGTCAGTGCCTTTAACCTCCTGTTTGGCCCAGTTTGCAATTTCTGCGGAAAATGTACAGGAATAGGGAGAACCAATGAGAGACTAGCTGGGGGTGTCTGGACGGGCAAATTTAACTCTCATTTCCCACCAGGAAGAGGAATTAACCAAAGGCTCAGCATGCCGTGCCGGAACCACACTAGGGCCTGAAGCAATCCTGCGGTGTTGCGGCCAGCTCACAAGAAAGCGAGTTGAAGAAAGGAGCTCAGGGGCACTGTAATTCACAAACCTGCAGAGTTATAAATGACAGCTATCGTCCAAAAATATATTGAAGTAAGGCTGCCAAGAGGACTTGAAAGCGGGGCAGAATTGCAGGAAACCGATTTCAGGAGGTAGACGGGAATTGCATGTAAAGCATAGGAAAAGAGGCAGAACGTCCACAATGATGCACTTGGCCAAAAAGGGCGTATGCGTTTTTTCCTGAATATATTCAGGAAAAAACGCATACGCCCTTTTTGGCCAACCAAGCAAGCTTGCAAAGGAAATCTGCACTACAATGAAGTCTCACTGCCCCCCGGTCAAAAGGGCCATCTGAAAAAAGTGTAAAATCCAGAAAGGCAAGACAGGCCATGGAGAACTGGGAGCCTTGTTATGCTGATGGGCGGGATGTAAATTGCCAACAGCCACTCTGGAAAAGTGTATGCTGTTTCCTGAAACATCTAAAAAACTAAGCAACAGAGCCTAGGGCACTTCCACTTATGGTCCTATAGCTTAGGGAAATTAAAATCAAAAAGACACAGCCACCCCAAAGTTTGGGACGGCTCTGTTTACAAGAACCTCGTTTACGGTACAAGTTCAATATCACAGAAAGCGAAAAATGGATAAAGAAGTTGTGGTACTTACGTACAATGCAATATCACTCAGCAATGAAATCTATGTCATCAGGCCCGTAGCAGCATAATGAGTGGATTCAGGTATGATGATTCTAAGTGAAATAAGTCACACAGAAAAGGAAACACCACAAGATATCACTACTACACGGAATGTAAACTTGGCTACACAGGAACTGAATTACAAAACAGAACAGGGTCTCAAATGTAGAAAACCAACTTATGCTTGCTTAAGGGGAAAGGTGAGTTGGGGTGCTGCATGAAACCAGAGATTGAAATTAGCACAGATACCGTGCCATAAGCCAAATATGTAATAGACAAGAGCTACTCCTTGCTCAACGAAGTGGACTCAACACCCCATATTAAACGCTTAAGAATATACCTGACTAGAAATAATCTTAAAAACTACGAATTTATATGTCTCCGAAAGACAATCAAGCGTGTGTACAGCGGCATAAACGCAGCAGTGATAGGATTGGTGAGGTTCGGTGAGCAAATGCAGACCCTTTGAAGTCATATTGCATGGTACCCATTCCATGGGTCTCAACTCTCCAGGTTTAAGGGATTCTTCCTTCAGCTAAAACATGCATGTGGAACCCAGAGTATGATCCACCGTGTGATCGGGAAACGTGTTCAAATGTGTCTCAGTTTTCGTCCCCTGGTACTCGGGTGCAACACTCCAGACGCTTTACTAACACTCTCCCCACTTGGAGAGTCAGTGCCTTTAACCTCCTGTTTGGCCCAGTTTGCAATTTCTGCGGAAAATGTACAGGAATAGGGAGAACCTATGAGAAACTAGCTGGAGGTGTCTGGACGGGCAAATTTAACTCTCATTTCCCACCAGGAAGAGGAATTAACCAAAGGCTCAGCGTGCCGTGCCGGAACCACACTAGGGCCTGAAGCAATCCTGCGGTGTTGCGGCCAGCTCACAAGAAAGCGAGTTGAAGAAAGGAGCTCAGGGGCACTGTAATTCACAAACCTGCAGAGTTATAAATGACAGCTATCGTCCAAAAATATATTGAAGTAAGGCTGCCAAGAGGACTTGAAAGCGGGGCAGAATTGTAGGAAATCGATTTCAGGAGTTACACTGGAATTGCATGTAAAGCATAGAAAAGAGGCAGAACGTCCACAATGATGCACTTGGCCAAAAAGGGCGTATGCGTTTTTTCCTGAATATATTCAGGAAAAAACGCATACGCCCTTTTTGGCCAACCAAGCAAGCTTGCAAAGGAAATCTGCACTACAATGAAGTCTCACTGCCCCCCGGTCAAAAGGGCCATCTGAAAAAAGTGTAAAATCCAGAAAGGCAGGACAGCCCATGGAGAACTGGGAGCTTTGTTATGCTGATGGGCGGGATGTAAACTGCCAACAGCCACTCTGGGGAAGTGTATGCTGTTTCCTGAAACATCTAAAAAACAAAGCAACAGAGCCTAGGGCACTTCCACTTATGGTCCTATAGCTTAGGGAAATTAAAATCAAAAAGACACAGCCACCCCAAAGTTTGGGACGGCTCTGTTTACAAGAACCTCGTTTACGGTACAAGTTCAATATCACAGAAAGCGAAAAATGGATAAAGAAGTTGTGGTACTTACGTACAATGCAATATCACTCAGCAATGAAATCTATGTCATCAGGCCCGTCGCAGCATAATGAGTGGATGCAGGTACGATGATTCTAAGTGAAATAAGTCACACAGAAAAAGAAACATCATAAGATATCACTACTACACGGAATGTAAACTTGGCTACACAGGAACTGAATTACAAACAGAACAGGGTCTCAAATGTAGAAAACCAACTTATGCTTGCTTAAGGGGAAAGGTGAGTTGGGGTGCTGCATGAAACCAGAGATTGAAATTAGCACAGATACCGTGCCATAAGCCAAATATGTAATAGACAAGAGCTACTCCTTGCTCAACGAAGTGGACTCAACACCCCATATTAAACGCTTAAGAATATACCTGACTAGAAATAATCTTAAAAACTACGAATTTATATGTCTCCGAAAGACAATCAAGCGTGTGTACAGCGGCATAAACGCAGCAGTGATAGGATTGGTGAGGTTCGGTGAGCAAATGCAGACCCTTTGAAGTCATATTGCATGGTACCCATTCCATGGGTCTCAACTCTCCAGGTTTAAGGGATTCTTCCTTCAGCTAAAACATGCATGTGGAACCCAGAGTATGATCCACCGTGTGATCGGGAAACGTGTTCAAATGTGTCTCAGTTTTCATCCCCTGGTACTCGGGTGCAACATTCAAGACGCTTTACTAACACTCTCCCCACTTGGAGAGTCAGTGCCTTTAAACTCCTGTTTGGCCCAGTTTGCAATTTCTGTGGAAAATGTACAGGAATAGGGAGAACCAATGAGAGACTAGCTGGAGGTGTCTGGACGGGCAAATTTAACTCTCATTTCCCACCAGGAAGAGGAATTAACCAAAGGTTCAGCGTGCCGTGCCGGAACCACACTAGGGCCTGAAGCAATCCTGCGGTGTTGCGGCCAGCTCACAAGAAAGCGAGTTGAAGAAAGGAGCTCAGGGGCACTGTAATTCACAAACCTGCAGAGTTATAAATGACAGCTATCGTCCAAAAATATATTGAAGTAAGGCTGCCAAGAGGACTTGAAAGCGGGGCAGAATTGTAGGAAATCGATTTCAGGAGGTACACTGGAATTGCATGTAAAGCATAGAAAAGAGGCAGAACGTCCACAATGATGCACTTGGCCAAAAAGGGCGTATGCGTTTTTTCCTGAATATATTCAGGAAAAAACGCATACGCCCTTTTTGGCCAACCAAGCAAGCTTGCAAAGGATATCTGAACTACAATGAAGTCTCACTGCCCCCCGGTCAAAAGGGCCATCTGAAAAAAGTGTAAAATCCAGAAAGGCAGGACAGGCCATGGAGAACTGGGAGCCTTGTTATGCTGATGGGCGGGATGTAAATTGCCAACAGCCACTCTGAAGAAGTGTATGGTGTTTCCTGAAACATCTAAAAAACAAAGCAACAGAGCCTAGGGCACTTCCACTTATGGTCCTATAGCTTAGGGAAATTAAAATCAAAAAGACACGGTCACCCCAAAGTTTGGGACGGCTCTGTTTACAAGAACCTCGTTTACGGTACAAGTTCAATATCACAGAAAGCGAAAAATGGATAAAGAAGTTGTGGTACTTACGTATAATGCAATATCACTCAGCAATGAAATCTATGTCATCAGGCCCGTAGCAGCATAATGAGTGGATGCAGGTATTATGAGTCTAAGTGAAATAAGTCACACAGAAAAAGAAACATCATAAGATATCACTACTACACGGAATGTAAACTTGACTACACAGGAACTGAATTACAAAACAGAACAGGGTCTCAAATGTAGAAAACCAACTTATGCTTGCTTAAGGGGAAAGGTGAGTTGGGGTGCTGCATGAAACCAGAGATTGAAATTAGCACAGATACCATTCCATAAGCCAAATATGTAATAGACAAGAGCTACTCCTTGGTAAACGAAGTGTACTCAACACCCCATATTAAACGCCTAAGAATACACCTGACTAGTAAGAATCTTAAAACCTGTGGATTTATATGTCTCTGAAAGAGAATCAAGCGTGTGTACGGCGGCATAAACGCAGCAGTGATAGGATTGGTGAGGTTCGGTGAGCAAATGCAGACCCTTTGAAGTCATATTGCATGGTACCCATTCCATGGGTCTCAACTCTCCAGGTTTAAGGGATTCTTCCTTCAGCTAAAACATGCATGTGGAACACAGAGTATGATCCAACGTGTGATCGGGAAACGTGTTCAAATGTGTCTCAGTTTTCGTCCCCTGGTACTTGGGTGCAAACTCCAGACGCTTTACTAACACTCTCCCCACTTGGAGAGTCAGTGCCTTTAACCTCCTGTTTGGCCCAGTTTGCAATTTCTGCGGAAAATGTACAGGAATAGGGAGAACCAATGAGAGACTAGCTGGGGGTGTCTGGACGGGCAAATTTAACTCTCATTTCCCACCAGGAAGAGGAATTAACCAAAGGCTCAGCGTGCCGTGCCGGAACAACACTAGGGCCTGAAGCAATCCTGTGGTGTTGCGGCCAGCTCACAAGAAAGCGAGTTGAAGAAAGGAGCTCAGGGGCACTGTAATTCACAAACCTGCAGAGTTATAAATGACAGCTATCGTCCAAAAATATATTGAAGTAAGGCTGCCAAGAGGACTTGAAAGCGGGGCAGAATTGCAGGAAACCGATTTCAGGAGGTAGACGGGAATTGCATGTAAAGCATAGGAAAAGAGGCAGAACGTCCACAATGATGCACTTGGCCAAAAAGGGCGTATGCGTTTTTTCCTGAATATATTCAGGAAAAAACGCATACGCCCTTTTTGGCCAACCAAGCAAGCTTGCAAAGGAAATCTGCACTACAATGAAGTCTCACTGCCCCCCGGTCAAAAGGGCCATCTGAAAAAAGTGTAAAATCCAGAAAGGCAGGACAGGCCATGGAGAACTGGGAGCCTTGTTATGCTGGTGGGCGGGATGTAAATTGCCAACAGCCACTCTGGAGAAGTGTATGGTGTTTCCTGAAACATCTAAAAAACAAAGCAACAGAGCCTAGGGCACTTCCACTTATGGTCCTATAGCTTAGGGAAATTAAAATCAAAAAGACACAGCCACCCCAAAGGTTGGGACGGCTCTGTATACAAGAACCTCGTTTACGGTACAAGTTCAATATCACAGAAAGCAAAAAATGGATAAAGAAGTTGTGGTACTTACGTACAATGCAATATCACTCAGCACTGAAATCTATGTCATCAGGCCCGTAGCAGCATAATGAGTGGATTCAGGTACGATGATTCTAAGTGAAATAAGTCACACAGAAAAAGAAACATCATAAGATATCACTACTACACGGAATGTAAACTTGGCTACACAGGAACTGAATTACAAAACAGAACAGGGTGTCAAATGTAGAAAACCAACTTATGCTTGCTTAAGGGGAAAGGTGAGTTGGGGTGCTGCATGAAACCAGAGATTGAAATTAGCACAGATACCGATCCATAAGCCAAATATGCAATAGACAAGAGCTACTCCTTGCTCAACGAAGTGGACTCAACACCCCATATTAAACGCCTAAGAATATACCTGACTAGAAATAATCTTAAAACCTACGGATTTATATGTCTCCGAAAGAGAATCAAGCGTGTGTACAGCGGCATAAACGCAGCAGTGATAGGATTGGTGAGGTTCGGTGAGCAAATGCAGACCCTTTGAAGTCATATTGCATGGTACCCATTCCATGGGTCTCAACTCTCCAGGTTTAAGGGATTCTTCCTTCAGCTAAAACATGCATGTGGAACCCAGAGTATGATCCACCGTGTGATCGGGAAACGTGTTCAAATGTGTCTCGTTTTCGTCCCTGGTACTCGGGTGCAACATTCCAGATGCTTTACTAACACTCTCCCCACTTGGAGAGTCAGTGCCTTTAACCTCCTGTTTGGCCCAGTTTGTAATTTCTGTGAAAAATGAACAGGAATAGGGAGAACGAAAGAGAGACTATCTGGAGGTGTCTGGACGGGCAAATTTAACTCTCATTTCCCACCAGGAAGAGGAATTAACCAAAGGCTCAGCGTGCCGTGCCGGAACTACACTAGGGCCTGAAGCAATCCTGCGGTGTTGCGGCCAGCTCACAAGAAAGCGAGTTGAAGAAAGGAGCTCAGGGGCACTGTAATTCACAAACCTGCAGAGTTATAAATGACAGCTATCGTCCAAAAATATATTGAAGTAAGGCTGCCAAGAGGACTTGAAAGCGGGGCAGAATTGCAGGAAATCGATTTCAGGAGGTAGACTGGAATTGCATGTAAAGCATAGGAAAAGAGGCAGAACGTCCACAATGATGCACTTGGCCAAAAAGGGCGTATGCGTTTTTTCCTGAATATATTCAGGAAAAAACGCATACGCCCTTTTTGGCCAACCAAGCAAGCTTGCAAAGGATATCTGCACTACAATGAAGTCTCACTGCCCCCCGGTCAAAAGGGCCATCTGAAAAAAGTGTAAAATCCAGAAAGGCAGGACAGGCCATGGAGAACTGGGAGCCTTGTTATGCTGGTGGGCGGGATGTAAATTGCCAACAGCCACTCTGGAGAAGTGTATGGTGTTTCCTGAAACATCTAAAAAACAAAGCAACAGAGCCTAGGGGACTTCCACTTATGGTCCTATAGCTTAGGGAAATTAAAATCAAAAAGACACAGCCACCCCAAAGTTTGGGACGGCTCTGTTTACAAGAACCTCGTTTACGGTACAAGTTCAATATCACAGAAAGCGAAAAATGGATAAAGAAGTTGTGGTACTTACGTACAATGCAATATCACTCAGCAATGAAATCTATGTCATCAGGCCCGTAGCAGCATAATGAGTGGATTCAGGTATGATGATTCTAAGTGAAATAAGTCACACAGGAAAAGAAACACCATAAGATATCACTACTACACGAAAGGTAAACTTGGCTACACAGGAACTGAATTACAAAACAGAACAGGGTCTCAAATGTAGAAAACCAACTTATGCTTGCTTAAGGGGAAAGGTGAGTTGGGGTGCTGCATGAAACCAGAGATTGAAATTAGCACAGATACCGTTCCATAAGCCAAATATGTAATAGACAAGAGCTACTCCTTGCTCAACGAAGTGGACTCAACACCCCATATTAAACGCTTAAGAATACACCTGACTAGAAATAATCTTAAAAACTACGGATTTATATGTCTCCGAAAGAGAATCAAGCGTGTGTACAGCGGCATAAACGCAGCAGTGATAGGATTGGTGAGGTTCGGTGAGCAAATGCAGACCCTTTGAAGTCATATTGCATGGTACCCATTCCATGGGTCTCAACTCTCCAGGTTTAAGGGATTCTTCCTTCAGCTAAAACATGCATGTGGAACCCAGAGTATGATCCACCGTGTGATCGGGAAACGTGTTCAAATGTGTCTCGTTTTCGTCCCTGGTACTCGGGTGCAACATTCCAGATGCTTTACTAACACTCTCCCCACTTGGAGAGTCAGTGCCTTTAACCTCCTGTTTGGCCCAGTTTGTAATTTCTGTGAAAAATGAACAGGAATAGGGAGAACGAAAGAGAGACTATCTGGAGGTGTCTGGACGGGCAAATTTAACTCTCATTTCCCACCAGGAAGAGGAATTAACCAAAGGCTCAGCGTGCCGTGCCGGAACTACACTAGTGCCTGAAGCAATCCTGCGGTGTTGCGGCCAGCTCACAAGAAAGCGAGTTGAAGAAACGAGCTCAGGGGCACTGTAATTCACAAACCTGCAGAGTTATAAATGACAGCTATCGTCCAAAAATATATTGAAGGAAGACTGCCAAGAGGACTTGAAAGCGGGGCAGAATTGCAGGAAATCGATTTCAGGGGGTACACTGGAATTGCATGTAAAGCATAGGAAAAGAGGCAGAACGTCCACAATGATGCACTTGGCCAAAAAGGGCGTATGCGTTTTTTCCTGAATATATTCAGGAAAAAACGCATACGCCCTTTTTGGCCAACCAAGCAAGCTTGCAAAGGATATCTGCACTACAATGAAGTCTCACTGCCCCCCGGTCAAAAGGGCCATCTGAAAAAAGTGTAAAATCCAGAAAGGCAGGACAGGCCATGGAGAACTGGGAGCCTTGTTATGCTGGTGGGCGGGATGTAAATTGCCAACAGCCACTCTGGAGAAGTGTATGGTGTTTCCTGAAACATCTAAAAAACAAAGCAACAGAGCCTAGGGCACTTCCACTTATGGTCCTATAGCTTAGGGAAATTAAAATCAGAAAGACACAGCCACCCCAAAGTTTGGGACGGCTCTGTTTACAAGAACCTCGTTTACGGTACAAGTTCAATATCACAGAAAGCGAAAAATGGATAAAGAAGTTGTGGTACTTACGTACAATGCAATATCACTCAGCAATGAAATCTATGTCATCAGGCCCGTAGCAGCATAATGAGTGGATTCAGGTATGATGATTCTAAGTGAAATAAGTCACACAGGAAAAGAAACACCATAAGATATCACTACTACACGGAAGGTAAACTTGGCTACACAAGAACTGAATTACAAAACAGAACAGGGTCTCAAATGTAGAAAACCAACTTATGCTTGCTTAAGGGGAAAGGTGAGTTGGGGTGCTGCATGAAACCAGAGATTGAAATTAGCACAGATACCGTTCCATAAGCCAAATATGTAATAGACAAGAGCTACTCCTTGCTCAACGAAGTGGACTCAACACCCCATATTAAACGCTTAAGAATACACCTGACTAGAAATAATCTTAAAAACTACGGATTTATATGTCTCCGAAAGAGAATCAAGCGTGTGTACAGCGGCATAAACGCAGCAGTGATAGGATTGGTGAGGTTCGGTGAGCAAATGCAGACCCTTTGAAGTCATATTGCATGGTACCCATTCCATGGGTCTCAACTCTCCAGGTTTAAGGGATTCTTCCTTCAGCTAAAACATGCATGTGGAACCCAGAGTATGATCCACCGTGTGATCGGGAAACGTGTTCAAATGTATCTCGTTTTCGTCCCTGGTACTCGGGTGCAACATTCCAGATGCTTTACTAACACTCTCCCCACTTGGAGAGTCAGTGCCTTTAACCTCCTGTTTCGCCCAGTTTGTAATTTCTGTGGAAAATGAACAGGAATAGGGAGAACGAAAGAGAGACTATCTGGAGGTGTCTGGACGGGCAAATTTAACTCTCATTTCCCACCAGGAAGAGGAATTAACCAAAGGCTCAGCGTGCCGTGCCGGAACTACACTAGGGCCTGAAGCAATCCTGCGGTGTTGCGGACAGCTCACAAGAAAGCGAGTTGAAGAAACGAGCTCAGGGGCACTGTAATTCACAAACCTGCAGAGTTATAAATGACAGCTATCGTCCAAAAATATATTGAAGGAAGGCTGCCAAGAGGACTTGAAAGCGGGGCAGAATTGCAGGAAATCGATTTCAGGGGGTACACTGGAATTGCATGTAAAGCATAGGAAAAGAGGCAGAACGTCCACAATGATGCACTTGGCCAAAAAGGGCGTATGCGTTTTTTCCTGGAAAAAACGCATACGCCCTTTTTGGCCAACCAAGCAAGCTTGCAAAGGAAATCTGCACTACAATGAAGTCTCACTGCCCCCCGGTCAAAAGGGCCATTTGAAAAAAGTGTAAAATCCAGAAAGGCAGGACAGGCCATGGAGAACTGGGAGCCTTGTTATGCTGGTGGGCGGGATGTAAATTGCCAACAGCCACTCTGGAGAAGTGTATGGTGTTTCCTGAAACATCTAAAAAACAAAGCAACAGAGCCTAGGGCACTTCCACTTATGGTCCTATAGCTTAGGGAAATTAAAATCAAAAAGACACAGCCACCCCAAAGTTTGGGACGGCTCTGTTTACAAGAACCTCGTTTACGGTACAAGTTCAATATCACAGAAAGCGAAAAATGGATAAAGAAGTTGTGGTACTTACGTACAATGCAATATCACTCAGCAATGAAATCTATGTCATCAGGCCCGTAGCAGCATTATGAGTGGATTCAGGTATGATGATTCTAAGTGAAATAAGTCACACAGGAAAAGAAACACCATAAGATATCACTACTACACGGAAGGTAAACTTGGCTACACAAGAACTGAATTACAAAACAGAACAGGGTCTCAAATGTAGAAAACCAACTTATGCTTGCTTAAGGGGAAAGGTGAGTTGGGGTGCTGCATGAAACCAGAGATTGAAATTAGCACAGATACCGTTCCATAAGCCAAATATGTAATAGACAAGAGCTACTCCTTGCTCAACGAAGTGGACTCAACACCCCATATTAAACGCTTAAGAATACACCTGACTAGAAATAATCTTAAAAACTACGGATTTATATGTCTCCGAAAGAGAATCAAGCGTGTGTACAGCGGCATAAACGCAGCAGTGATAGGATTGGTGAGGTTCGGTGAGCAAATGCAGACCCTTTGAAGTCATATTGCATGGTACCCATTCCATGGGTCTCAACTCTCCAGGTTTAAGGGATTCTTCCTTCAGCTAAAACATGCATGTGGAACACAGATTATGATCCACCGTGTGATCAGGAAACGTGTTCAAATGTGTCTCAGTTTTCGTCCCCTGGTACTCGGGTGCAACACTCCAGACGCTTTACTAACACTCTCCCCACTTGGAGAGTCAGTGCCTTTAACCTCCTGTTTGGCCCAGTTTGTAATTTCTGTGGAAAATGAACAGGAATAGGGAGAACGAAAGAGAGACTAGCTGGAGGTGTCTGGACGGGCAAATTTAACTCTCATTTCCCACCAGGAAGAGGAATTAACCAAAGGCTCATCGTGCCGTGCCGGAACTACACTAGGGCCTGAAGCAATCCTGCGGTGTTGCGGCCAGCTCACAAGAAAGCGAGTTGAAGAAACGAGCTCAGGGGCACTGTAATTCACAAACCTGCAGAGTTATAAATGACAGCTATCGTCCAAAAATATATTGAAGTAAGGCTGCCAAGAGGACTTCAAAGCGGGGCAGAATTGCAGGAAATCGATTTCAGGAGGTAGACTGGAATTGCATGTAAAGCATAGGAAAAGAGGCAGAACGTCCACAATGATGCACTTGGCCAAAAAGTGCATATGCGTTTTTTCCTGAATATATTCAGGAAAAAACGCATACGCCCTTTTTGACCAACCAAGCAAGCTTGCAAAGGATATCTGCACTACAATGAAGTCTCACTGCCCCCCGGTCAAAAGGGCCATCTGAAAAAAGTGTAAAATCCAGAAAGGCAGGACAGGCCATGGAGAACTGGGAGCCTTGTTATGCTGGTGGGCGGGATGTAAATTGCCAACAGCCACTCTGGAGAAGTGTATGGTGTTTCCTGAAACATCTAAAAAACAAAGCAACAGAGCCTAGGGCACTTCCACTTATGGTCCTATAGCTTAGGGAAATTAAAATCAAAAAGACACAGCCACCCCAAAGTTTGGGACGGCTCTGTTTACAAGAACCTCGTTTACGGTACAAGTTCAATATCACAGAAAGCGAAAAATGGATAAAGAAGTTGTGGTACTTACGTACAATGCAATATCACTCAGCAATGAAATCTATGTCATCAGGCCCGTAGCAGCATAATGAGTGGATTCAGGTATGATGATTCTAAGTGAAATAAGTCACACAGGAAAAGAAACACCATAAGATATCACTACTACACGGAAGGTAAACTTGGCTACACAAGAACTGAATTACAAAACAGAACAGGGTCTCAAATGTAGAAAACCAACTTATGCTTGCTTAAGGGGAAAGGTGAGTTGGGGTGCTGCATGAAACCAGAGATTGAAATTAGCACAGATACCGTTCCATAAGCCAAATATGTAATAGACAAGAGCTACTCCTTGCTCAACGAAGTGGACTCAACACCCCATATTAAACGCTTAAGAATACACCTGACTAGAAATAATCTTAAAAACTACGGATTTATATGTCTCCGAAAGAGAATCAAGCGTGTGTACAGCGGCATAAACGCAGCAGTGATAGGATTGGTGAGGTTCGGTGAGCAAATGCAGACCCTTTGAAGTCATATTGCATGGTACCCATTCCATGGGTCTCAACTCTCCAGGTTTAAGGGATTCTTCCTTCAGCTAAAACATGCATGTGGAACACAGATTATGATCCACCGTGTGATCAGGAAACGTGTTCAAATGTGTCTCAGTTTTCGTCCCCTGGTACTCGGGTGCAACACTCCAGACGCTTTACTAACACTCTCCCCACTTGGAGAGTCAGTGCCTTTAAACTCCTGTTTGGCCCAGTTTGTAATTTCTGTAGAAAATGAACAGGAATAGGGAGAACGAAAGAGAGACTAGCTGGAGGTGTCTGGACGGGCAAATTTAACTCTCATTTCCCACCAGGAAGAGGAATTAACCAAAGGCTCAGCATGCCGTGCCGGAACTACACTAGGGCCTGAAGCAATCCTGCGGTGTTGTGGCCAGCTCACAAGAAAACGAGTTGAAGAAACGAGCTCAGGGGCACTGTAATTCACAAACCTGCAGAGTTATAAATGACAGCTATCGTCCAAAAATATATTGAAGTAAGGCTGCCAAGAGGACTTGAAAGCGGGGCAGAATTGCAGGAAATCGATTTCAGGGGGTACACTGAAATTGCATGTAAAGCATAGGAAAAGAGGCAGAACGTCCACAATGATGCACTTGGCCAAAAAGGGCGTATGCGTTTTTTCCTGAATATATTCAGGAAAAAACGCATACGCCCTTTTTGGCCAACCAAGCAAGCTTGCAAAGGAAATCTGCACTACAATGAAGTCTCACTGCCCCCCGGTCAAAAGGGCCATCTGAAAAAAGTGTAAAATCCAGAAAGGCAGGACAGGCCATGGAGAACTGGGAGCCTTGTTATGCTGGTGGGCGGGATGTAAATTGCCAACAGCCACTCTGGAGAAGTGTATGGTGTTTCCTGAAACATCTAAAACACAAAGCAACAGAGCCTAGGGCACTTCCACTTATGGTCCTATAGCTTAGGGAAATTAATATCAAAAAGACACAGCCACCCCAAAGGTTGGGACGGCTCTGTTTACAAGAACCTCGTTTACGGTACAAGTTCAATATCACAGAAAGCAAAAAATGGATAAAGAAGTTGTGGTACTTACGTACAATGCAATATCACTCAGCAATGAAATCTATGTCATCAGGCCCGTAGCAGCATAATGAGTGGATTCAGGTACGATGATTCTAAGTGAAATAAGTCACACAGAAAAAGAAACATCATAAGATATCACTACTACACGGAATGTAAACTTGGCTACACAGGAACTGAATTACAAAACAGAACAGGGTGTCAAATGTAGAAAACCAACTTATGCTTGCTTAAGGGGAAAGGTGAGTTGGGGTGCTGCATGAAACCAGAGATTGAAATTAGCACAGATACCGTTCCATAAGCCAAATATGCAATAGACAAGAGCTACTCCTTGCTCAACGAAGTGGACTCAACACCCCATATTAAACGCCTAAGAATATACCTGACTAGAAATAATCTTAAAACCTACGGATTTATATGTCTCCGAAAGAGAATCAAGCGTGTGTACAGCGGCATAAACGCAGCAGTGATAGGATTGGTGAGGTTCGGTGAGCAAATGCAGACCCTTTGAAGTCATATTGCATGGTACCCATTCCATGGGTCTCAACTCTCCAGGTTTAAGGGATTCTTCCTTCAGCTAAAACATGCATGTGGAACCCAGAGTATGATCCACCGTGTGATCGGGAAACGTGTTCAAATGTATCTCGTTTTCGTCCCTGGTACTCGGGTGCAACATTCCAGATGCTTTACTAACACTCTCCCCACTTGGAGAGTCAGTGCCTTTAACCTCCTGTTTCGCCCAGTTTGTAATTTCTGTGGAAAATGAACAGGAATAGGGAGAACGAAAGAGAGACTAGCTGGAGGTGTCTGGACGGGCAAATTTAACTCTCATTTCCCACCAGGAAGAGGAATTAACCAAAGGCTCAGCGTGCCGTGCCGGAACTACACTAGGGCCTGAAGCAATCCTGCGGTGTTGCGGACAGCTCACAAGAAAGCGAGTTGAAGAAACGAGCTCAGGGGCACTGTAATTCACAAACCTGCAGAGTTATAAATGACAGCTATCGTCCAAAAATATATTGAAGTAAGGCTGCCAAGAGGACTTGAAAGCGGGGCAGAATTGCAGGAAATCGATTTCAGGAGGTACACTGGAATTGCAAGTAAAGCATAGGAAAAGAGGCAGAACGTCCACAATGATGCACTTGGCCAAAAAGGGCGTATGCGTTTTTTCCTGAATATATTCAGGAAAAAACGCATACGCCCTTTTTGCCCAACCAAGCAAGCTTGCAAAGGATATCTGCACTACAATGAAGTCTCACTGCCCCCCGGTCAAAAGGGCCATCTGAAAAAAGTGTAAAATCCAGAAAGGCAGGACAGGCCATGGAGAACTGGGAGCCTTGTTATGCTGATGGGCGGGATGTAAATTGCCAACAGCCACTCTGGAGAAGTGTATGGTGTTTCCTGAAACATCTAAAAAACAAAGCAACAGAGCCTAGGGCACTTCCACTTATGGTCCTATAGCTTAGGGAAATTAAAATCAAAAAGACACAGTCACCCCAAAGTTTGGGACGGCTCTGTTTACAAGAACCTCGTTTACGGTACAAGTTCAATATCACAGAAAGCGAAAAATGGATAAAGAAGTTGTGGTACTTACGTACAATGCAATATCACTCAGCAATGAAATCTATGTCATCAGGCCCGTAGCAGCATAATGAGTGGATTCAGGTATGATGATTCTAAGTGAAATAAGTCACACAGGAAAAGAAACACCATAAGATATCACTACTACACGGAAGGTAAACTTGGCTACACAAGAACTGAATTACAAAACAGAACAGGGTCTCAAATGTAGAAAACCAACTTATGCTTGCTTAAGGGGAAAGGTGAGTTGGGGTGCTGCATGAAACCAGAGATTGAAATTAGCACAGATACCGTTCCATAAGCCAAATATGCAATAGACAAGAGCTACTCCTTGCTCAACGAAGTGGACTCAACACCCCATATTAAATGCCTAAGAATATACCTGACTGGAAATAATCTTAAAACCTACAGATTTATATGTCTCCGAAAGAGAATCAAGCGTGTGTACAGCGGCATAAACGCAGCAGTGATAGGATTGGTGAGGTTCGGTGAGCAAATGCAGACCCTTTGAAGTCATATTGCATGGTACCCATTCCATGGGTCTCAACTCTCCAGGTTTAAGGGATTCTTCCTTCAGCTAAAACATGCATGTGGAACCCAGAGTATGATCCACCGTGTGATCGGGAAACGTGTTCAAATGTGTCTCGTTTTCGTCCCTGGTACTCGGGTGCAACATTCCAGATGCTTTACTAATATTCTCCCCACTTGGAGAGTCAGTGCCTTTAACCTCCTGTTTGGCCCAGTTTGTAATTTCTGTGGAAAATGAACAGGAATAGGGAGAACAAAAGAGAGACTACCTGGAGGTGTCTGGACGGGCAAATTTAACTCTCATTTCCCACCAGGAAGAGGAATTAACCAAAGGCTCAGCGTGCCGTGCCGGAACTACACTAGGGCCTGAAGCAATCCTGCGGTGTTGCGGCCAGCTCACAAGAAAACGAGTTGAAGAAACGAGCTCAGGGGCACTGTAATTCACAAACCTGCAGAGTTATAAATGACAGCTATCGTCCAAAAATATATTGAAGTAAGGCTGCCAAGAGGACTTGAAAGCGGGGCAGAATTGCAGGAAATCGATTTCAGGGGGTACACTGGAATTGCATGTAAAGCATAGGAAAAGAGGCAGAACGTCCACAATGATGCACTTGGCCAAAAAGGGCGTATGCGTTTTTTCCTGAATATATTCAGGAAAAAACGCATACGCCCTTTTTGGCCAACCAAGCAAGCTTGCAAAGGAAATCTGCACTACAATGAAGTCTCACTGCCCCCCGGTCAAAAGGGCCATCTGAAAAAAGTGTAAAATCCAGAAAGGCAGGACAGGCCATGGAGAACTGGGAGCCTTGTTATGCTGGTGGGCGGGATGTAAATTGCCAACAGCCACTCTGGAGAAGTGTATGGTGTTTCCTGAAACATCTAAAAAACAAAGCAACAGAGCCTAGGGCACTTCCACTTATGGTCCTATAGCTTAGGGAAATTAAAATCAAAAAGACACAGCCACCCCAAAGGTTGGGACGGCTCTGTTTACAAGAACCTCGTTTACGGTACAAGTTCAATATCACAGAAAGCAAAAAATGGATAAAGAAGTTGTGGTACTTACGTACAATGCAATATCACTCAGCACTGAAATCTATGTCATCAGGCCCGTAGCAGCATAATGAGTGGATTCAGGTACGATGATTCTAAGTGAAATAAGTCACACAGAAAAAGAAACATCATAAGATATCACTACTACACGGAATGTAAACTTGGCTACACAGGAACTGAATTACAAAACAGAACAGGGTGTCAAATGTAGAAAACCAACTTATGCTTGCTTAAGGGGAAAGGTGAGTTGGGGTGCTGCATGAAACCAGAGATTGAAATTAGCACAGATACCGATCCATAAGCCAAATATGCAATAGACAAGAGCTACTCCTTGCTCAACGAAGTGGACTCAACACCCCATATTAAACGCCTAAGAATATACCTGACTAGAAATAATCTTAAAACCTACGGATTTATATGTCTCCGAAAGAGAATCAAGCGTGTGTACAGCGGCATAAACGCAGCAGTGATAGGATTGGTGAGGTTCGGTGAGCAAATGCAGACCCTTTGAAGTCATATTGCATGGTACCCATTCCATGGGTCTCAACTCTCCAGGTTTAAGGGATTCTTCCTTCAGCTAAAACATGCATGTGGAACCCAGAGTATGATCCACCGTGTGATCGGGAAACGTGTTCAAATGTATCTCGTTTTCGTCCCTGGTACTCGGGTGCAACATTCCAGATGCTTTACTAACACTCTCCCCACTTGGAGAGTCAGTGCCTTTAACCTCCTGTTTCGCCCAGTTTGTAATTTCTGTGGAAAATGAACAGGAATAGGGAGAACGAAAGAGAGACTATCTGGAGGTGTCTGGACGGGCAAATTTAACTCTCATTTCCCACCAGGAAGAGGAATTAACCAAAGGCTCAGCGTGCCGTGCCGGAACTACACTAGGGCCTGAAGCAATCCTGCGGTGTTGCGGACAGCTCACAAGAAAGCGAGTTGAAGAAACGAGCTCAGGGGCACTGTAATTCACAAACCTGCAGAGTTATAAATGACAGCTATCGTCCAAAAATATATTGAAGGAAGGCTGCCAAGAGGACTTGAAAGCGGGGCAGAATTGCAGGAAATCGATTTCAGGGGGTACACTGGAATTGCATGTAAAGCATAGGAAAAGAGGTAGAACGTCCACAATGATGCACTTGGCCAAAAAGGGCGTATGCGTTTTTTCCTGAATATATTCAGGAAAAAACGCATACGCCCTTTTTGGCCAACCAAGCAAGCTTGCAAAGGAAATCTGCACTACAATGAAGTCTCACTGCCCCCCGGTCAAAAGGGCCATTTGAAAAAAGTGTAAAATCCAGAAAGGCAGGACAGGCCATGGAGAACTGGGAGCCTTGTTATGCTGGTGGGCGGGATGTAAATTGCCAACAGCCACTCTGGAGAAGTGTATGGTGTTTCCTGAAACATCTAAAAAACAAAGCAACAGAGCCTAGGGCACTTCCACTTATGGTCCTATAGCTTAGGGAAATTAAAATCAAAAAGACACAGCCACCCCAAAGTTTGGGACGGCTCTGTTTACAAGAACCTCGTTTACGGTACAAGTTCAATATCACAGAAAGCGAAAAATGGATAAAGAATTTGTGGTACTTACGTACAATGCAATATCACTCAGCAATGAAATCTATGTCATCAGGCCCGTAGCAGCATAATGAGTGGATTCAGGTATGATGATTCTAAGTGAAATAAGTCACACAGGAAAAGAAACACCATAAGATATCACTACTACACGGAAGGTAAACTTGGCTACACAAGAACTGAATTACAAAACAGAACAGGGTCTCAAATGTAGAAAACCAACTTATGCTTGCTTAAGGGGAAAGGTGAGTTGGGGTGCTGCATGAAACCAGAGATTGAAATTAGCACAGATACCGTTCCATAAGCCAAATATGCAATAGACAAGAGCTACTCCTTGCTCAACGAAGTGGACTCAACACCCCATATTAAACGCCTAAGAATATACCTGACTAGAAATAATCTTAAAACCTACGGATTTATATGTCTCCGAAAGAGAATCAAGCGTGTGTACAGCGGCATAAACGCAGCAGTGATAGGATTGGTGAGGTTCGGTGAGCAAATGCAGACCCTTTGAAGTCATATTGCATGGTACCCATTCCATGGGTCTCAACTCTCCAGGTTTAAGGGATTCTTCCTTCAGCTAAAACATGCATGTGGAACCCAGAGTATGATCCACCGTGTGATCGGGAAACGTGTTCAAATGTATCTCGTTTTCGTCCCTGGTACTCGGGTGCAACATTCCAGATGCTTTACTAACACTCTCCCCACTTGGAGAGTCAGTGCCTTTAACCTCCTGTTTCGCCCAGTTTGTAATTTCTGTGGAAAATGAACAGGAATAGGGAGAACGAAAGAGAGACTAGCTGGAGGTGTCTGGACGGGCAAATTTAACTCTCATTTCCCACCAGGAAGAGGAATTAACCAAAGGCTCAGCGTGCCGTGCCGGAACTACACTAGGGCCTGAAGCAATCCTGCGGTGTTGCGGACAGCTCACAAGAAAGCGAGTTGAAGAAACGAGCTCAGGGGCACTGTAATTCACAAACCTGCAGAGTTATAAATGACAGCTATCGTCCAAAAATATATTGAAGGAAGGTTGCCAAGAGGACTTGAAAGCGGGGCAGAATTGCAGGAAATCGATTTCAGGAGGTACACTGGAATTGCAAGTAAAGCATAGGAAAAGAGGCAGAACGTCCACAATGATGCACTTGGCCAAAAAGGGCGTATGCGTTTTTTCCTGAATATATTCAGGAAAAAACGCATACGCCCTTTTTGGCCAACCAAGCAAGCTTGCAAAGGATATCTGCACTACAATGAAGTCTCACTGCCCCCCGGTCAAAAGGGCAATCTGAAAAAAGTGTAAAATCCAGAAAGGCAGGACAGGCCATGGAGAACTGGGAGCCTTGTTATGCTGATGGGCGGGATGTAAATTGCCAACAGCCACTCTGGAGAAGTGTATGGTGTTTCCTGAAACATCTAAAAAACAAAGCAACAGAGCCTAGGGCACTTCCACTTATGGTCCTATAGCTTAGGGAAATTAAAATCAAAAAGACACAGTCACCCCAAAGTTTGGGACGGCTCTGTTTACAAGAACCTCGTTTACGGTACAAGTTCAATATCACAGAAAGCGAAAAATGGATAAAGAAGTTGTGGTACTTACGTACAATGCAATATCACTCAGCAATGAAATCTATGTCATCAGGCCCGTAGCAGCATAATGAGTGGATTCAGGTATGATGATTCTAAGTGAAATAAGTCACACAGGAAAAGAAACACCATAAGATATCACTACTACACGGAAGGTAAACTTGGCTACACAAGAACTGAATTACAAAACAGAACAGGGTCTCAAATGTAGAAAACCAACTTATGCTTGCTTAAGGGGAAAGGTGAGTTGGGGTGCTGCATGAAACCAGAGATTGAAATTAGCACAGATACCGTTCCATAAGCCAAATATGCAATAGACAAGAGCTACTCCTTGCTCAACGAAGTGGACTCAACACCCCATATTAAACGCCTAAGAATATACCTGACTGGAAATAATCTTAAAACCTACAGATTTATATGTCTCCGAAAGAGAATCAAGCGTGTGTACAGCGGCATAAACGCAGCAGTGATAGGATTGGTGAGGTTCGGTGAGCAAATGCAGACCCTTTGAAGTCATATTGCATGGTACCCATTCCATGGGTCTCAACTCTCCAGGTTTAAGGGATTCTTCCTTCAGCTAAAACATGCATGTGGAACCCAGAGTATGATCCACCGTGTGATCGGGAAACGTGTTCAAATGTGTCTCGTTTTCGTCCCTGGTACTCGGGTGCAACATTCCAGATGCTTTACTAACACTCTCCCCACTTGGAGAGTCAGTGCCTTTAACCTCCTGTTTGGCCCAGTTTGTAATTTCTGTGGAAAATGAACAGGAATAGGGAGAACAAAAGAGAGACTACCTGGAGGTGTCTGGACGGGCAAATTTAACTCTCATTTCCCACCAGGAAGAGGAATTAACCAAAGGCTCAGCGTGCCGTGCCGGAACTACACTAGGGCCTGAAGCAATCCTGCGGTGTTGCGGCCAGCTCACAAGAAAACGAGTTGAAGAAACGAGCTCAGGGGCACTGTAATTCACAAACCTGCAGAGTTATAAATGACAGCTATCGTCCAAAAATATATTGAAGTAAGGCTGCCAAGAGGACTTGAAAGCGGGGCAGAATTGCAGGAAATCGATTTCAGGGGGTACACTGGAATTGCATGTAAAGCATAGGAAAAGAGGCAGAACGTCCACAATGATGCACTTGGCCAAAAAGGGCGTATGCGTTTTTTCCTGAATATATTCAGGAAAAAACGCATACGCCCTTTTTGGCCAACCAAGCAAGCTTGCAAAGGAAATCTGCACTACAATGAAGTCTCACTGCCCCCCGGTCAAAAGGGCCATCTGAAAAAAGTGTAAAATCCAGAAAGGCAGGACAGGCCATGGAGAACTGGGAGCCTTGTTATGCTGGTGGGCGGGATGTAAATTGCCAACAGCCACTCTGGAGAAGTGTATGGTGTTTCCTGAAACATCTAAAAAACAAAGCAACAGAGCCTAGGGCACTTCCACTTATGGTCCTATAGCTTAGGGAAATTAAAATCAAAAAGACACAGCCACCCCAAAGGTTGGGACGGCTCTGTTTACAAGAACCTCGTTTACGGTACAAGTTCAATATCACAGAAAGCAAAAAATGGATAAAGAAGTTGTGGTACTTACGTACAATGCAATATCACTCAGCACTGAAATCTATGTCATCAGGCCCGTAGCAGCATAATGAGTGGATTCAGGTACGATGATTCTAAGTGAAATAAGTCACACAGAAAAAGAAACATCATAAGATATCACTACTACACGGAATGTAAACTTGGCTACACAGGAACTGAATTACAAAACAGAACAGGGTGTCAAATGTAGAAAACCAACTTATGCTTGCTTAAGGGGAAAGGTGAGTTGGGGTGCTGCATGAAACCAGAGATTGAAATTAGCACAGATACCGATCCATAAGCCAAATATGCAATAGACAAGAGCTACTCCTTGCTCAACGAAGTGGACTCAACACCCCATATTAAACGCCTAAGAATATACCTGACTAGAAATAATCTTAAAACCTACGGATTTATATGTCTCCGAAAGAGAATCAAGCGTGTGTACAGCGGCATAAACGCAGCAGTGATAGGATTGGTGAGGTTCGGTGAGCAAATGCAGACCCTTTGAAGTCATATTGCATGGTACCCATTCCATGGGTCTCAACTCTCCAGGTTTAAGGGATTCTTCCTTCAGCTAAAACATGCATGTGGAACCCAGAGTATGATCCACCGTGTGATCGGGAAACGTGTTCAAATGTGTCTCGTTTTCGTCCCTGGTACTCGGGTGCCACATTCCAGATGCTTTACTAACACTCTCCCCACTTGGAGAGTCAGTGCCTTTAACCTCCTGTTTGGCCCAGTTTGTAATTTCTGTGAAAAATGAACAGGAATAGGGAGAACGAAAGAGAGACTATCTGGAGGTGTCTGGACGGGCAAATTTAACTCTCATTTCCCACCAGGAAGAGGAATTAACCAAAGGCTCAGCGTGCCGTGCCGGAACTACACTAGGGCCTGAAGCAATCCTGCGGTGTTGCGGCCAGCTCACAAGAAAGCGAGTTGAAGAAACGAGCTCAGGGGCACTGTAATTCACAAACCTGCAGAGTTATAAATGACAGCTATCGTCCAAAAATATATTGAAGGAAGGCTGCCAAGAGGACTTGAAAGCGGGGCAGAATTGCAGGAAATCGATTTCAGGGGGTACACTGGAATTGCATGTAAAGCATAGGAAAAGAGGCAGAACGTCCACAATGATGCACTTGGCCAAAAAGGGCGTATGCGTTTTTTCCTGAATATATTCAGGAAAAAACGCATACGCCCTTTTTGGCCAACCAAGCAAGCTTGCAAAGGAAATCTGCACTACAATGAAGTCTCACTGCCCCCCGGTCAAAAGGGCCATTTGAAAAAAGTGTAAAATCCAGAAAGGCAGGACAGGCCATGGAGAACTGGGAGCCTTGTTATGCTGGTGGGCGGGATGTAAATTGCCAACAGCCACTCTGGAGAAGTGTATGGTGTTTCCTGAAACATCTAAAAAACAAAGCAACAGAGCCTAGGGCACTTCCACTTATGGTCCTATAGCTTAGGGAAATTAAAATCAAAAAGACACAGCCACCCCAAAGTTTGGGACGGCTCTGTTTACAAGAACCTCGTTTACGGTACAAGTTCAATATCACAGAAAGCGAAAAATGGATAAAGAAGTTGTGGTACTTACGTACAATGCAATATCACTCAGCAATGAAATCTATGTCATCAGGCCCGTAGCAGCATAATGAGTGGATTCAGGTATGATGATTCTAAGTGAAATAAGTCACACAGGAAAAGAAACACCATAAGATATCACTACTACACGGAAGGTAAACTTGGCTACACAAGAACTGAATTACAAAACAGAACAGGGTCTCAAATGTAGAAAACCAACTTATGCTTGCTTAAGGGGAAAGGTGAGTTGGGGTGCTGCATGAAACCAGAGATTGAAATTAGCACAGATACCGTTCCATAAGCCAAATATGTAATAGACAAGAGCTACTCCTTGCTCAACGAAGTGGACTCAACACCCCATATTAAACGCTTAAGAATACACCTGACTAGAAATAATCTTAAAAACTACGGATTTATATGTCTCCGAAAGAGAATCAAGCGTGTGTACAGCGGCATAAACGCAGCAGTGATAGGATTGGTGAGGTTCGGTGAGCAAATGCAGACCCTTTGAAGTCATATTGCATGGTACCCATTCCATGGGTCTCAACTCTCCAGGTTTAAGGGATTCTTCCTTCAGCTAAAACATGCATGTGGAACACAGATTATGATCCACCGTGTGATCAGGAAACGTGTTCAAATGTGTCTCAGTTTTCGTCCCCTGGTACTCGGGTGCAACACTCCAGACGCTTTACTAACACTCTCCCCACTTGGAGAGTCAGTGCCTTTAACCTCCTGTTTGGCCCAGTTTGTAATTTCTGTGGAAAATGAACAGGAATAGGGAGAACGAAAGAGAGACTAGCTGGAGGTGTCTGGACGGGCAAATTTAACTCTCATTTCCCACCAGGAAGAGGAATTAACCAAAGGCTCAGCGTGCCGTGCCGGAACTACACTAGGGCCTGAAGCAATCCTGCGGTGTTGCGGCCAGCTCACAAGAAAGCGAGTTGAAGAAAGGAGCTCAGGGGCACTGTAATTCACAAACCTGCAGAGTTATAAATGACAGCTATCGTCCAAAAATATATTGAAGTAAGGCTGCCAAGAGGACTTGAAAGCGGGGCAGAATTGCAGGAAATCGATTTCAGGAGGTAGACTGGAATTGCATGTAAAGCATAGGAAAAGAGGCAGAACGTCCACAATGATGCACTTGGCCAAAAAGGGCGTATGCGTTTTTTCCTGAATATATTCAGGAAAAAACGCATACGCCCTTTTTGGCCAACCAAGCAAGCTTGCAAAGGATATCTGCACTACAATGAAGTCTCACTGCCCCCCGGTCAAAAGGGCCATCTGAAAAAAGTGTAAAATCCAGAAAGGCAGGACAGGCCATGGAGAACTGGGAGCCTTGTTATGCTGGTGGGCGGGATGTAAATTGCCAACAGCCACTCTGGAGAAGTGTATGGTGTTTCCTGAAACATCTAAAAAACAAAGCAACAGAGCCTAGGGGACTTCCACTTATGGTCCTATAGCTTAGGGAAATTAAAATCAAAAAGACACAGCCACCCCAAAGTTTGGGACGGCTCTGTTTACAAGAACCTCGTTTACGGTACAAGTTCAATATCACAGAAAGCGAAAAATGGATAAAGAAGTTGTGGTACTTACGTACAATGCAATATCACTCAGCAATGAAATCTATGTCATCAGGCCCGTAGCAGCATAATGAGTGGATTCAGGTATGATGATTCTAAGTGAAATAAGTCACACAGGAAAAGAAACACCATAAGATATCACTACTACACGGAAGGTAAACTTGGCTACACAAGAACTGAATTACAAAACAGAACAGGGTCTCAAATGTAGAAAACCAACTTATGCTTGCTTAAGGGGAAAGGTGAGTTGGGGTGCTGCATGAAACCAGAGATTGAAATTAGCACAGATACCGTTCCATAAGCCAAATATGTAATAGACAAGAGCTACTCCTTGCTCAACGAAGTGGACTCAACACCCCATATTAAACGCTTAAGAATACACCTGACTAGAAATAATCTTAAAAACTACGGATTTATATGTCTCCGAAAGAGAATCAAGCGTGTGTACAGCGGCATAAACGCAGCAGTGATAGGATTGGTGAGGTTCGGTGAGCAAATGCAGACCCTTTGAAGTCATATTGCATGGTACCCATTCCATGGGTCTCAACTCTCCAGGTTTAAGGGATTCTTCCTTCAGCTAAAACATGCATGTGGAACACAGATTATGATCCACCGTGTGATCAGGAAACGTGTTCAAATGTGTCTCAGTTTTCGTCCCCTGGTACTCGGGTGCAACACTCCAGACGCTTTACTAACACTCTCCCCACTTGGAGAGTCAGTGCCTTTAACCTCCTGTTTGGCCCAGTTTGTAATTTCTGTGGAAAATGAACAGGAATAGGGAGAACGAAAGAGAGACTAGCTGGAGGTGTCTGGACGGGCAAATTTAACTCTCATTTCCCACCAGGAAGAGGAATTAACCAAAGGCTCAGCGTGCCGTGCCGGAACTACACTAGGGCCTGAAGCAATCCTGCGGTGTTGCGGCCAGCTCACAAGAAAACGAGTTGAAGAAACGAGCTCAGGGGCACTGTAATTCACAAACCTGCAGAGTTATAAATGACAGCTATCGTCCAAAAATATATTGAAGTAAGGCTGCCAAGAGGACTTGAA
This sequence comes from Leucopleurus acutus, assembly GCF_964270905.1. Classification (NCBI taxonomy): domain Eukaryota; kingdom Metazoa; phylum Chordata; class Mammalia; order Artiodactyla; family Delphinidae; genus Leucopleurus; species Leucopleurus acutus. The sequence continues at coordinate 29,646 of NW_028139100.1, forward strand.
AGCGGGGCAGAATTGCAGGAAATCGATTTCAGGGGGTACACTGAAATTGCATGTAAAGCATAGGAAAAGAGGCAGAACGTCCACAATGATGCACTTGGCCAAAAAGGGCGTATGCGTTTTTTCCTGAATATATTCAGGAAAAAACGCATACGCCCTTTTTGCCCAACCAAGCAAGCTTGCAAAGGAAATCTGCACTACAATGAAGTCTCACTGCCCCCCGGTCAAAAGGGCCATCTGAAAAAAGTGTAAAATCCAGAAAGGCAGGACAGGCCATGGAGAAATGGGAGCCTTGTTATGCTGGTGGGCGGGATGTAAATTGCCAACAGCCACTCTGGAGAAGTGTATGGTGTTTCCTGAAACATCTAAAAAACAAAGCAACAGAGCCTAGGGCACTTCCACTTATGGTCCTATAGCTTAGGGAAATTAAAATCAAAAAGACACAGCCACCCCAAAGGTTGGGACGGCTCTGTTTACAAGAACCTCGTTTACGGTACAAGTTCAATATCACAGAAAGCAAAAAATGGATAAAGAAGTTGTGGTACTTACGTACAATGCAATATCACTCAGCACTGAAATCTATGTCATCAGGCCCGTAGCAGCATAATGAGTGGATTCAGGTACGATGATTCTAAGTGAAATAAGTCACACAGAAAAAGAAACATCATAAGATATCACTACTACACGGCATATAAACTTGGCTACACAGGAACTGAATTACAAAACAGAACAGGTTCTCAAATGTAGAACACCAACTTATGCTTGCTTAAGGGGAAAGGTGAGTTGGGGTGCTGCATGAAACCAGAGATTGAAATTAGCACAGATACCGTTCCATAAGCCAAATATGTAATAGACAAGAGCTACTCCTTGCTCAACGAAGTGGACTCAACACCCCATATTAAACGCTTAAGAATACACCTGACTAGAAATAATCTTAAAAACTACGGATTTATATGTCTCCGAAAGAGAATCAAGCGTGTGTACAGCGGCATAAACGCAGCAGTGATAGGATTGGTGAGGTTCGGTGAGCAAATGCAGACCCTTTGAAGTCATATTGCATGGTACCCATTCCATGGGTCTCAACTCTCCAAGTTTAAGGGATTCTTCCTTCAGCTAAAACATGCATGTGGAACACAGATTATGATCCACCGTGTGATCAGAAAACGTGTTCAAATGTGTCTCAGTTTTCGTCCCCTGTACTCGGGTGCAACACTCCAGACGCTTTACTAACACTCTCCCCACTTGGAGAGTCAGTGCCTTTAACCTCCTGTATGGCCCAGTTTGCAATTTCTGCGGAAAATGTACAGGAATAGGGAGAACCAATGAGAAACTAGCTGGAGGTGTCTGGACGGGCAAATTTAACTCTCATTTCCCACCAGAAAGAGGAATTAACCAAAGGCTCAGCATGCCGTGCCGGAACCACACTAGGGCCTGAAGCAATCCTGCGGTGTTGCGGCCAGCTCACAAGAAAGCGAGTTGAAGAAAGGAGCTCATGGGCACTGTAATTCACAAACCTGCAGAGTTATAAATGACAGCTATCGTCCAAAAATATATTGAAGTAAGGCTGCCAAGAGGACTTGAAAGCGGGGCAGAATTGCAGGAAACCGATTTCAGGAGGTAGACGGGAATTGCATGTAAAGCATAGGAAAAGAGGCAGAACGTCCACAATGATGCACTTGGCCAAAAAGGGCGTATGCGTTTTTTCCTGAATATATTCAGGAAAAAACGCATACGCCCTTTTTAGCCAACCAAGAAAGCTTGCAAAGGAAATCTGCACTACAATGAAGTCTCACTGCCCCCCGGTCAAAAGGGCCATCTGAAAAAAGTGTAAAATCCAGAAAGGCAGGACAGGCCATGGAGAACTGGGAGCCTTGTTATGCCGGTGGGCGGGATGTAAATTGCCAACAGCCACTCTGGAGAAGTGTATGGTGTTTCCTGAAACATCTAAAAAACAAAGCAACAGAGCCTAGGGCACTTCCACTTATGGTCCTATAGCTTAGGGAAATTAAAATCAAAAAGACACAGCCACCCCAAAGTTTGGGACGGCTCTGTTTACAAGAACCTCGTTTACGGTACAAGTTCAATATCACAGAAAGCGAAAAATGGATAAAGAAGTTGTGGTACTTACGTACAATGCAATATCACTCAGCAATGAAATCTATGTCATCAGGCCCGTAGCAGCATAATGAGTGGATTCAGGTATGATGATTCTAAGTGAAATAAGTCACACAGGAAAAGAAACACCATAAGATATCACTACTACACGGAAGGTAAACTTGGCTACACAAGAACTGAATTACAAAACAGAACAGGGTCTCAAATGTAGAAAACCAACTTATGCTTGCTTGAGGGGAAAGGTGAGTTGGGGTGCTGCATGAAACCAGAGATTGAAATTAGCACAGATACCGTTCCATAAGCCAAATATGTAATAGACAAGAGCTACTCCTTGCTCAACGAAGTGGACTCAACACCCCATATTAAACGCCTAAGAATATACCTGACTAGAAATAATCTTAACACCTACGGATTTATATGTCTCCGAAAGAGAATCAAGCGTTTGTACGGCTGCATAAACGCAGCAGTGATAGGATTGGTGAGGTTCGGTGAGCAAATGCAGACCCTTTGAAGTCATACAGCATGGTCCCCATTCCATGGGTCTCAACTCTCCAGGTTTAAGGGATTCTTCCTTCAGCTGAAACATGCATGTGGAACACAGAGTATGATCCACCGTGTGATCGGGAAACGTGTTCAAATGTGTCTCAGTTTTCGTCCCCTGGTACTCGGGTGCAACACTCCAGACGCTTTACTAACACTCTCCCCACTTGGAGAGTCAGTGCCTTTAACCTCCTGTTTGGCCCAGTTTGTAATTTCTGTGGAAAATGAACAGGAATAGGGAGAACGAAAGAGAGACTAGCTGGAGGTGTCTGGACGGGCAAATTTAACTCTCATTTCCCACCAGGAAGAGGAATTAACCAAAGGCTCAGCGTGCCGTGCCGGAACTACACTAGGGCCTGAAGCAATCCTGCGGTGTTGCGGCCAGCTCACAAGAAAACGAGTTGAAGAAACGAGCTCAGGGGCACTGTAATTCACAAACCTGCAGAGTTATAAATGACAGCTATCGTCCAAAAATATATTGAAGTAAGGCTGCCAAGAGGACTTGAAAGCGGGGCAGAATTGCAGGAAATCGATTTCAGGGGGTACACTGAAATTGCATGTAAAGCATAGGAAAAGAGGCAGAACGTCCACAATGATGCACTTGGCCAAAAAGGGCGTATGCGTTTTTTCCTGAATATATTCAGGAAAAAACGCATACGCCCTTTTTGCCCAACCAAGCAAGCTTGCAAAGGAAATCTGCACTACAATGAAGTCTCACTGCCCCCCGGTCAAAAGGGCCATCTGAAAAAAGTGTAAAATCCAGAAAGGCAGGACAGGCCATGGAGAAATGGGAGCCTTGTTATGCTGGTGGGCGGGATGTAAATTGCCAACAGCCACTCTGGAGAAGTGTATGGTGTTTCCTGAAACATCTAAAAAACAAAGCAACAGAGCCTAGGGCACTTCCACTTATGGTCCTATAGCTTAGGGAAATTAAAATCAAAAAGACACAGCCACCCCAAAGGTTGGGACGGCTCTGTTTACAAGAACCTCGTTTACGGTACAAGTTCAATATCACAGAAAGCAAAAAATGGATAAAGAAGTTGTGGTACTTACGTACAATGCAATATCACTCAGCACTGAAATCTATGTCATCAGGCCCGTAGCAGCATAATGAGTGGATTCAGGTACGATGATTCTAAGTGAAATAAGTCACACAGAAAAAGAAACATCATAAGATATCACTACTACACGGCATATAAACTTGGCTACACAGGAACTGAATTACAAAACAGAACAGGTTCTCAAATGTAGAACACCAACTTATGCTTGCTTAAGGGGAAAGGTGAGTTGGGGTGCTGCATGAAACCAGAGATTGAAATTAGCACAGATACCGTTCCATAAGCCAAATATGTAATAGACAAGAGCTACTCCTTGCTCAACGAAGTGGACTCAACACCCCATATTAAACGCTTAAGAATACACCTGACTAGAAATAATCTTAAAAACTACGGATTTATATGTCTCCGAAAGAGAATCAAGCGTGTGTACAGCGGCATAAACGCAGCAGTGATAGGATTGGTGAGGTTCGGTGAGCAAATGCAGACCCTTTGAAGTCATATTGCATGGTACCCATTCCATGGGTCTCAACTCTCCAAGTTTAAGGGATTCTTCCTTCAGCTAAAACATGCATGTGGAACACAGATTATGATCCACCGTGTGATCAGAAAACGTGTTCAAATGTGTCTCAGTTTTCGTCCCCTGTACTCGGGTGCAACACTCCAGACGCTTTACTAACACTCTCCCCACTTGGAGAGTCAGTGCCTTTAACCTCCTGTATGGCCCAGTTTGCAATTTCTGCGGAAAATGTACAGGAATAGGGAGAACCAATGAGAAACTAGCTGGAGGTGTCTGGACGGGCAAATTTAACTCTCATTTCCCACCAGAAAGAGGAATTAACCAAAGGCTCAGCATGCCGTGCCGGAACCACACTAGGGCCTGAAGCAATCCTGCGGTGTTGCGGCCAGCTCACAAGAAAGCGAGTTGAAGAAAGGAGCTCATGGGCACTGTAATTCACAAACCTGCAGAGTTATAAATGACAGCTATCGTCCAAAAATATATTGAAGTAAGGCTGCCAAGAGGACTTGAAAGCGGGGCAGAATTGCAGGAAACCGATTTCAGGAGGTAGACGGGAATTGCATGTAAAGCATAGGAAAAGAGGCAGAACGTCCACAATGATGCACTTGGCCAAAAAGGGCGTATGCGTTTTTTCCTGAATATATTCAGGAAAAAACGCATACGCCCTTTTTAGCCAACCAAGAAAGCTTGCAAAGGAAATCTGCACTACAATGAAGTCTCACTGCCCCCCGGTCAAAAGGGCCATCTGAAAAAAGTGTAAAATCCAGAAAGGCAGGACAGGCCATGGAGAACTGGGAGCCTTGTTATGCCGGTGGGCGGGATGTAAATTGCCAACAGCCACTCTGGAGAAGTGTATGGTGTTTCCTGAAACATCTAAAAAACAAAGCAACAGAGCCTAGGGCACTTCCACTTATGGTCCTATAGCTTAGGGAAATTAAAATCAAAAAGACACAGCCACCCCAAAGTTTGGGACGGCTCTGTTTACAAGAACCTCGTTTACGGTACAAGTTCAATATCACAGAAAGCGAAAAATGGATAAAGAAGTTGTGGTACTTACGTACAATGCAATATCACTCAGCAATGAAATCTATGTCATCAGGCCCGTAGCAGCATAATGAGTGGATTCAGGTATGATGATTCTAAGTGAAATAAGTCACACAGGAAAAGAAACACCATAAGATATCACTACTACACGGAAGGTAAACTTGGCTACACAAGAACTGAATTACAAAACAGAACAGGGTCTCAAATGTAGAAAACCAACTTATGCTTGCTTGAGGGGAAAGGTGAGTTGGGGTGCTGCATGAAACCAGAGATTGAAATTAGCACAGATACCGTTCCATAAGCCAAATATGTAATAGACAAGAGCTACTCCTTGCTCAACGAAGTGGACTCAACACCCCATATTAAACGCCTAAGAATATACCTGACTAGAAATAATCTTAACACCTACGGATTTATATGTCTCCGAAAGAGAATCAAGCGTTTGTACGGCTGCATAAACGCAGCAGTGATAGGATTGGTGAGGTTCGGTGAGCAAATGCAGACCCTTTGAAGTCATACAGCATGGTCCCCATTCCATGGGTCTCAACTCTCCAGGTTTAAGGGATTCTTCCTTCAGCTGAAACATGCATGTGGAACACAGAGTATGATCCACCGTGTGATCGGGAAACGTGTTCAAATGTGTCTCAGTTTTCGTCCCCTGGTACTCGGGTGCAACATTCAAGACGCTTTACTAACACTCTCCCCACTTGGAGAGTCAGTGCCTTTAAACTCCTGTTTGGCCCAGTTTGCAATTTCTGCGGAAAATGTACAGGAATAGGGACAACCAATGAGAGACTAGCTGGAGGTGTCTGGACGGGCAAATTTAACTCTCATTTCCCACCAGGAAGAGGAATTAACCAAAGGCTCAGCGTGCCGTGCCGGAACCACACTAGGGCCTGAAGCAATCCTGCGGTGTTGCGGCCAGCTCACAAGAAAGCGAGTTGAAGAAAGGAGCTCAGGGGCTCTGTAATTCACAATCCTGCAGAGTTATAAATGACAGCTATCGTCCAAAAATATATTGAAGTAAGGCTGCCAAGAGGACTTGAAAGCGGGGCAGAATTGCAGGAAACCGATTTCAGGAGGTAGACGGGAATTGCATGTAAAGCATAGGAAAAGAGGCAGAACGTCCACAATGATGCACTTGGCCAAAAAGGGCGTATGCGTTTTTTCCTGAATATATTCAGGAAAAAACGCATACGCCCTTTTTGGCCAAGTGCATCATTGTGGACGTTCTGCCTCTTTTCCTATGCTTTACATGCAATTCCAGTGTACCCCCTGAAATCGATTTCCTGCAATTCTGCCCCGCTTTCAAGTCCTCTTGGCAGCCTTACTTCAATATATTTTTGGACGATAGCTGTCATTTATAACTCTGCAGGTTTGTGAATTACAGTGCCCCTGAGCTCGTTTCTTCAACTCGTTTTCTTGTGAGCTGGCCGCAACACCGCAGGATTGCTTCAGGCCCTAGTGTAGTTCCGGCACGGCACGCTGAGCCTTTGGTTAATTCCTCTTCCTGGTGGGAAATGAGAGTTAAATTTGCCCGTCCAGACACCTCCAGATAGTCTCTCTTTTGTTCTCCCTATTCCTGTTCATTTTCCACAGAAATTACAAACTGGGCCAAACAGGAGGTTAAAGGCACTGACTCTCCAAGTGGGGAGAGTGTTAGTAAAGCATCTGGAATGTTGCACCCGAGTACCAGGGACGAAAACGAGACACATTTGAACACGTTTCCCGATCACATGGTGGATCATACTCTGGGTTCCACATGCATGTTTTAGCTGAAGGAAGAATCCCTTAAACCTGGAGAGTTGAGACCCATGGAATGGGTACCATGCAATATGACTTCAAAGGGTCTGCATTTGCTCACCGAACCTCACCAATCCTATCACTGCTGCGTTTATGCCGCTGTACACACGCTTGATTCTCTTTCGGAGACATATAAATCTGTAGGTTTTAAGATTATTTCTAGTCAGGTATATTCTTAGGCGTTTAATATGGGGTGTTGAGTCCACTTCGTTGAGCAAGGAGTAGCTCTTGTCTATTGCATATTTGGCTTATGGAACGGTATCTGTGCTAATTTCAATCTCTGGTTTCATGCAGCACCCCAACTCACCTTTCCCCTTAAGCAAGCATAAGTTGGTTTTCTACATTTGAGACCCTGTTCTGTTTTGTAATTCAGTTCTTGTGTAGCCAAGTTTACCTTCTGTGTAGTAGTGATATCTTATGGTGTTTCTTTTCCTGTGTGACTTATTTCACTTAGAATCATCATACCTGAATCCACTCATTATGCTGCTACGGGCCTGATGACATAGATTTCATTGCTGAGTGATATTGCATTGTACGTAAGTACCACAACTTCTTTATCCATTTTTCGCTTTCTGTGATATTGAACTTGTACCGTAAACGAGGTTCTTGTAAACAGAGCCGTCCCAAACTTTGGGGTGACTGTGTCTTTTTGATTTTAATTTCCCTAAGCTATAGGACCATAAGTGGAAGTGCCCTAGGCTCTGTTGCTTTGTTTTTTAGATGTTTCAGGAAACACCATACACTTCTCCAGAGTGGCTGTTGGCAATTTACATCCCGCCCATCAGCATAACAAGGCTCCCAGTTCTCCATGGCCTGTCCTGCCTTTCTGGATTTTACACTTTTTTCAGATGGCCCTTTTGACCGGGGGGCAGTGAGACTTCATTGTAGTGCAGATATCCTTTGCAAGCTTGCTTGGTTGGCCAAAAAGGGCGTATGCGTTTTTTCCTGAATATATTCAGGAAAAAACGCATACGCCCTTTTTGGCCAAGTGCATCATTGTGGACGTTCTGCCTCTTTTCCTATGCTTTACTTGCAATTCCAGTGTACCTCCTGAAATCGATTTCCTGCAATTCTGCCCCGCTTTCAAGTCCTCTTGGCAGCCTTACTTCAATATATTTTTGGACGATAGCTGTCATTTATAACTCTGCAGGTTTGTGAATTACAGTGCCCCTGAGCTCGTTTCTTCAACTCGCTTTCTTGTGAGCTGTCCGCAACACCGCAGGATTGCTTCAGGCCCTAGTGTAGTTCCGGCACGGCACGCTGAGCCTTTGGTTAATTCCTCTTCCTGGTGGGAAATGAGAGTTAAATTTGCCCGTCCAGACACCTCCAGCTAGTCTCTCTTTCGTTCTCCCTATTCCTGTTCATTTTCCACAGAAATTACAAACTGGGCGAAACAGGAGGTTAAAGGCACTGACTCTCCAAGTGGGGAGAGTGTTAGTAAAGCATCTGGAATGTTGCACCCGAGTACCAGGGACGAAAACGAGATACATTTGAACACGTTTCCCGATCACACGGTGGATCATACTCTGGGTTCCACATGCATGTTTTAGCTGAAGGAAGAATCCCTTAAACCTGGAGAGTTGAGACCCATGGAATGGGTACCATGCAATATGACTTCAAAGGGTCTGCATTTGCTCACCGAACCTCACCAATCCTATCACTGCTGCGTTTATGCCGCTGTACACACGCTTGATTCTCTTTCGGAGACATATAAATCCGTAGGTTTTAAGATTATTTCTAGTCAGGTATATTCTTAGGCGTTTAATATGGGGTGTTGAGTCCACTTCGTTGAGCAAGGAGTAGCTCTTGTCTATTGCATATTTGGCTTATGGATTGGTATCTGTGCTAATTTCAATCTCTGGTTTCATGCAGCACCCCAACTCACCTTTCCCCTTAAGCAAGCATAAGTTGGTTTTCTACATTTGACACTCTGTTCTGTTTTGTAATTCAGTTCCTGTGTAGCCAAGTTTACATTCCGTGTAGTAGTGATATCTTATGATGTTTCTTTTTCTGTGTGACTTATTTCACTTAGAATCATCGTACCTGAATCCACTCATTATGCTGCTACGGGCCTGATGACATAGATTTCATTGCTGAGTGATATTGCATTGTACGTAAGTACCACAACTTCTTTATCCATTTTTTGCTTTCTGTGATATTGAACTTGTACCGTAAACGAGGTTCTTGTAAACAGAGCCGTCCCAACCTTTGGGGTGGCTGTGTCTTTTTGATTTTAATTTCCCTAAGCTATAGGACCATAAGTGGAAGTGCCCTAGGCTCTGTTGCTTTGTTTTTTAGATGTTTCAGGAAACACCATACACTTCTCCAGAGTGGCTGTTGGCAATTTACATCCCACCAACCAGCATAACAAGGCTCCCATTTCTCCATGGCCTGTCCTGCCTTTCTGGATTTTACACTTTTTTCAGATGGCCCTTTTGACCGGGGGGCAGTGAGACTTCATTGTAGTGCAGATTTCCTTTGCAAGCTTGCTTGGTTGGGCAAAAAGGGCGTATGCGTTTTTTCCTGAATATATTCAGGAAAAAACGCATACGCCCTTTTTGGCCAAGTGCATCATTGTGGACGTTCTGCCTCTTTTCCTATGCTTTACATGCAATTTCAGTGTACCCCCTGAAATCGATTTCCTGCAATTCTGCCCCGCTTTCAAGTCCTCTTGGCAGCCTTACTTCAATATATTTTTGGACGATAGCTGTCATTTATAACTCTGCAGGTTTGTGAATTACAGTGCCCCTGAGCTCGTTTCTTCAACTCGTTTTCTTGTGAGCTGGCCGCAACACCGCAGGATTGCTTCAGGCCCTAGTGTGGTTCCGGCACGGCATGCTGAGCCTTTGGTTAATTCCTCTTTCTGGTGGGAAATGAGAGTTAAATTTGCCCGTCCAGACACCTCCAGCTAGTTTCTCATTGGTTCTCCCTATTCCTGTACATTTTCCGCAGAAATTGCAAACTGGGCCAAACAGGAGTTTAAAGACACTGACTCTCCAAGAGGGGAGAGAGTTAGTAAAGCGTCTTGAATGTTGCACCCGAGTACCAGGGGATGAAAACTGAGACACATTTGAACACGTTTCCTGATCACACGGTGGATCATACTCTGTGTTCCACATGCATGTTTCAGCTGAAGGAAGAATCCCTTAAACCTGGAGAGTTGAGACCCATGGAATGGGTACCATGCAGTATGACTTCAAAGGGTCTGCATTTGCTCACCGAACCTCACAAATCCTATCACTGCTGCGTTTATGCCGCTGTACACACGCTTGATTCTCTTTCGGAGACATATAAATCCACAGGTTTTAAGATTCTTACTAGTCAGGTGTATTCTTAGGCGTTTAATATGGGGTGTTGAGTCCACTTCGTTGAGCAAGGAGTAGCTCTTGTCTATTACATATTTGGCTTATGGAACGGTATCTGTGCTAATTTCAATCTCTGGTTTCATGCAGCACCCCAACTCACCTTTCCCCTTAAGCAAGCATAAGTTGGTGTTCTACATTTGAGAACCTGTTCTGTTTTGTAATTCAGTTCCTGTGTAGCCAAGTTTATATTCCGTGTAGTAGTGATATCTTATGATGTTTCTTTTTCTGTGTGACTTATTTCACTTAGAATCATCGTACCTGAATCCACTCATTATGCTGCGACGGGCCTGATGACAAGATTTCATTGCTGAGTGATATTGCATTGTACGTAAGTACCACAACTTCTTTATCCATTTTTCGGTTTTGTGATATTGAACTTGTACCGTAAACAAGATTCTTGTAAACAGAGCCGTCCCAAACTTTGGGGTGGCTGTGTCTTTTTGATTTTAATTTCCCTAAGCTATAGGACCATAAGTGGATGTGCCCTAGGCTCTGTTGCTTGTTTTTTAGATGTTTCAGGAAACACCATACACTTCTCCAGAGTGGCTGTTGGCAATTTACATCCCGCCCATCAGCATAACAAGGCTCCCAGTTCTCCATGGCCTGTCCTGCCTTTCTGGATTTTACACTTTTTTCAGATGGCCCTTTTGACCGGGGGGCAGTGAGACTTCATTGTAGTGCAGATTTCCTTTGCAAGCTTGCTTGGTTGGCCAAAAAGGGCGTATGCGTTTTTTCCTGAATATATTCAGGAAAAAACGCATACGCCCTTTTTGGCCAAGTGCATCATTGTGGACGTTCTGCCTCTTTTCCTATGCTTTACATGCAATTCCCGTCTACCTCCTGAAATCGGTTTCCTGCAATTCTGCCCCGCTTTCAAGTCCTCTTGGCAGCCTTACTTCAATATATTTTTGGACGATAGCTGTCATTTATAACTCTGCAGGTTTGTGAATTACAGTGCCCCTGAGCTCCTTTCTTCAACTCGCTTTCTTGTGAGCTGGCCGCAACACCGCAGGATTGCTTCAGGCCCTAGTGTGGTTCTGGCACGGCACGCTGAGCCTTTGGTTAATTCCTCTTCCTGGTGGGAAATGAGAGTTAAATTTGCCCGTCCACACACCTCCAGCTAGTCTCTCATTGGTTCTCCCTATTCCTGTACATTTTCCGCAGAAATTGCAAACTGGGCCAAACAGGAGTTTAAAGGCACTGACTCTCCAAGTGGGGAGAGTGTTAGTAAAGCGTCTTGAATGTTGCACCCGAGTACCAGGGGACGAAAACTGAGACACATTTGAACACGTTTCCTGATCACACGGTGGATCATACACTGTGTTCCACATGCATGTTTCAGCTGAAGGAAGAATCCCTTAAACCTGGAGAGTTGAGACCCATGGAATGGGTACCATGCAATATGACTTCAAAGGGTCTGCATTTGCTCACCGAACCTCACCAATCCTATCACTGCTGCGTTTATGCCGCTGTACACACGCTTGATTCTCTTTCGGAGACATATAAATCCGTAGGTTTTAAGATTATTTCTAGTCAGGTATATTCTTAGGCGTTTAATATGGGGTGTTGAGTCCACTTCGTTGAGCAAGGAGTAGCTCTTGTCTATTGCATATTTGGCTTATGGATCGGTATCTGTGCTAATTTCAATCTCTGGTTTCATGCAGCACCCCAACTCACCTTTCCCCTTAAGCAAGCATAAGTTGGTTTTCTACATTTGACACCCTGTTCTGTTTTGTAATTCAGTTCCTGTGTAGCCAAGTTTACATTCCGTGTAGTAGTGATATCTTATGATGTTTCTTTTTCTGTGTGACTTATTTCACTTAGAATCATCGTACCTGAATCCACTCATTATGCTGCTACGGGCCTGATGACATAGATTTCATTGCTGAGTGATATTGCATTGTACGTAAGTACCACAACTTCTTTATCCATTTTTCGCTTTCTGTGATATTGAACTTGTACCGTAAACGAGGTTCTTGTAAACAGAGCCGTCCCAAACTTTGGGGTGGCTGTGTCTTTTTGATTTTAATTTCCCTAAGCTATAGGACCATAAGTGGAAGTGCCCTAGGCTCTGTTGCTTTGTTTTTTGGATGTTTCAGGAAACACCATACACTTCTCCAGAGTGGCTGTTGGCAATTTACATCCCGCCCATCAGCATAACAAGGCTCCCAGTTCTCCATGGCCTGTCCTGCCTTTCTGGATTTTACACTTTTTTCAGATGGCCCTTTTGACCGTGGGGCAGTGAGACTTCATTGTAGTGCAAATATCCTTTGCAAGCTTGCTTGGTTGGCCAAAAAGGGCGTATGCGTTTTTTCCTGAATAAATTCAGGAAAAAACGCATACGCCCTTTTTGGCCAAGTGCATCATTGTGGACGTTCTGCCTCTTTTCCTATGCTTTACATGCAATTCCAGTGTACCTCCTGAAATCGATTTCCTGCAATTCTGCCCCGCTTTCAAGTCCTCTTGGCAGCCTTACTTCAATATATTTTTGGACGATAGCTGTCATTTATAACTCTGCAGGTTTGTGAATTACAGTGCCCCTGAGCTCGTTTCTTCAACTCGCTTTCTTGTGAGCTGGCCGCAACACCGCAGGATTAGTTCAGGCCCTAGTGTAGTTCCGGCACGGCATGCTGAGCCTTTGGTTAATTCCTCTTCCTGGTGGGAAATGAGAGTTAAATTTGCCCGTCCAGACACCTCCAGCTAGTCTCTCTTTCGTTCTCCCTATTCCTGTTCATTTTCCACAGAAATTACAAACTGGGACAAACAGGAGGTTAAAGGCACTGACTCTCCAAGTGGGGAGAGTGTTAGTAAAGCATCTGGAATGTTGCACCCGAGTACCAGGGGACGAAAACGAGACACATTTGAACACGTTTCCCGATCACACGGTGGATCATACTCTGGGTTCCACATGCATGTTTTAGCTGAAGGAAGAATCCCTTAAACCTGGAGAGTTGAGACCCATGGAATGGGTACCATGCAATATGACTTCAAAGGGTCTGCATTTGCTCACCGAACCTCACCAATCCTATCACTGCTGCGTTTATGCCGCTGTACACACGCTTGATTCTCTTTCGGAGACATATAAATCCGTAGGTTTTAAGATTATTTCTAGTCAGGTATATTCTTAGGCGTTTAATATGGGGTGTTGAGTCCACTTCGTTCAGCAAGGAGTAGCTCTTGTCTATTGCATATTTGGCTTATGGAACGGCATCTGTGCTAATTTCAATCTCTGGTTTCATGCAGCACCCCAACTCACCTTTCCCCTTAAGCAAGCATAAGTTGGTTTTCTACATTTGAGACCCTGTTCTGTTTTGTAATTCAGTTCCTGTGTAGCCAAGTTTACAATCCGTGTATTGGTGATATCTTATGATGTTTCTTTTTCTGTGTGACTTATTTCACTTAGAATCATCATACCTGAATCCACTCATTATGCTGCTACGGGCCTGATGACATAGATTTCATTGCTGAGTGATATTGCATTGTACGTAAGTACCACAACTTCTGTATCCATTTTTCGCTTTCTGTGATATTGAACTTGTACCGTAAACGAGGTTCTTGTAAACAGAGCCATCCCAACGTTTGGGGAGGCTGTGTCTTTTTGATTTTAATTTCCCTAAGCTATAGGACCATAAGTGGAAGTGCCCTAGGCTCTGTTGCTTAGTTTTTTAGATGTTTCAGGAAACACCATACACTTCTCCAGAGTGGCTGTTGGCAATTTACATCCCGCCCATCAGCATAACAAGGCTCCCAGTTCTCCATGGCCTGTCCTGCCTTTCTGGATTTTACACTTTTTTCAGATGGCCCTTTTGACCGGGGGGCAGTGAGACTTCATTGTAGTGCAGATTTCCTTTGCAAGCTTGCTTGGTTGGGCAAAAAGGGCGTATGCGTTTTTTCCTGAATATATTCAGGAAAAAACGCATACGCCCTTTTTGGCCAAGTGCATCATTGTGGACGTTCTGCCTCTTTTCCTATGCTTTACATGCAATTTCAGTGTACCCCCTGAAATCGATTTCCTGCAATTCTGCCCCGCTTTCAAGTCCTCTTGGCAGCCTTACTTCAATATATTTTTGGACGATAGCTGTCATTTATAACTCTGCAGGTTTGTGAATTACAGTGCCCCTGAGCTCGTTTCTTCAACTCGTTTTCTTGTGAGCTGGCCGCAACACCGCAGGATTGCTTCAGGCCCTAGTGTGGTTCCGGCACGGCATGCTGAGCCTTTGGTTAATTCCTCTTTCTGGTGGGAAATGAGAGTTAAATTTGCCCGTCCAGACACCTCCAGCTAGTTTCTCATTGGTTCTCCCTATTCCTGTACATTTTCCGCAGAAATTGCAAACTGGGCCAAACAGGAGTTTAAAGACACTGACTCTCCAAGAGGGGAGAGAGTTAGTAAAGCGTCTTGAATGTTGCACCCGAGTACCAGGGGATGAAAACTGAGACACATTTGAACACGTTTCCTGATCACACGGTGGATCATACTCTGTGTTCCACATGCATGTTTCAGCTGAAGGAAGAATCCCTTAAACCTGGAGAGTTGAGACCCATGGAATGGGTACCATGCAGTATGACTTCAAAGGGTCTGCATTTGCTCACCGAACCTCACAAATCCTATCACTGCTGCGTTTATGCCGCTGTACACACGCTTGATTCTCTTTCGGAGACATATAAATCCACAGGTTTTAAGATTCTTACTAGTCAGGTGTATTCTTAGGCGTTTAATATGGGGTGTTGAGTCCACTTCGTTGAGCAAGGAGTAGCTCTTGTCTATTACATATTTGGCTTATGGAACGGTATCTGTGCTAATTTCAATCTCTGGTTTCATGCAGCACCCCAACTCACCTTTCCCCTTAAGCAAGCATAAGTTGGTGTTCTACATTTGAGAACCTGTTCTGTTTTGTAATTCAGTTCCTGTGTAGCCAAGTTTATATTCCGTGTAGTAGTGATATCTTATGATGTTTCTTTTTCTGTGTGACTTATTTCACTTAGAATCATCGTACCTGAATCCACTCATTATGCTGCGACGGGCCTGATGACAAGATTTCATTGCTGAGTGATATTGCATTGTACGTAAGTACCACAACTTCTTTATCCATTTTTCGGTTTTGTGATATTGAACTTGTACCGTAAACAAGATTCTTGTAAACAGAGCCGTCCCAAACTTTGGGGTGGCTGTGTCTTTTTGATTTTAATTTCCCTAAGCTATAGGACCATAAGTGGATGTGCCCTAGGCTCTGTTGCTTGTTTTTTAGATGTTTCAGGAAACACCATACACTTCTCCAGAGTGGCTGTTGGCAATTTACATCCCGCCCATCAGCATAACAAGGCTCCCAGTTCTCCATGGCCTGTCCTGCCTTTCTGGATTTTACACTTTTTTCAGATGGCCCTTTTGACCGGGGGGCAGTGAGACTTCATTGTAGTGCAGATTTCCTTTGCAAGCTTGCTTGGTTGGCCAAAAAGGGCGTATGCGTTTTTTCCTGAATATATTCAGGAAAAAACGCATACGCCCTTTTTGGCCAAGTGCATCATTGTGGACGTTCTGCCTCTTTTCCTATGCTTTACATGCAATTCCCGTCTACCTCCTGAAATCGGTTTCCTGCAATTCTGCCCCGCTTTCAAGTCCTCTTGGCAGCCTTACTTCAATATATTTTTGGACGATAGCTGTCATTTATAACTCTGCAGGTTTGTGAATTACAGTGCCCCTGAGCTCCTTTCTTCAACTCGCTTTCTTGTGAGCTGGCCGCAACACCGCAGGATTGCTTCAGGCCCTAGTGTGGTTCTGGCACGGCACGCTGAGCCTTTGGTTAATTCCTCTTCCTGGTGGGAAATGAGAGTTAAATTTGCCCGTCCACACACCTCCAGCTAGTCTCTCATTGGTTCTCCCTATTCCTGTACATTTTCCGCAGAAATTGCAAACTGGGCCAAACAGGAGTTTAAAGGCACTGACTCTCCAAGTGGGGAGAGTGTTAGTAAAGCGTCTTGAATGTTGCACCCGAGTACCAGGGGACGAAAACTGAGACACATTTGAACACGTTTCCTGATCACACGGTGGATCATACACTGTGTTCCACATGCATGTTTCAGCTGAAGGAAGAATCCCTTAAACCTGGAGAGTTGAGACCCATGGAATGGGTACCATGCAATATGACTTCAAAGGGTCTGCATTTGCTCACCGAACCTCACCAATCCTATCACTGCTGCGTTTATGCCGCTGTACACACGCTTGATTCTCTTTCGGAGACATATAAATCCGTAGGTTTTAAGATTATTTCTAGTCAGGTATATTCTTAGGCGTTTAATATGGGGTGTTGAGTCCACTTCGTTGAGCAAGGAGTAGCTCTTGTCTATTGCATATTTGGCTTATGGATCGGTATCTGTGCTAATTTCAATCTCTGGTTTCATGCAGCACCCCAACTCACCTTTCCCCTTAAGCAAGCATAAGTTGGTTTTCTACATTTGACACCCTGTTCTGTTTTGTAATTCAGTTCCTGTGTAGCCAAGTTTACATTCCGTGTAGTAGTGATATCTTATGATGTTTCTTTTTCTGTGTGACTTATTTCACTTAGAATCATCGTACCTGAATCCACTCATTATGCTGCTACGGGCCTGATGACATAGATTTCATTGCTGAGTGATATTGCATTGTACGTAAGTACCACAACTTCTTTATCCATTTTTCGCTTTCTGTGATATTGAACTTGTACCGTAAACGAGGTTCTTGTAAACAGAGCCGTCCCAAACTTTGGGGTGGCTGTGTCTTTTTGATTTTAATTTCCCTAAGCTATAGGACCATAAGTGGAAGTGCCCTAGGCTCTGTTGCTTTGTTTTTTGGATGTTTCAGGAAACACCATACACTTCTCCAGAGTGGCTGTTGGCAATTTACATCCCGCCCATCAGCATAACAAGGCTCCCAGTTCTCCATGGCCTGTCCTGCCTTTCTGGATTTTACACTTTTTTCAGATGGCCCTTTTGACCGTGGGGCAGTGAGACTTCATTGTAGTGCAAATATCCTTTGCAAGCTTGCTTGGTTGGCCAAAAAGGGCGTATGCGTTTTTTCCTGAATAAATTCAGGAAAAAACGCATACGCCCTTTTTGGCCAAGTGCATCATTGTGGACGTTCTGCCTCTTTTCCTATGCTTTACATGCAATTCCAGTGTACCTCCTGAAATCGATTTCCTGCAATTCTGCCCCGCTTTCAAGTCCTCTTGGCAGCCTTACTTCAATATATTTTTGGACGATAGCTGTCATTTATAACTCTGCAGGTTTGTGAATTACAGTGCCCCTGAGCTCGTTTCTTCAACTCGCTTTCTTGTGAGCTGGCCGCAACACCGCAGGATTAGTTCAGGCCCTAGTGTAGTTCCGGCACGGCATGCTGAGCCTTTGGTTAATTCCTCTTCCTGGTGGGAAATGAGAGTTAAATTTGCCCGTCCAGACACCTCCAGCTAGTCTCTCTTTCGTTCTCCCTATTCCTGTTCATTTTCCACAGAAATTACAAACTGGGACAAACAGGAGGTTAAAGGCACTGACTCTCCAAGTGGGGAGAGTGTTAGTAAAGCATCTGGAATGTTGCACCCGAGTACCAGGGGACGAAAACGAGACACATTTGAACACGTTTCCCGATCACACGGTGGATCATACTCTGGGTTCCACATGCATGTTTTAGCTGAAGGAAGAATCCCTTAAACCTGGAGAGTTGAGACCCATGGAATGGGTACCATGCAATATGACTTCAAAGGGTCTGCATTTGCTCACCGAACCTCACCAATCCTATCACTGCTGCGTTTATGCCGCTGTACACACGCTTGATTCTCTTTCGGAGACATATAAATCCGTAGGTTTTAAGATTATTTCTAGTCAGGTATATTCTTAGGCGTTTAATATGGGGTGTTGAGTCCACTTCGTTCAGCAAGGAGTAGCTCTTGTCTATTGCATATTTGGCTTATGGAACGGCATCTGTGCTAATTTCAATCTCTGGTTTCATGCAGCACCCCAACTCACCTTTCCCCTTAAGCAAGCATAAGTTGGTTTTCTACATTTGAGACCCTGTTCTGTTTTGTAATTCAGTTCCTGTGTAGCCAAGTTTACAATCCGTGTATTGGTGATATCTTATGATGTTTCTTTTTCTGTGTGACTTATTTCACTTAGAATCATCATACCTGAATCCACTCATTATGCTGCTACGGGCCTGATGACATAGATTTCATTGCTGAGTGATATTGCATTGTACGTAAGTACCACAACTTCTGTATCCATTTTTCGCTTTCTGTGATATTGAACTTGTACCGTAAACGAGGTTCTTGTAAACAGAGCCATCCCAAAGTTTGGGGAGGCTGTGTCTTTTTGATTTTAATTTCCCTAAGCTATAGGACCATAAGTGGAAGTGCCCTAGGCTCTGTTGCTTAGTTTTTTAGATGTTTCAGGAAACACCATACACTTCTCCAGAGTGGCTGTTGGCAATTTACATCCCGCCCATCAGCATAACAAGGCTCCCAGTTCTCCATGGCCTGTCCTGCCTTTCTGGATTTTACACTTTTTTCAGATGGCCCTTTTGACCGGGGGGCAGTGAGACTTCATTGTAGTGCAGATTTCCTTTGCAAGCTTGCTTGGTTGGGCAAAAAGGGCGTATGCGTTTTTTCCTGAATATATTCAGGAAAAAACGCATACGCCCTTTTTGGCCAAGTGCATCATTGTGGACGTTCTGCCTCTTTTCCTATGCTTTACATGCAATTTCAGTGTACCCCCTGAAATCGATTTCCTGCAATTCTGCCCCGCTTTCAAGTCCTCTTGGCAGCCTTACTTCAATATATTTTTGGACGATAGCTGTCATTTATAACTCTGCAGGTTTGTGAATTACAGTGCCCCTGAGCTCGTTTCTTCAACTCGTTTTCTTGTGAGCTGGCCGCAACACCGCAGGATTGCTTCAGGCCCTAGTGTGGTTCCGGCACGGCATGCTGAGCCTTTGGTTAATTCCTCTTTCTGGTGGGAAATGAGAGTTAAATTTGCCCGTCCAGACACCTCCAGCTAGTTTCTCATTGGTTCTCCCTATTCCTGTACATTTTCCGCAGAAATTGCAAACTGGGCCAAACAGGAGTTTAAAGACACTGACTCTCCAAGAGGGGAGAGAGTTAGTAAAGCGTCTTGAATGTTGCACCCGAGTACCAGGGGATGAAAACTGAGACACATTTGAACACGTTTCCTGATCACACGGTGGATCATACTCTGTGTTCCACATGCATGTTTCAGCTGAAGGAAGAATCCCTTAAACCTGGAGAGTTGAGACCCATGGAATGGGTACCATGCAGTATGACTTCAAAGGGTCTGCATTTGCTCACCGAACCTCACAAATCCTATCACTGCTGCGTTTATGCCGCTGTACACACGCTTGATTCTCTTTCGGAGACATATAAATCCACAGGTTTTAAGATTCTTACTAGTCAGGTGTATTCTTAGGCGTTTAATATGGGGTGTTGAGTCCACTTCGTTGAGCAAGGAGTAGCTCTTGTCTATTACATATTTGGCTTATGGAACGGTATCTGTGCTAATTTCAATCTCTGGTTTCATGCAGCACCCCAACTCACCTTTCCCCTTAAGCAAGCATAAGTTGGTGTTCTACATTTGAGAACCTGTTCTGTTTTGTAATTCAGTTCCTGTGTAGCCAAGTTTATATTCCGTGTAGTAGTGATATCTTATGATGTTTCTTTTTCTGTGTGACTTATTTCACTTAGAATCATCGTACCTGAATCCACTCATTATGCTGCGACGGGCCTGATGACAAGATTTCATTGCTGAGTGATATTGCATTGTACGTAAGTACCACAACTTCTTTATCCATTTTTCGGTTTTGTGATATTGAACTTGTACCGTAAACAAGATTCTTGTAAACAGAGCCGTCCCAAACTTTGGGGTGGCTGTGTCTTTTTGATTTTAATTTCCCTAAGCTATAGGACCATAAGTGGATGTGCCCTAGGCTCTGTTGCTTGTTTTTTAGATGTTTCAGGAAACACCATACACTTCTCCAGAGTGGCTGTTGGCAATTTACATCCCGCCCATCAGCATAACAAGGCTCCCAGTTCTCCATGGCCTGTCCTGCCTTTCTGGATTTTACACTTTTTTCAGATGGCCCTTTTGACCGGGGGGCAGTGAGACTTCATTGTAGTGCAGATTTCCTTTGCAAGCTTGCTTGGTTGGCCAAAAAGGGCGTATGCGTTTTTTCCTGAATATATTCAGGAAAAAACGCATACGCCCTTTTTGGCCAAGTGCATCATTGTGGACGTTCTGCCTCTTTTCCTATGCTTTACATGCAATTCCCGTCTACCTCCTGAAATCGGTTTCCTGCAATTCTGCCCCGCTTTCAAGTCCTCTTGGCAGCCTTACTTCAATATATTTTTGGACGATAGCTGTCATTTATAACTCTGCAGGTTTGTGAATTACAGTGCCCCTGAGCTCCTTTCTTCAACTCGCTTTCTTGTGAGCTGGCCGCAACACCGCAGGATTGCTTCAGGCCCTAGTGTGGTTCTGGCACGGCACGCTGAGCCTTTGGTTAATTCCTCTTCCTGGTGGGAAATGAGAGTTAAATTTGCCCGTCCACACACCTCCAGCTAGTCTCTCATTGGTTCTCCCTATTCCTGTACATTTTCCGCAGAAATTGCAAACTGGGCCAAACAGGAGTTTAAAGGCACTGACTCTCCAAGTGGGGAGAGTGTTAGTAAAGCGTCTTGAATGTTGCACCCGAGTACCAGGGGACGAAAACTGAGACACATTTGAACACGTTTCCTGATCACACGGTGGATCATACACTGTGTTCCACATGCATGTTTCAGCTGAAGGAAGAATCCCTTAAACCTGGAGAGTTGAGACCCATGGAATGCGTACCATGCAGTATGACTTCAAAGGGTCTGCATTTGCTCACCGAACCTCACCAATCCTATCACTGCTGCGTTTATGCCGCCGTACACACGCTTGATTCTCTTTCGGAGACATATAAATCCATAGGTTTTAAGATTATTTCTAGTAAGGTATATTCTTAGGCGTTTAATATGGGGTGTTGAGTCCACTGCGTTGAGCAAGGAGTAGCTCTTGTCTCTTACATATTTGGCTTATGGAACGGTATCTGTGCTAATTTCAATCTCTGGTTTTATGCAGCACCCCAACTCACCTTTCCCCTTAAGCAAGCATAAGTTGGTTTTCTACATTTGAGACCCTGTTCTGTTTTGTAATTCAGTTCCTGTGTAGCCAAGTTTACATTCCGTGTAGTAGTGATACCTTATGATGTTTCTTTTTCTGTGTGACTTATTTCACTTAGAATCATCGTACCTGCATCCACTCATTATGCTGCTACGGGCCTGATGACATAGATTTCATTGCTGAGTGATATTGCATTGTACGTAAGTACCACAACTTCTTTATCCATTTTTCGCTTTCTGTGATATTGAACTTGTACCGTAAACGAGGTTCTTGTAAACAGAGCCAGCCCAAACTTTGGGGTGGCTGTGTCTTTTTGATTTTAATTTCCCTAAGCTATAGGACCATAAGTGGAAGTGCCCTAGGCTCTGTTGCTTTGTTTTTTAGATGTTTCAGGAAACACCATACACTTCTCCAGAGTGGCTGTTGGCAGTTTACATCCCGCCCACCAGCATAACAAGGCTCCCAGTTCTCCATGGCCTGTCCTGCCTTTCTGGATTTTACACTTTTTTCAGATGGCCCTTTTGACCGGGGGGCAGTGAGACTTCATTGTAGTGCAGATTTCCTTTGCAAGCTTGCTTGGTTGGCCAAAAAGGGCGTATGCGTTTTTTCCTGAATATATTCAGGAAAAAACGCATACGCCCTTTTTGGCCAAGTGCATCATTGTGGACGTTCTGCCTCTTTTCCTATGCTTTACATGCAATTCCCGTCTACCTCCTGAAATCGGTTTCCTGCAATTCTGCCCCGCTTTCAAGTCCTCTTGGCAGCCTTACTTCAATATATTTTTGGACGATAGCTGTCATTTATAACTCTGCAGGTTTGTGAATTACAGTGCCCCTGAGCTCCTTTCTTCAACTCGCTTTCTTGTGAGCTGGCCGCAACACCGCAGGATTGCTTCAGGCCCTAGTGTGGTTCTGGCACGGCACGCTGAGCCTTTGGTTAATTCCTCTTCCTGGTGGGAAATGAGAGTTAAATTTGCCCGTCCAGACACCTCCAGCTAGTTTCTCATTGGTTCTCCCTATTCCTGTACATTTTCCGCAGAAATTGCAAACTGGGCCATACAGGAGGTTAAAGGCACTGACTCTCCAAGTGGGGAGAGTGTTAGTAAAGCGTCTGGAGTGTTGCACCCGAGTACCAGGGGACGAAAACTGAGACACATTTGAACACGTTTCCTGATCACACGGTGGATCATAATCTGTGTTCCACATGCATGTTTTAGCTGAAGGAAGAATCCCTTAAACCTGGAGAGTTGAGACCCATGGAATGGGTACCATGCAATATGACTTCAAAGGGTCTGCATTTGCTCACCGAACCTCACCAATCCTATCACTGCTGCGTTTATGCCGCTGTACACACGCTTGATTCTCTTTCGGAGACATATAAATCCGTAGTTTTTAAGATTATTTCTAGTCAGGTGTATTCTTAAGCGTTTAATATGGGGTGTTGAGTCCACTTCGTTGAGCAAGGAGTAGCTCTTGTCTATTACATATTTGGCTTATGGAACGGTATCTGTGCTAATTTCAATCTCTGGTTTCATGCAGCACCCCAACTCACCTTTCCCCTTAAGCAAGCATAAGTTGGTTTTCTACATTTGACACCCTGTTCTGTTTTGTAATTCAGTTCTTGTGTAGCCAAGTTTACCTTCCGTGTAGTAGTGATATCTTATGGTGTTTCTTTTCCTGTGTGACTTATTTCACTTAGAATCATCATACCTGAATCCACTCATTATGCTGCTACGGGCCTGATGACATAGATTTCATTGCTGAGTGATATTGCATTGTACGTAAGTACCACAACTTCTTTATCCATTTTTCGCTTTCTGTGATATTGAACTTGTACCGTAAACGAGGTTCTTGTAAACAGAGCCGTCCCAAACTTTGGGGTGGCTGTGTCTTTTTGATTTTAATTTCCCTAAGCTATAGGACCATAAGTGGAAGTGCCCTAGGCTCTGTTGCTTTGTTTTTTAGATGTTTCAGGAAACACCATACACTTCTCCAGAGTGGCTGTTGGCAATTTACATCCCGCCCACCAGCATAACAAGGCTCCCAGTTCTCCATGGCCTGTCCTGCCTTTCTGGATTTTACACTTTTTTCAGATGGCCCTTTTGACCGGGGGGCAGTGAGACTTCATTGTAGTGCAGATTTCCTTTGCAAGCTTTCTTGGTTGGCCAAAAAGGGCGTATGCGTTTTTTCCTGAATATATTCAGGAAAAAACGCATACGCCCTTTTTGGCCAAGTGCATCATTGTGGACGTTCTGCCTCTTTTCCTATGCTTTACATGCAATTCCCGTCTACCTCCTGAAATCGGTTTCCTGCAATTCTGCCCCGCTTTCAAGTCCTCTTGGCAGCCTTACTTCAATATATTTTTGGACGATAGCTGTCATTTATAACTCTGCAGGTTTGTGAATTACAGTGCCCCTGAGCTCCTTTCTTCAACTCGCTTTCTTGTGAGCTGGCCGCAACACCGCAGGATTGCTTCAGGCCCTAGTGTGGTTCTGGCACGGCACGCTGAGCCTTTGGTTAATTCCTCTTCCTGGTGGGAAATGAGAGTTAAATTTGCCCGTCCACACACCTCCAGCTAGTCTCTCATTGGTTCTCCCTATTCCTGTACATTTTCCGCAGAAATTGCAAACTGGGCCAAACAGGAGTTTAAAGGCACTGACTCTCCAAGTGGGGAGAGTGTTAGTAAAGCGTCTTGAATGTTGCACCCGAGTACCAGGGGACGAAAACTGAGACACATTTGAACACGTTTCCCGATCACACGGTGGATCATACTCTGGGTTCCACATGCATGTTTTAGCTGAAGGAAGAATCCCTTAAACCTGGAGAGTTGAGACCCATGGAATGGGTACCATGCAATATGACTTCAAAGGGTCTGCATTTGCTCACCGAACCTCACCAATCCTATCACTGCTGCGTTTATGCCGCCGTACACACGTTTGATTCTCTTTCGGAGACATATAAATCCACAGGTTTTAAGATTCTTACTAGTCAGGTGTATTCTTAGGCGTTTAATATGGGGTGTTGAGTACACTTCGTTTAGCAAGGAGTAGCTCTTGTCTATTACATATTTGGCTTATGGCACGGTATCTGTGCTAATTTCAATCTCTGGTTTCATGCAGCACCCCAACTCACCTTTCCCCTTAAGCAAGCATAAGTTGGTTTTCTACATTTGAGACCCTGTTCTGTTTTGTAATTCAGTTCCTGTGTAGCCAAGTTTACATTCCGTGTAGTAGTGATATCTTATGATCTTTCTTTTTCTGTGTGACTTATTTCACTTAGAATCATCGTACCTAAATCCACTCATTATGCTGCGACGGGCCTGATGACATAGATTTCATTGCTGAGTGATATTGCATTGTACGTAAGTACCACAACTTCTTTATCCATTTTTCGCTTTCTGTGATATTGAACTTGTACCGTAAACGAGGTTCTTGTAAACAGAGCCGGCCCAAACTTTGGGGTGGCTGTGTCTTTCTGATTTTAATTTCCCTAAGCTATAGGACCATAAGTGGAAGTGCCCTAGGCTCTGTTGCTTTGTTTTTTAGATGTTTCAGGAAACACCATACACTTCTCCAGAGTGGCTGTTGGCAATTTACATCCCGCCCACCGGCATAACAAGGCTCCCAGTTCTCCATGGCCTGTCCTGCCTTTCTTGATTTTACACTTTTTTCAGATGGCCTTTTTGACCGTGGGGCAGTGAGACTTCATTGTAGTGCAGATTTCCTTTGCAAGCTTGCTTGGTTGGCCAAAATGGGCGTATGCGTTTTTTCCAGGAAAAAACGCATACGCCCTTTTTGGCCAAGTGCATCATTGTGGACGTTCTGCCTCTTTTCCTATGCTTTACATGCAATTCCCGTCTACCTCCTGAAATCGGTTTCCTGCAATTCTGCCCCGCTTTCCAGTCCTCTTGGCAGCCTTACTTCAATATATTTTTGGACGATAGCTGTCATTTATAACTCTGCAGGTTTGTGAATTACAGTGCCCCTGAGCTCCTTTCTTCAACTCGCTTTCTTGTGAGCTGGCCGCAACACCGCAGGATTGCTTCAGGCCCTAGTGTGCTTCCGGCATGGCATGCTGAGCCTTTGGTTAATTCTTCTTCTTGGTGGGAAATGAGAGTTAAATTTGCCCGTCCAGACACCTCCAGCTAGTTTCTCATTGGTTCTCCCTATTCCTGTACATTTTCCGCAGAAATTGCAAACTGGGCCATACAGGAGGTTAAAGGCACTGACTCTCCAAGTGGGGAGAGTGTTAGTAAAGCGTCTGGAGTGTTGCACCCGAGTACCAGGGGACGAAAACTGAGACACATTTGAACACGTTTCCTGATCACACGGTGGATCATAATCTGTGTTCCACATGCATGTTTTAGCTGAAGGAAGAATCCCTTAAACCTGGAGAGTTGAGACCCATGGAATGGGTACCATGCAATATGACTTCAAAGGGTCTGCATTTGCTCACCGAACCTCACCAATCCTATCACTGCTGCGTTTATGCCGCTGTACACACGCTTGATTCTCTTTCGGAGACATATAAATCCGTAGTTTTTAAGATTATTTCTAGTCAGGTGTATTCTTAAGCGTTTAATATGGGGTGTTGAGTCCACTTCGTTGAGCAAGGAGTAGCTCTTGTCTATTACATATTTGGCTTATGGAACGGTATCTGTGCTAATTTCAATCTCTGGTTTCATGCAGCACCCCAACTCACCTTTCCCCTTAAGCAAGCATAAGTTGGTTTTCTACATTTGACACCCTGTTCTGTTTTGTAATTCAGTTCTTGTGTAGCCAAGTTTACCTTCCGTGTAGTAGTGATATCTTATGGTGTTTCTTTTCCTGTGTGACTTATTTCACTTAGAATCATCATACCTGAATCCACTCATTATGCTGCTACGGGCCTGATGACATAGATTTCATTGCTGAGTGATATTGCATTGTACGTAAGTACCACAACTTCTTTATCCATTTTTCGCTTTCTGTGATATTGAACTTGTACCGTAAACGAGGTTCTTGTAAACAGAGCCGTCCCAAACTTTGGGGTGGCTGTGTCTTTTTGATTTTAATTTCCCTAAGCTATAGGACCATAAGTGGAAGTGCCCTAGGCTCTGTTGCTTTGTTTTTTAGATGTTTCAGGAAACACCATACACTTCTCCAGAGTGGCTGTTGGCAATTTACATCCCGCCCACCAGCATAACAAGGCTCCCAGTTCTCCATGGCCTGTCCTGCCTTTCTGGATTTTACACTTTTTTCAGATGGCCCTTTTGACCGGGGGGCAGTGAGACTTCATTGTAGTGCAGATTTCCTTTGCAAGCTTGCTTGGTTGGCCAAAAAGGGCGTATGCGTTTTTTCCTGAATATATTCAGGAAAAAACGCATACGCCCTTTTTGGCCAAGTGCATCATTGTGGACGTTCTGCCTCTTTTCCTATGCTTTACATGCAATTCCCGTCTACCTCCTGAAATCGGTTTCCTGCAATTCTGCCCCGCTTTCCAGTCCTCTTGGCAGCCTTACTTCAATATATTTTTGGACGATAGCTGTCATTTATAACTCTGCAGGTTTGTGAATTACAGTGCCCCTGAGCTCCTTTCTTCAACTCGCTTTCTTGTGAGCTGGCCGCAACACCGCAGGATTGCTTCAGGCCCTAGTGTGCTTCCGGCATGGCATGCTGAGCCTTTGGTTAATTCTTCTTCTTGGTGGGAAATGAGAGTTAAATTTGCCCGTCCAGACACCTCCAGCTAGTTTCTCATTGGTTCTCCCTATTCCTGTACATTTTCCGCAGAAATTGCAAACTGGGCCATACAGGAGGTTAAAGGCACTGACTCTCCAAGTGGGGAGAGTGTTAGTAAAGCGTCTGGAGTGTTGCACCCGAGTACCAGGGGACGAAAACTGAGACACATTTGAACACGTTTCCTGATCACACGGTGGATCATAATCTGTGTTCCACATGCATGTTTTAGCTGAAGGAAGAATCCCTTAAACCTGGAGAGTTGAGACCCATGGAATGGGTACCATGCAATATGACTTCAAAGGGTCTGCATTTGCTCACCGAACCTCACCAATCCTATCACTGCTGCGTTTATGCCGCTGTACACACGCTTGATTCTCTTTCGGAGACATATAAATCCGTAGTTTTTAAGATTATTTCTAGTCAGGTGTATTCTTAAGCGTTTAATATGGGGTGTTGAGTCCACTTCGTTGAGCAAGGAGTAGCTCTTGTCTATTACATATTTGGCTTATGGAACGGTATCTGTGCTAATTTCAATCTCTGGTTTCATGCAGCACCCCAACTCACCTTTCCCCTTAAGCAAGCATAAGTTGGTTTTCTACATTTGACACCCTGTTCTGTTTTGTAATTCAGTTCTTGTGTAGCCAAGTTTACCTTCCGTGTAGTAGTGATATCTTATGGTGTTTCTTTTCCTGTGTGACTTATTTCACTTAGAATCATCATACCTGAATCCACTCATTATGCTGCTACGGGCCTGATGACATAGATTTCATTGCTGAGTGATATTGCATTGTACGTAAGTACCACAACTTCTTTATCCATTTTTCGCTTTCTGTGATATTGAACTTGTACCGTAAACGAGGTTCTTGTAAACAGAGCCGTCCCAAACTTTGGGGTGGCTGTGTCTTTTTGATTTTAATTTCCCTAAGCTATAGGACCATAAGTGGAAGTGCCCTAGGCTCTGTTGCTTTGTTTTTTAGATGTTTCAGGAAACACCATACACTTCTCCAGAGTGGCTGTTGGCAATTTACATCCCGCCCACCAGCATAACAAGGCTCCCAGTTCTCCATGGCCTGTCCTGCCTTTCTGGATTTTACACTTTTTTCAAATGGCCCTTTTGACCGGGGGGCAGTGAGACTTCATTGTAGTGCAGATTTCCTTTGCAAGCTTGCTTGGTTGGCCAAAAAGGGCGTATGCGTTTTTTCCTGAATATATTCAGGAAAAAACGCATACGCCCTTTTTGGCCAAGTGCATCATTGTGGACGTTCTGCCTCTTTTCCTATGCTTTACATGCAATTCCAGTGTACCCCCTGAAATCGATTTCCTGCAATTCTGCCCCGCTTTCAAGTCCTCTTGGCAGCCTTCCTTCAATATATTTTTGGACGATAGCTGTCATTTATAACTCTGCAGGTTTGTGAATTACAGTGCCCCTGAGCTCGTTTCTTCAACTCGCTTTCTTGTGAGCTGGCCGCAACACCGCAGGATTGCTTCAGGCCCTAGTGTAGTTCCGGCACGGCACGCTGAGCCTTTGGTTAATTCCTCTTCCTGGTGGGAAATGAGAGTTAAATTTGCCCGTCCAGACACCTCCAGATAGTCTCTCTTTCGTTCTCCCTATTCCTGTTCATTTTTCACAGAAATTACAAACTGGGCCAAACAGGAGGTTAAAGGCACTGGCTCTCCAAGTGGGGAGAGTGTTAGTAAAGCATCTGGAATGTTGCACCCGAGTACCAGGGACGAAAACGAGACACATTTGAACACGTTTCCCGATCACACGGTGGATCATACTCTGGGTTCCACATGCATGTTTTAGCTGAAGGAAGAATCCCTTAAACCTGGAGAGTTGAGACCCATGGAATGGGTACCATGCAATATGACTTCAAAGGGTCTGCATTTGCTCACCGAACCTCACCAATCCTATCACTGCTGCGTTTATGCCGCTGTACACACGCTTGATTCTCTTTCGGAGACATATAAATCCGTAGGTTTTAAGATTATTTCTAGTCAGGTATATTCTTAGGCGTTTAATATGGGGTGTTGAGTCCACTTCGTTGAGCAAGGAGTAGCTCTTGTCTATTGCATATTTGGCTTATGGATCGGTATCTGTGCTAATTTCAATCTCTGGTTTCATGCAGCACCCCAACTCACCTTTCCCCTTAAGCAAGCATAAGTTGGTTTTCTACATTTGACACCCTGTTCTGTTTTGTAATTCAGTTCCTGTGTAGCCAAGTTTACATTCCGTGTAGTAGTGATATCTTATGATGTTTCTTTTTCTGTGTGACTTATTTCACTTAGAATCATCGTACCTGAATCCACTCATTATGCTGCTACGGGCCTGATGACATAGATTTCAGTGCTGAGTGATATTGCATTGTACGTAAGTACCACAACTTCTTTATCCATTTTTTGCTTTCTGTGATATTGAACTTGTACCGTAAACGAGGTTCTTGTAAACAGAGCCGTCCCAACCTTTGGGGTGGCTGTGTCTTTTTGATTTTAATTTCCCTAAGCTATAGGACCATAAGTGGAAGTGCCCTAGGCTCTGTTGCTTTGTTTTTTAGATGTTTCAGGAAACACCATACACTTCTCCAGAGTGGCTGTTGGCAATTTACATCCCGCCCACCAGCATAACAAGGCTCCCAGTTCTCCATGGCCTGTCCTGCCTTTCTGGATTTTACACTTTTTTCAGATGGCCCTTTTGACCGGGGGGCAGTGAGACTTCATTGTAGTGCAGATTTCCTTTGCAAGCTTGCTTGGTTGGCCAAAAAGGGCGTATGCGTTTTTTCCTGAATATATTCAGGAAAAAACGCATACGCCTTTTTGGCCAAGTGCATCATTGTGGACGTTCTGCCTCTTTTCCTATGCTTTACATGCAATTCCAGTGTACCCCCTGAAATCGATTTCCTGCAATTCTGCCCCGCTTTCAAGTCCTCTTGGCAGCCTTACTTCAATATATTTTTGGACGATAGCTGTCATTTATAACTCTGCAGGTTTGTGAATTACAGTGCCCCTGAGCTCGTTTCTTCAACTTGTTTTCTTGTGAGCTGGCCGCAACACCGCAGGATTGCTTCAGGCCCTAGTGTAGTTCCGGCACGGCACGCTGAGCCTTTGGTTAATTCCTCTTCCTGGTGGGAAATGAGAGTTAAATTTGCCCGTCCAGACACCTCCAGATAGTCTCTCTTTAGTTCTCCCTATTCCTGTTCATTTTCCACAGAAATTACAAACTGGGCCAAACAGGAGGTTAAAGGCACTGACTCTCCAAGTGGGGAGAGTGTTAGTAAAGCATCTGGAATGTTGCACCCGAGTACCAGGGACGAAAACGAGACACATTTGAACACGTTTCCCGATCACACGGTGGATCATACTCTGGGTTCCACATGCATGTTTTAGCTGAAGGAAGAATCCCTTAAACCTGGAGAGTTGAGACCCATGGAATGGGTACCATGCAATATGACTTCAAAGGGTCTGCATTTGCTCACCGAACCTCACCAATCCTATCACTGCTGCGTTTATGCCGCTGTACACACGCTTGATTCTCTTTCGGAGACATATAAATCTGTAGGTTTTAAGATTATTTCTAGTCAGGTATATTCTTAGGCGTTTAATATGGGGTGTTGAGTCCACTTCGTTGAGCAAGGAGTAGCTCTTGTCTATTGCATATTTGGCTTATGGAACGGTATCTGTGCTAATTTCAATCTCTGGTTTCATGCAGCACCCCAACTCACCTTTCCCCTTAAGCAAGCATAAGTTGGTTTTCTACATTTGAGACCCTGTTCTGTTTTGTAATTCAGTTCTTGTGTAGCCAAGTTTACCTTCTGTGTAGTAGTGATATCTTATGGTGTTTCTTTTCCTGTGTGACTTATTTCACTTAGAATCATCATACCTGAATCCACTCATTATGCTGCTACGGGCCTGATGACATAGATTTCATTGCTGAGTGATATTGCATTGTACGTAAGTACCACAACTTCTTTATCCATTTTTCGCTTTCTGTGATATTGAACTTGTACCGTAAACGAGGTTCTTGTAAACAGAGCCGTCCCAAACTTTGGGGTGACTGTGTCTTTTTGATTTTAATTTCCCTAAGCTATAGGACCATAAGTGGAAGTGCCCTAGGCTCTGTTGCTTTGTTTTTTAGATGTTTCAGGAAACACCATACACTTCTCCAGAGTGGCTGTTGGCAATTTACATCCCGCCCATCAGCATAACAAGGCTCCCAGTTCTCCATGGCCTGTCCTGCCTTTCTGGATTTTACACTTTTTTCAGATGGCCCTTTTGACCGGGGGGCAGTGAGACTTCATTGTAGTGCAGATATCCTTTGCAAGCTTGCTTGGTTGGCCAAAAAGGGCGTATACGTTTTTTCCTGAATATATTCAGGAAAAAACGCATACGCCCTTTTTGGCCAAGTGCATCATTGTGGACGTTCTGCCTCTTTTCCTATGCTTTACTTGCAATTCCAGTGTACCTCCTGAAATCGATTTTCTGCAATTCTGCCCCGCTTTCAAGTCCTCTTGGCAGCCTTACTTCAATATATTTTTGGACGATAGCTGTCATTTATAACTCTGCAGGTTTGTGAATTACAGTGCCCCTGAGCTCGTTTCTTCAACTCGCTTTCTTGTGAGCTGTCCGCAACACCGCAGGATTGCTTCAGGCCCTAGTGTAGTTCCGGCACGGCACGCTGAGCCTTTGGTTAATTCCTCTTCCTGGTGGGAAATGAGAGTTAAATTTGCCCGTCCAGACACCTCCAGCTAGTCTCTCTTTCGTTCTCCCTATTCCTGTTCATTTTCCACAGAAATTACAAACTGGGCGAAACAGGAGGTTAAAGGCACTGACTCTCCAAGTGGGGAGAGTGTTAGTAAAGCATCTGGAATGTTGCACCCGAGTACCAGGGACGAAAACGAGATACATTTGAACACGTTTCCCGATCACACGGTGGATCATACTCTGGGTTCCACATGCATGTTTTAGCTGAAGGAAGAATCCCTTAAACCTGGAGAGTTGAGACCCATGGAATGGGTACCATGCAATATGACTTCAAAGGGTCTGCATTTGCTCACCGAACCTCACCAATCCTATCACTGCTGCGTTTATGCCGCTGTACACACGCTTGATTCTCTTTCGGAGACATATAAATCCGTAGGTTTTAAGATTATTTCTAGTCAGGTATATTCTTAGGCGTTTAATATGGGGTGTTGAGTCCACTTCGTTGAGCAAGGAGTAGCTCTTGTCTATTGCATATTTGGCTTATGGAACGGTATCTGTGCTAATTTCAATCTCTGGTTTCATGCAGCACCCCAACTCACCTTTCCCCTTAAGCAAGCATAAGTTGGTTTTCTACATTTGACACCCTGTTCTGTTTTGTAATTCAGTTCCTGTGTAGCCAAGTTTACATTCCGTGTAGTAGTGATATCTTATGATGTTTCTTTTTCTGTGTGACTTATTTCACTTAGAATCATCGTACCTGAATCCACTCATTATGCTGCTACGGGCCTGATGACATAGATTTCATTGCTGAGTGATATTGCATTGTACGTAAGTACCACAACTTCTTTATCCATTTTTCGCTTTCTGTGATATTGAACTTGTACCGTAAACGAGGTTCTTGTAAACAGAGCCGTCCCAAACTTTGGGGTGGCTGTGTCTTTTTGATTTTAATTTCCCTAAGCTATAGGACCATAAGTGGAAGTGCCCTAGGCTCTGTTGCTTTGTTTTTTAGATGTTTCAGGAAACACCATACACTTCTCCAGAGTGGCTGTTGGCAATTTACATCCCGCCCACCAGCATAACAAGGCTCCCAGTTCTCCATGGCCTGTCCTGCCTTTCTGGATTTTACACTTTTTTCAGATGGCCCTTTTGACCGGGGGGCAGTGAGACTTCATTGTAGTGCAGATATCCTTTGCAAGCTTGCTTGGTTGGCCAAAAAGGGCGTATGCGTTTTTTCCTGAATATATTCAGGAAAAAACGCATACGCCCTTTTTGGCCAAGTGCATCATTGTGGACGTTCTGCCTCTTTTCCTATGCTTTACATGCAATTCCAGTGTACCCCCTGAAATCGATTTCCTGCAATTCTGCCCCGCTTTCAAGTCCTCTTGGCAGCCTTCCTTCAATATATTTTTGGACGATAGCTGTCATTTATAACTCTGCAGGTTTGTGAATTACAGTGCCCCTGAGCTCGTTTCTTCAACTCGCTTTCTTGTGAGCTGGCCGCAACACCGCAGGATTGCTTCAGGCCCTAGTGTAGTTCCGGCACGGCACGCTGAGCCTTTGGTTAATTCCTCTTCCTGGTGGGAAATGAGAGTTAAATTTGCCCGTCCAGACACCTCCAGATAGTCTCTCTTTCGTTCTCCCTATTCCTGTTCATTTTTCACAGAAATTACAAACTGGGCCAAACAGGAGGTTAAAGGCACTGACTCTCCAAGTGGGGAGAGTGTTAGTAAAGCATCTGGAATGTTGCACCCGAGTACCAGGGACGAAAACGAGACACATTTGAACACGTTTCCCGATCACACGGTGGATCATACTCTGGGTTCCACATGCATGTTTTAGCTGAAGGAAGAATCCCTTAAACCTGGAGAGTTGAGACCCATGGAATGGGTACCATGCAATATGACTTCAAAGGGTCTGCATTTGCTCACCGAACCTCACCAATCCTATCACTGCTGCGTTTATGCCGCTGTACACACGCTTGATTCTCTTTCGGAGACATATAAATCCGTAGGTTTTAAGATTATTTCTAGTCAGGTATATTCTTAGGCGTTTAATATGGGGTGTTGAGTCCACTTCGTTGAGCAAGGAGTAGCTCTTGTCTATTGCATATTTGGCTTATGGATCGGTATCTGTGCTAATTTCAATCTCTGGTTTCATGCAGCACCCCAACTCACCTTTCCCCTTAAGCAAGCATAAGTTGGTTTTCTACATTTGACACCCTGTTCTGTTTTGTAATTCAGTTCCTGTGTAGCCAAGTTTACATTCCGTGTAGTAGTGATATCTTATGATGTTTCTTTTTCTGTGTGACTTATTTCACTTAGAATCATCGTACCTGAATCCACTCATTATGCTGCTACGGGCCTGATGACATAGATTTCAGTGCTGAGTGATATTGCATTGTACGTAAGTACCACAACTTCTTTATCCATTTTTTGCTTTCTGTGATATTGAACTTGTACCGTAAACGAGGTTCTTGTAAACAGAGCCGTCCCAACCTTTGGGGTGGCTGTGTCTTTTTGATTTTAATTTCCCTAAGCTATAGGACCATAAGTGGAAGTGCCCTAGGCTCTGTTGCTTTGTTTTTTAGATGTTTCAGGAAACACCATACACTTCTCCAGAGTGGCTGTTGGCAATTTACATCCCGCCCACCAGCATAACAAGGCTCCCAGTTCTCCATGGCCTGTCCTGCCTTTCTGGATTTTACACTTTTTTCAAATGGCCCTTTTGACCGGGGGGCAGTGAGACTTCATTGTAGTGCAGATTTCCTTTGCAAGCTTGCTTGGTTGGCCAAAAAGGGCGTATGCGTTTTTTCCTGAATATATTCAGGAAAAAACGCATACGCCCTTTTTGGCCAAGTGCATCATTGTGGACGTTCTGCCTCTTTTCCTATGCTTTACAGGCAATTCCAGTGTACCCCCTGAAATCGATTTCCTGCAATTCTGCCCCGCTTTCAAGTCCTCTTGGCAGCCTTACTTCAATATATTTTTGGACGATAGCTGTCATTTATAACTCTGCAGGTTTGTGAATTACAGTGCCCCTGAGCTCGTTTCTTCAACTCGTTTTCTTGTGAGCTGGCCGCAACACCGCAGGATTGCTTCAGGCCCTAGTGTAGTTCCGGCACGGCACGCTGAGCCTTTGGTTAATTCCTCTTCCTGGTGGGAAATGAGAGTTAAATTTGCCCGTCCAGACACCTCCAGATAGTCTCTCTTTTGTTCTCCCTATTCCTGTTCATTTTCCACAGAAATTACAAACTGGGCCAAACAGGAGGTTAAAGGCACTGACTCTCCAAGTGGGGAGAGTGTTAGTAAAGCATCTGGAATGTTGCACCCGAGTACCAGGGACGAAAACGAGACACATTTGAACACGTTTCCCGATCACACGGTGGATCATACTCTGGGTTCCACATGCATGTTTTAGCTGAAGGAAGAATCCCTTAAACCTGGAGAGTTGAGACCCATGGAATGGGTACCATGCAATATGACTTCAAAGGGTCTGCATTTGCTCACCGAACCTCACCAATCCTATCACTGCTGCGTTTATGCCGCTGTACACACGCTTGATTCTCTTTCGGAGACATATAAATCTGTAGGTTTTAAGATTATTTCTAGTCAGGTATATTCTTAGGCGTTTAATATGGGGTGTTGAGTCCACTTCGTTGAGCAAGGAGTAGCTCTTGTCTATTGCATATTTGGCTTATGGAACGGTATCTGTGCTAATTTCAATCTCTGGTTTCATGCAGCACCCCAACTCACCTTTCCCCTTAAGCAAGCATAAGTTGGTTTTCTACATTTGAGACCCTGTTCTGTTTTGTAATTCAGTTCTTGTGTAGCCAAGTTTACCTTCTGTGTAGTAGTGATATCTTATGGTGTTTCTTTTCCTGTGTGACTTATTTCACTTAGAATCATCATACCTGAATCCACTCATTATGCTGCTACGGGCCTGATGACATAGATTTCATTGCTGAGTGATATTGCATTGTACGTAAGTACCACAACTTCTTTATCCATTTTTCGCTTTCTGTGATATTGAACTTGTACCGTAAACGAGGTTCTTGTAAACAGAGCCGTCCCAAACTTTGGGGTGACTGTGTCTTTTTGATTTTAATTTCCCTAAGCTATAGGACCATAAGTGGAAGTGCCCTAGGCTCTGTTGCTTTGTTTTTTAGATGTTTCAGGAAACACCATACACTTCTCCAGAGTGGCTGTTGGCAATTTACATCCCGCCCATCAGCATAACAAGGCTCCCAGTTCTCCATGGCCTGTCCTGCCTTTCTGGATTTTACACTTTTTTCAGATGGCCCTTTTGACCGGGGGGCAGTGAGACTTCATTGTAGTGCAGATATCCTTTGCAAGCTTGCTTGGTTGGCCAAAAAGGGCGTATGCGTTTTTTCCTGAATATATTCAGGAAAAAACGCATACGCCCTTTTTGGCCAAGTGCATCATTGTGGACGTTCTGCCTCTTTTCCTATGCTTTACTTGCAAATCCAGTGTACCTCCTGAAATCGATTTCCTGCAATTCTGCCCCGCTTTCAAGTCCTCTTGGCAGCCTTACTTCAATATATTTTTGGACGATAGCTGTCATTTATAACTCTGCAGGTTTGTGAATTACAGTGCCCCTGAGCTCGTTTCTTCAACTCGCTTTCTTGTGAGCTGTCCGCAACACCGCAGGATTGCTTCAGGCCCTAGTGTAGTTCCGGCACGGCACGCTGAGCCTTTGGTTAATTCCTCTTCCTGGTGGGAAATGAGAGTTAAATTTGCCCGTCCAGACACCTCCAGCTAGTCTCTCTTTCGTTCTCCCTATTCCTGTTCATTTTCCACAGAAATTACAAACTGGGCGAAACAGGAGGTTAAAGGCACTGACTCTCCAAGTGGGGAGAGTGTTAGTAAAGCATCTGGAATGTTGCACCCGAGTACCAGGGACGAAAACGAGATACATTTGAACACGTTTCCCGATCACACGGTGGATCATACTCTGGGTTCCACATGCATGTTTTAGCTGAAGGAAGAATCCCTTAAACCTGGAGAGTTGAGACCCATGGAATGGGTACCATGCAATATGACTTCAAAGGGTCTGCATTTGCTCACCGAACCTCACCAATCCTATCACTGCTGCGTTTATGCCGCTGTACACACGCTTGATTCTCTTTCGGAGACATATAAATCCGTAGGTTTTAAGATTATTTCTAGTCAGGTATATTCTTAGGCGTTTAATATGGGGTGTTGAGTCCACTTCGTTGAGCAAGGAGTAGCTCTTGTCTATTGCATATTTGGCTTATGGAACGGTATCTGTGCTAATTTCAATCTCTGGTTTCATGCAGCACCCCAACTCACCTTTCCCCTTAAGCAAGCATAAGTTGGTTTTCTACATTTGACACTCTGTTCTGTTTTGTAATTCAGTTCCTGTGTAGCCAAGTTTACATTCCGTGTAGTAGTGATATCTTATGATGTTTCTTTTTCTGTGTGACTTATTTCACTTAGAATCATCGTACCTGAATCCACTCATTATGCTGCTACGGGCCTGATGACATAGATTTCATTGCTGAGTGATATTGCATTGTACGTAAGTACCACAACTTCTTTATCCATTTTT
This sequence comes from Leucopleurus acutus, assembly GCF_964270905.1. Taxonomy (NCBI): domain Eukaryota; kingdom Metazoa; phylum Chordata; class Mammalia; order Artiodactyla; family Delphinidae; genus Leucopleurus; species Leucopleurus acutus. The sequence goes on from NW_028139100.1 coordinate 67,269, forward strand.
TGCTTTCTGTGATATTGAACTTGTACCGTAAAAGAGGTTCTTGTAAACAGAGCCGTCCCAACCTTTGGTGTGGCTGTGTCTTTTTGATTTTAATTTCCCTAAGCTATAGGACCATAAGTGGAAGTGCCCTAGGCTCTGTTGCTTTGTTTTTTAGATGTTTCAGGAAACACCATACACTTCTCCAGAGTGGCTGTTGGCAATTTACATCCCACCCACCAGCATAACAAGGCTCCCATTTCTCCATGGCCTGTCCTGCCTTTCTGGATTTTACACTTTTTTCAGATGGCCCTTTTGACCGGGGGGCAGTGAGACTTCATTGTAGTGCAGATTTCCTTTGCAAGCTTGCTTGGTTGGGCAAAAAGGGCGTATGCGTTTTTTCCTGAATATATTCAGGAAAAAACGCATACGCCCTTTTTGGCCAAGTGCATCATTGTGGACGTTCTGCCTCTTTTCCTATGCTTTACATGCAATTTCAGTGTACCCCCTGAAATCGATTTCCTGCAATTCTGCCCCGCTTTCAAGTCCTCTTGGCAGCCTTACGTCAATATATTTTTGGACGATAGCTGTCATTTATAACTCTGCAGGTTTGTGAATTACAGTGCCCCTGAGCTCGTTTCTTCAACTCGTTTTCTTGTGAGCTGGCCGCAACACCGCAGGATTGCTTCAGGCCCTAGTGTACTTCCGGCACGGCACGCTGAGCCTTTGGTTAATTCCTCTTCCTGGTGGGAAATGAGAGTTAAATTTGCCCGTCCAGACACCTCCAGCTAGTCTCTCTTTCGTTCTCCCTATTCCTTTTCATTTTCTACAGAAATTACAAACTGGGCCAAACAGGAGTTTAAAGGCACTGACTCTCCAAGTGGGGAGAGTGTTAGTAAAGCGTCTGGAGTGTTGCACCCGAGTACCAGGGGACGAAAACTGAGACACATTTGAACACGTTTCCTGATCACACGGTGGATCATAATCTGTGTTCCACATGCATGTTTTAGCTGAAGGAAGAATCCCTTAAACCTGGAGAGTTGAGACCCATGGAATGGGTACCATGCAATATGACTTCAAAGGGTCTGCATTTGCTCACCGAACCTCACCAATCCTATCACTGCTGCGTTTATGCCGCTGTACACACGCTTGATTCTCTTTCGGAGACATATAAATCCGTAGTTTTTAAGATTATTTCTAGTCAGGTGTATTCTTAAGCGTTTAATATGGGGTGTTGAGTCCACTTCGTTGAGCAAGGAGTAGCTCTTGTCTATTACATATTTGGCTTATGGAACGGTATCTGTGCTAATTTCAATCTCTGGTTTCATGCAGCACCCCAACTCACCTTTCCCCTTAAGCAAGCATAAGTTGGTTTTCTACATTTGAGACCCTGTTCTGTTTTGTAATTCAGTTCTTGTGTAGCCAAGTTTACCTTCCGTGTAGTAGTGATATCTTATGGTGTTTCTTTTCCTGTGTGACTTATTTCACTTAGAATCATCATACCTGAATCCACTCATTATGCTGCTACGGGCCTGATGACATAGATTTCATTGCTGAGTGATATTGCATTGTACGTAAGTACCACAACTTCTTTATCCATTTTTCGCTTTCTGTGATATTGAACTTGTACCGTAAACGAGGTTCTTGTAAACAGAGCCGTCCCAAACTTTGGGGTGGCTGTGTCTTTTTGATTTTAATTTCCCTAAGCTATAGGACCATAAGTGGAAGTGCCCTAGGCTCTGTTGCTTTGTTTTTTAGATGTTTCAGGAAACACCATACACTTCTCCACAGTGGCTGTTGGCAATTTACATCCCGCCCACCAGCATAACAAGGCTCCCAGTTCTCCATGGCCTGTCCTGCCTTTCTGGATTTTACACTTTTTTCAGATGGCCCTTTTGACCGGGGGGCAGTGAGACTTCATTGTAGTGCAGATATCCTTTGCAAGCTTGCTTGGTTGGCCAAAAAGGGCGTATGCGTTTTTTCCTGAATATATTCAGGAAAAAACGCATACGCCCTTTTTGGCCAAGTGCATCATTGTGGACGTTCTGCCTCTTTTCCTATGCTTTACATGCAATTCCAGTCTACCTCCTGAAATCGATTTCCTGCAATTCTGCCCCGCTTTCAAGTCCTCTTGGCAGCCTTACTTCAATATATTTTTGGACGATAGCTGTCATTTATAACTCTGCAGGTTTGTGAATTACAGTGCCCCTGAGCTCCTTTCTTCAACTCGCTTTCTTGTGAGCTGGCCGCAACACCGCAGGATTGCTTCAGGCCCTAGTGTAGTTCCGGCACGGCACGATGAGCCTTTGGTTAATTCCTCTTCCTGGTGGGAAATGAGAGTTAAATTTGCCCGTCCAGACACCTCCAGCTAGTCTCTCTTTCGTTCTCCCTATTCCTGTTCATTTTCCACAGAAATTACAAACTGGGCCAAACAGGAGGTTAAAGGCACTGACTCTCCAAGTGGGGAGAGTGTTAGTAAAGCGTCTGGAGTGTTGCACCCGAGTACCAGGGGACGAAAACTGAGACACATTTGAACACGTTTCCTGATCACACGGTGGATCATAATCTGTGTTCCACATGCATGTTTTAGTTGAAGGAAGAATCCCTTAAACCTGGAGAGTTGAGACCCATGGAATGGGTACCATGCAATATGACTTCAAAGGGTCTGCATTTGCTCACCGAACCTCACCAATCCTATCACTGCTGCGTTTATGCCGCTGTACACACGCTTGATTCTCTTTCGGAGACATATAAATCCGTAGTTTTTAAGATTATTTCTAGTCAGGTGTATTCTTAAGCGTTTAATATGGGGTGTTGAGTCCACTTCGTTGAGCAAGGAGTAGCTCTTGTCTATTACATATTTGGCTTATGGAACGGTATCTGTGCTAATTTCAATCTCTGGTTTCATGCAGCACCCCAACTCACCTTTCCCCTTAAGCAAGCATAAGTTGGTTTTCTACATTTGAGACCCTGTTCTGTTTTGTAATTCAGTTCTTGTGTAGCCAAGTTTACCTTCCGTGTAGTAGTGATATCTTATGGTGTTTCTTTTCCTGTGTGACTTATTTCACTTAGAATCATCATACCTGAATCCACTCATTATGCTGCTACGGGCCTGATGACATAGATTTCATTGCTGAGTGATATTGCATTGTACGTAAGTACCACAACTTCTTTATCCATTTTTCGCTTTCTGTGATATTGAACTTGTACCGTAAACGAGGTTCTTGTAAACAGAGCCGTCCCAAACTTTGGGGTGGCTGTGTCTTTTTGATTTTAATTTCCCTAAGCTATAGGACCATAAGTGGAAGTGCCCTAGGCTCTGTTGCTTTGTTTTTTAGATGTTTCAGGAAACACCATACACTTCTCCAGAGTGGCTGTTGGCAATTTACATCCCGCCCACCAGCATAACAAGGCTCCCAGTTCTCCATGGCCTGTCCTGCCTTTCTGGATTTTACACTTTTTTCAAATGGCCCTTTTGACCGGGGGGCAGTGAGACTTCATTGTAGTGCAGATTTCCTTTGCAAGCTTGCTTGGTTGGCCAAAAAGGGCGTATGCGTTTTTTCCTGAATATATTCAGGAAAAAACGCATACGCCCTTTTTGGCCAAGTGCATCATTGTGGACGTTCTGCCTCTTTTCCTATGCTTTACATGCAATTCCAGTGTACCCCCTGAAATCGATTTCCTGCAATTCTGCCCCGCTTTCAAGTCCTCTTGGCAGCCTTCCTTCAATATATTTTTGGACGATAGCTGTCATTTATAACTCTGCAGGTTTGTGAATTACAGTGCCCCTGAGCTCGTTTCTTCAACTCGCTTTCTTGTGAGCTGGCCGCAACACCGCAGGATTGCTTCAGGCCCTAGTGTAGTTCCGGCACGGCACGCTGAGCCTTTGGTTAATTCCTCTTCCTGGTGGGAAATGAGAGTTAAATTTGCCCGTCCAGACACCTCCAGATAGTCTCTCTTTCGTTCTCCCTATTCCTGTTCATTTTTCACAGAAATTACAAACTGGGCCAAACAGGAGGTTAAAGGCACTGACTCTCCAAGTGGGGAGAGTGTTAGTAAAGCATCTGGAATGTTGCACCCGAGTACCAGGGACGAAAACGAGACACATTTGAACACGTTTCCCGATCACACGGTGGATCATACTCTGGGTTCCACATGCATGTTTTAGCTGAAGGAAGAATCCCTTAAACCTGGAGAGTTGAGACCCATGGAATGGGTACCATGCAATATGACTTCAAAGGGTCTGCATTTGCTCACCGAACCTCACCAATCCTATCACTGCTGCGTTTATGCCGCTGTACACACGCTTGATTCTCTTTCGGAGACATATAAATCCGTAGTTTTTAAGATTATTTCTAGTCAGGTGTATTCTTAAGCGTTTAATATGGGGTGTTGAGTCCACTTCGTTGAGCAAGGAGTAGCTCTTGTCTATTACATATTTGGCTTATGGAACGGTATCTGTGCTAATTTCAATCTCTGGTTTCATGCAGCACCCCAACTCACCTTTCCCCTTAAGCAAGCATAAGTTGGTTTTCTACATTTGAGACCCTGTTCTGTTTTGTAATTCAGTTCTTGTGTAGCCAAGTTTACCTTCCGTGTAGTAGTGATATCTTATGGTGTTTCTTTTCCTGTGTGACTTATTTCACTTAGAATCATCATACCTGAATCCACTCATTATGCTGCTATGGGCCTGATGACATAGATTTCATTGCTGAGTGATATTGCATTGTACGTAAGTACCACAACTTCTTTATCCATTTTTCGCTTTCTGTGATATTGAACTTGTACCGTAAACGAGGTTCTTGTAAACAGAGCCGTCCCAAACTTTGGGGTGGCTGTGTCTTTTTGATTTTAATTTCCCTAAGCTATAGGACCATAAGTGGAAGTGCCCTAGGCTCTGTTGCTTTGTTTTTTAGATGTTTCAGGAAACACCATACACTTCTCCAGAGTGGCTGTTGGCAATTTACATCCCGCCCACCAGCATAACAAGGCTCCCAGTTCTCCATGGCCTGTCCTGCCTTTCTGGATTTTACACTTTTTTCAAATGGCCCTTTTGACCGGGGGGCAGTGAGACTTCATTGTAGTGCAGATTTCCTTTGCAAGCTTGCTTGGTTGGCCAAAAAGGGCGTATGCGTTTTTTCCTGAATATATTCAGGAAAAAACGCATACGCCCTTTTTGGCCAAGTGCATCATTGTGGACGTTCTGCCTCTTTTCCTATGCTTTACATGCAATTCCAGTGTACCCCCTGAAATCGATTTCCTGCAATTCTGCCCCGCTTTCAAGTCCTCTTGGCAGCCTTCCTTCAATATATTTTTGGACGATAGCTGTCATTTATAACTCTGCAGGTTTGTGAATTACAGTGCCCCTGAGCTCCTTTCTTCAACTCGCTTTCTTGTGAGCTGGACGCAACACCGCAGGATTGCTTCAGGCCCTAGTTTGGTTCCGGCACGGCATGTTGAGCCTTTGGTTAATTCCTCTTTCTGGTGGGAAATGAGAGTTAAATTTGCCCGTCCAGACACCTCCAGCTAGTCTCTCATTGGTTCTCCCTATTCCTGTTCATTTTCCACAGAAATTGCAAACTGGGCCAAACAGGAGGTTAAAGGCACTGACTCTCCAATTGGGGAGAGTGTTAGTAAAGCGTCTGGAATGTTGCACCCGAGTAGGAGGGGACGAAAACTGAGACACATTTGAACATGTTTTCCGATCACACGGTGGATCATACTCTGGGTTCCACATGCATGTTTTAGCTGAAGGAAGAATCCCTTAAACATGGAGAGTTGAGACCCATGGAATGCGTACCATGCAATATGACTTCAAAGGGTCTGCATTTGCTCACCGAACCTCACCAATCCTATCACTGCTGCGTTTATGACGCTGTACACACGCTTGATTCTCTTTCGGAGACATATAAATCCATAGGTTTTAAGATTCTTACTAGTCAGGTATATTGTTAGGCGTTTAATATGGGGTGTTGAGTCCACTTCGTTGAGCAAGGAGTAGCTCTTGTCTATTACATATTTGGCTTATGGAATGGTATCTGTGCTAATTTCAATCTCTTGTTGTATGCAGCACCCCAACTCACCTTTCCCCTTAAGCAAGCATAAGTTGGTTTTCTACATTTGACACCCTGTTCTGTTGAGTAATTCAGTTCCTCTGTAGCCAAGTTTACATTACGTGTAGTAGTGATATCTTATGATGTTTCTTTTTCTGTGTGACTTATTTCACTTAGAATCATCGTACCTGAATCCACTCATTATGCTGCTATGGGCCTGATGACATAGATTTCATTGCTGAGTGATATTGCATTGTACGTAAGTACCACAACTTCTTTATCCATTTTTCGCTTTCTGTGATATTGAACTTGTACCGTAAACGAGTTTCTTGTAAACAGAGCCGTCCCAAACTTTGGGGTGGCTGTGTCTTTTTGATTTTAATTTCCCTAAGCTATAGGACCATAAGTGGAAGTGCCCTAGGCTCTGTTGCTTTGTTGTTTGGATGTTTCAGGAAACACCATACACTTCTCCAGAGTGGCTGCTGGCAATTTACATCCCACCCATCAGCATAACAAGGCTCCTAGTTCTCCTTGGCCTGTCCTGCCTTTCTGGATTTTACACTTTTTTCAGATAGCCCTTTTGACCGGGGGGCAGTGAGACTATATTGTAGTGCAGATTTCCTTTGCAAGCTTGCTTGGTTGACCAAAAAGTGCGTATGCGTTTTTTCCTGTATATATTCAGGAAAAAACGCATACGCACTTTTTGGCCAAGTGCATCATTGTGGACGTTCTGCCTCTTTTCCTATGCTTTACATGCAATTCCAGTATACCTCCTGAAATCGGTTTCCTTCAATTCTGCCCCGCTTTCAAGTCCTCTTGGCAGCCTTCCTTCAATATATTTTTGGACGATAGCTGTCATTTATAACTCTGCAGGTTTGTGAATTACAGTGCCCCTGAGCTCCTTTCTTCAACTCGCTTTCTTGTGAGCTGGCCGCAACACCGCAGGATTGCTTCTGGCCCTAGTGTGGTTCCGGCATGGCACGCTGAGCCTTTGGTTAATTCCTCTTCCTGGTGGGAAATGAGAGTTAAATTTGCCCGTCCAGACGCCTCCAGCTAGTCTCTCATTGGTTCTCCCTATTACTGTTCATTTTCCACAGAAATTGCAAACTGGGCCAAACAGGAGGTTAAAGGCACTGGCTCTCCAAGTGGGGAGAGTGTTAGTAAAGCGTCTGGAGTGTTGCACCCGAGTACCAGGGGACGAAAACTGAGACATATTTGAACACGTTTTCCGATCACACGGTGGATCGTACTCTGGGTTCCACATGCATGTTTTAGCTGAAGGAAGAATCCCTTAAACATGGAGAGTTGAGACCCATGGAATGGGTACCATGCAATATGACTTCAAAGGGTCTGCATTTGCTCACCGAACCTCACCAATCCTATCACTGCTGCGTTTATGCCGCTGTACACACGCTTGATTCTCTTTCGGAGATATATAAATCGATAGGTTTTAAGATTCTTACTAGTCAGGTATATTGTTAAGCGTTTAATATGGGGTGTTGAGTCCACTTCGTTGAGCAAGGAGTAGCTCTTGTCTATTACATATTTGGCTTATGGAATGGTATCTGTGCTAATTTCAATCTCTGGTTTTATGCAGCACCCCAACTCACCTTTCCCCTTAAGCAAGCATAAGTTGGTTTTCTACATTTGAGACACTGTTCTGTTTTGTAATTCAGTTCCTGTGTAGCCAAGTTTACATTCCGTGTAGTAGTGATATCTTATGATGTTTCTTTTTCTGTGTGACTTATTTCACTTAGAATCATCGTACCTGAATCCACTCATTATGCTTCTACGGGCCTGATGACATAGATTTCGTTGCTGAGTGATATTGCATTGTACGTAAGTACCACAACTTCTTTATCCATTTTTCGCTTTCTGTGATATTGAACTTGTACCGTAAACGAGGTTCTTGTAAACAGAGCCGTCCCAAACTTTGGGGTGGCTGTGTCTTTTGATTTTAATTTCCCTAAGCTATAGGACCATAAGTGGAAGTGCCCTAGGCTCTGTTGCTTTGTTTTTTGGATGTTTCAGGAAACACCATACACTTCTCCAGAGTGGCTGCTGGCAATTTACATCCAACCCATCAGCATAACAAGGCTCCCATTTCTCCATGGCCTGTCCCGCCTTTCTGGATTTTACACTTTTTTCAGATGGCCCTTTTGACCGGGGGGGGGGGGCAGTGAGACTTCATTGTAGTGCAGATTTCATTTGCAAGCTTGCTTGTTTGGCCAAAAAGGGCATATGCATTTTTTCCTGTATATATTCAGGAAAAAACGCATACGCCCTTTTTGGCCAAGTGCATCATTGTGGACGTTCTGCCTCTTTTCCTATGCTTTACATGCAATTCCAGTGTACCTCCTGAAATCGGTTTCCTGCAATTCTGCCCCGCTTTCAAGTCCTCTTGGCAGCCTTACTTCAATATATTTTTGGACGATAGCTGTCATTTATAACTGCAGGTTTGTGAATTACAGTGCCCCTGAGCTCCTTTCTTCAACTCGCTTTCTTGTGAGCTGGCTGCAACACCGCAGGATTGCTTCTGGCCCTAGTGTGGTTCCGGCATGGCACGCTGAGCCTTTGGTTAATTCCTCTTCCTGGTGGGAAATGAGAGTTAAATTTGCCCGTCCAGACGCCTCCAGCTAGTCTCTCATTGGTTCTCCCTATTCCTGTTCATTTTTCACAGAAATTGCAAACTGGGCCAAACAGGAGGTTAAAGGCACTGACTCTCCAAGTGGGGAGAGTGTTAGTAAAGCGTCTGGAGTGTTGCACTCGAGTACCAGGGGACGAAAACTGAGACACATTTGAACACGTTTCCCGATCACACAGTGGATCGTACTCTGGGTTCCACATGCATGTTTTAGCTGAAGGAAGAATCCCTTAAACATGGAGAGTTGAGACCCATGGAATGGGTACCATGCAGTATGACTTCAAAGGGTCTGCATTTGCTCACCGAACCTCACCAATCCTATCACTGCTGCGTTTATGCCGCTGTACACACGCTTGATTCTCTTTCGGAGACATATAAATCCGTAGGTTTTAAGATTATTTCTAGTCAGGTATATTCTTAGGCGTTTAATGTGGGTTGTTGAGTCCACTTCGTTGAGCAAGGAGTAGCTCTTGTCTATTACATATTTGGCTTATGGAAGGGTATCTGTGCTAATTTCAATCTCTGGTTTTATGCAGCACGCCAACTCACCTTTCCCCTTAAGCAAGCATAAGTTGGTTTTCTACATTTGACACCCTGTTCTGTTTTGTAATTCAGTTCCTGTGTAGCCAAGTTTACATTCCGTGTAGTAGTGATATCTTATGATGTTTCTTTTTCTGTGTGACTTATTTCACTTAGAATCATCGTACCTGAATCCACTCATTATGCTGCTACGGGCCTGATGACATAGATTTCATTGCTGAGTGATATTGCATTGTACGTAAGTACCACAACTTCTTTATCCATTTTTCGCTTTCTGTGATATTGAACTTGTACCGTAAACGAGTTTCTTTTAAACAGAGCCGTCCCAAACTTTGGGGTGGCTGTGTCTTTTTGATTTTAATTTCCCTAAGCTATAGGACCATAAGTGGAAGTGCCCTAGGCTCTGTTGCTTTGTTTTTTGGATGTTTCAGGAAACACCATACACTTCTCTAGAGTGGCTGCTGGCAATTTACATCCCGCCCATCAGCATAACAAGGCTCCCAGTTCTCCTTGGCCTGTCCTGCCTTTCTGGATTTTACACTTTTTTCAGATGGCCCTTTTGACCCGGGGGCAGTGAGACTTCATTGTAGTGCAGATTTCCTTTGCAAGCTTGCTTGGTTGGCCAAAAAGGGCGTATGCGTTTTTTCCTGAATATATTCAGGAAAAAACGCATACGCACTTTTTGGCCAAGTGCATCATTGTGGACATTGTGCCTCTTTTCCTATGCTTTACATGCAATTCCAGTCTCCCTCCTGAAATCGGTTTCCTGCAATTCTGCCCCGCTTTCAAGTCCTCTTGGCAGCCTTACTTCAATATATTTTTGGAAGATAGCTGTCATTTATCACTCTGCAGGTTTGTGAATTACAGTGCCCCTGAGCTCCTTTCTTCAACTCGCTTTCTTGTGAGCTGGCCGCAACACCGCAGGATTGCTTCAGGCCCTAGTTTGGTTCCGGCACGGCATGTTGAGCCTTTGGTTAATTCCTCTTTCTGGTGGGAAATGAGAGTTAAATTTGCCCGTCCAGACACCTCCAGCTAGTCTCTCATTGGTTCTCCCTATTCCTGTTCATTTTCCACAGAAATTGCAAACTGGGCCAAACAGGAGGTTAAAGGCACTGACTCTCCAATTGGGGAGAGTGTTAGTAAAGCGTCTGGAATGTTGCACCCGAGTAGGAGGGGACGAAAACTGAGACACATTTGAACATGTTTTCCGATCACACGGTGGATCATACTCTGGGTTCCACATGCATGTTTTAGCTGAAGGAAGAATCCCTTAAACATGGAGAGTTGAGACCCATGGAATGGGTACCATGCAATATGACTTCAAAGGGTCTGCATTTGCTCACCGAACCTCACCAATCCTATCACTGCTGCGTTTATGACGCTGAACACACGCTTGATTCTCTTTCGGAGACATATAAATCCATAGGTTTTAAGATTCTTACTAGTCAGGTATATTGTTAGGCGTTTAATATGGGGTGTTGAGTCCACTTCGTTGAGCAAGGAGTAGCTCTTGTCTATTACATATTTGGCTTATGGAAGGGTATCTGTGCTAATTTCAATCTCTGGTTTTATGCAGCACGCCAACTCACCTTTCCCCTTAAGCAAGCATAAGTTGGTTTTCTACATTTGACACCCTGTTCTGTTTTGTAATTCAGTTCCTGTGTAGCCAAGTTTACATTCCGTGTAGTAGTGATATCTTATGATGTTTCTTTTTCTGTGTGACTTATTTCACTTAGAATCATCGTACCTGAATCCACTCATTATGCTGCTACGGGCCTGATGACATAGATTTCATTGCTGAGTGATATTGCATTGTACGTAAGTACCACAACTTCTTTATACATTTTTCGCTTTCTGTGATATTGAACTTGTACCGTAAACGAGGTTCTTTTAAACAGAGCCGTCCCAAACTTTGGGGTGGCTGTGTCTTTTGGATTTTAATTTCCCTAAGCTATAGGACCATAAGTGGAAGTGCCCTAGGCTCTGTTGCTTTGTTTTTTGGATGTTTCAGGAAACACCATACACTTCTCCAGAGTGGCTGCTGGCAATTTACATCCCGCCCATCAGCATAACAAGGTTCCCAGTTCTCCTTGGCCTGTCCTGCCTTTCTGGATTTTACACTTTTTTCAGATGGCCCTTTTGACCGGGGGGCAGTGAGACTTCATTGTAGTGCAGATTTCCTTTGCAAGCTTGCTTGGTTGGCCAAGAAGGGCGTATGCGTTTTTTCCTGAATATATTCAGGAAAAAACGCATACGCCCTTTTTGGCCAAGTGCATCATTGTGGACATTGTGCCTCTTTTCCTATGCTTTACATGCAATTCCAGTCTCCCTCCTGAAATCGGTTTCCTGCAATTCTGCCCCGCTTTCAAGTCCTCTTGGCAGCCTTACTTCAATATATTTTTGGACGATAGCTGTCATTTATAACTCTGCAGGTTTGTGAATTACAGTGCCCCTGAGCTCCTTTCTTCAACTCGCTTTCTTGTGAGCTGGCCGCAACACCGCAGGATTGCTTCAGGCCCTAGTGTGGATCCGGCACGGCACGCTGAGCCTTTGGTTAATTCCTCTTCCTGGTGGGAAATGAGAGTTAAATTTGCCCGTCCAGACACCTCCAGCTAGTTTATCATTGGTTCTCCCTATTCCTGTTCATTTTCCGCAGAAATTGCAAACTGGGCCATACAGGAGGTTAAAGGCACTGACTCTCCAAGTGGAGAGAGTGTTAGTAAAGTGTCTGGAGTGTTGCACCCGAGTACCAGGGGACGGAAACTGAGACACATTTGAACACGTTTCCTGATCACACGGTGGATCATACTCTGTGTTCCACATGCATGTTTTAGCTGAAGGAAGAATCCCTTAACCTTGGAGAGTTGAGACCCATGGAATGGGTACCATGCAATATGACTTCAAAGGGTCTGCATTTGCTCACCGAACCTCACCAATCCTATCACTGCTGCGTTTATGCCGCTGTACACACGCTTGATTCTCTTTCGGAGACATATAAATCCATAGGTTTTAATATTCTTACTAGTCAGGTATATTCTTAGGCGTTTAATATGGGGTGTTGAGTCCACTTCGTTGAGCAAGGAGTAGCTCTTGTCTATTACATATTTGGCTTATGGAACGGTATCTGTGCTAATTTCAATCTCTGGTTTCATGCAGCATCCCAACTCACCTTTCCCCTCAAGCAAGCATAAGTTGGTTTTCTACATTTGAGACCCTGTTCTGTTTTGTAATTCAGTTCCTGTGTAGCCAAGTTTACATTCCGTGTAGTAGTGATATCTTATGATGTTTCTTTTTCTGTGTGACTTATTTCACTTAGAATCATCATACCTGAATCCACTCATTATGCTGCTACGGGCCTGATGACATAGATTTCATTGCTGAGTGATATTGCATTGTACGTAAGTACCACAACTTCTGTATCCATTTTTCGCTTTCTGTGATATTGAACTTGTACCGTAAACGAGGTTCTTGTAAACAGAGCCGTCCCAAAGTTTGGGGAGGCTGTGTCTTTTTGATTTTAATTTCCCTAAGCTATAGGACCATAAGTGGAAGTGCCCTAGGCTCTGTTGCTTTGTTTTTTAGATGTTTCAGGAAACACCATACACTTCTCCAGAGTGGCTGTTGGCAATATACATCCCGCCCATCAGCATAACAAGGCTCCCAGTTCTCCATGGCCTGTCCTGCCTTTCTGGATATTACACTTTTTTCAGATGGCCCTTTTGACCGGGGGGCAGTGAGACTTCATTGTAGTGTAGATTTCTTTGCAAGCCTGCTTGGTTGGCCAAAAAGGGCGTATGCGTTTTTTCCTGAATATATTCAGGAAAGAACACATACGCTCTTTTTGGCCAAGTGCATCATTGTGGACGTTCTGCCTCTTTTCCTATGCTTTACATGCAATTCCTGTCTACCTCCTGAAATCGGTTTCCTGCAATTCTGCCCCGCTTTCAAGTCCTCTTGGCAGCCTTACTTCAATATATTTTTGGACGATAGCTGTCATTTATAACTCTGCAGGTTTGTGAATTACAGTGCCCCTGAGCTCCTTTCTTCAACTCGCTTTCTTGTGAGCTGGCCGCAACACCGCAGGATTGCTTCAGGCCCTAGTGTGGTTCCGGCACGGCACGCTGAGCCTTTGGTTAATTCCTCTTCCTGGTGGGAAATGAGAGTTAAATTTGCCCGTCCACACACCTCCAGCTAGTTTCTCATTGGTTCTCCCTATTCCTGTACATTTTCCGCAGAAATTGCAAACTGGGCCATACAGGAGGTTAAAGGCACTGACTCTCCAAGTGGGGAGAGTGTTAGTAAAGCGTCTGGAGTGTTGCACCCGAGTACCAGGGGACGAAAACTGAGACACATTTGAACACGTTTCCTGATCACACGGTGGATCATACTCTGTGTTCCACATGCATGTTTTAGCTGAAGGAAGAATCCCTTAAACATGGAGAGTTGAGACCCATGGAATGGGTACCATGCAATATGATTTCATAGGGTCTGCATTTGCTCACCGAACCTCACCAATCCTATCACTGCTGCGTTTATGCCGCTGTACACACGCTTGATTCTCTTTCGGAGACATATAAATCCGTAGGTTTTAAGATTATTTCTAGTCAGGTATATTCTTAGGCGTTTAATATGGGGTGTTGAGTCCACTTCGTTCAGCAAGGAGTAGCTCTTGTCTATTGCATATTTGGCTTATGGAACGGTATCTGTGCTAATTTCAATCTCTGGTTTCATGCAGCACCCCAACTCACCTTTCCCCTTAAGCAAGCATAAGTTGGTTTTCTACATTTGAGACCCTGTTCTGTTTTGTAATTCAGATCCTGTGTAGCCAAGTTTACATTCCGTGTAGTAGTGATATCTTATGATGTTTCTTTTTCTGTGTGACTTATTTCACTTAGAATCATCGTACCTGAATCCACTCATTATGCTGCTACGGGCCTGATGACATAGATTTCATTGCTGAGTGATATTGCATTGTACGTAAGTACCAGAACTTCTTTATCCATTTTTCGCTTTCGTGATATTGAACTTGTACCGTAAACAAGATTCTTGTAAACAGAGCCGTCCCAAACTTTGGGGTGGCTGTGTCTCTTTGATTTTAATTGCCCTAAGCTATAGGACCATAAGTGGAAGTGCCCTAGGCTCTGTTGCTTAGTTTTTTAGATGTTTCAGGAAACACCATACACTTCTCCAGAGTGGCTGTTGGCAATTTACATCCCGCCCATCAGCATAACAAGGCTCCCAGTTCTTCATGGCCTGTCCTGCCTTTCTGGATTTTACACTTTTTTCATATGTCCCTTTTGACCGGGGGGCAGTGAGACTTCATTGTAGTGCAGATTTCCTTTGCAAGCTTGCTTGGTTGGCCAAAAAGGGCGTATGCGTTTTTTCCTGAATATATTCAGGAAAAAACGCATACGCCCTTTTTGGCCAAGTGCATCATTGTGGACGTTCTGCCTCTTTTCCTATGCTTTACATGCAATTCCCGTCTACCTCCTGAAATCGGTTTCCTGCAATTCTGCCCCACTTTCAAGTCCTCTTGGCAGCCTTACTTCAATATATTTTTGGACGATAGCTGTCATTTATAACTGTGCAGGTTTGTGAATTACAGTGCCCCTGAGCTTCTTTCTTCAACTCGCTTTCTTGTGAGCTGGCCGCAACACCGCAGGATTGCTTCAGGCCCTAGTGTGGTTCTGGCACGGCATGCTGAGCCTTTGGTTAATTCCTCTTTCTGGTGGGAAATGAGAGTTAAATTTGCCCGTCCAGACACCTCCAGCTAGTTTATCATTGGTTCTCCCTATTGCTGTACATTTTCCACAGAAATTACAAACTGGGCCAAACAGGAGGTTAAAGGCACTGACTCTCCAAGTGGGGAGAGTGTTAGTAAAGCATCTGGAATGTTGCACCCGAGTACCAGGGGACGAAAACGAGACACATTTGAACACGTTTCCCGATCACACGGTGGATCATACTCTGGGTTCCACATGCATGTTTTAGCTGAAGGAAGAATCCCTTAAACCTGGAGAGTTGAGACCCATGGAATGGGTACCATGCAATATGACTTCAAAGTGTCTGCATTTGCTCACCGAACCTCACCAATCCTATCACTGCTGCGTTTATGCCGCTGTACACACGCTTGATTCTCTTTCGGAGACATATAAATCCGTAGGTTTTAAGATTATTTCTAGTCAGGTATATTCTTAGGCGTTTAATATGGGGTGTTGAGTCCACTTCGTTCAGCAAGGAGTAGCTCTTGTCTATTGCATATTTGGCTTATGGAACGGTATCTGTGCTAATTTCAATCTCTGGTTTCATGCAGCACCCCAACTCACCTTTCCCCTTAAGCAAGCATAAGTTGGTTTTCTACATTTGAGACCCTGTTCTGTTTTGTAATTCAGTTCCTTTGTAGCCAAGTTTACATTCCGTGTATTGGTGATATCTTATGATGTTTCTTTTTCTGTGTGACTTATTTCACTTAGAATCATCGTACCTGAATCCACTCATTATGCTGCTACGGGCCTGATGACATAGATTTCATTGCTGAATGATATTGCATTGTACGTAAGTACCACAACTTCTTTATCCATTTTTCGCTTTCTGTGATATTGAACTTGTACAGTAAACGAGGTTCTTGTAAACAGAGCCGGCCCAAATTTTGCGGTGGCTGTGTCATTTTGATTTTAATTTCCCTAAGCTATAGGACCATAAGTGGAAGTGCCCTAGGCTCTGTTGCTTTGTTTTTTAGATGTTTCAGGAAATACCATATACTTCTCCAGAGTGGCTGTTGGCAATTTACATTCCGCCCATCAGAATAACAAGTCTCCCAGTTCTCCATGGCCTGTCATGCCTTTCTGGATTTTACACTTTTTTTTAGATGGCCCTTTTGACCGGGGGGAAGTGAGACTTCATTTTAGTGCAGATTTCCTTTGCAAGCTTGCTTTGTTGGCCAAAACGGGCATATGCGTTTTTTCCTGAATATATTCAGGAAAAAAGGTATAGGGCCTTTTTGGCCAAGTGCATCATTGTGGATGTTCTGCCTCTTTTCTTATGCTTTAAATGCAATTCCAGTCTACCTCCTGAAATCCGTTTTTTGCAATTCTGCCCCACTTTCAAGTCCTCTTGGCAGCCTCACTTCAATATATTTTTGGACGATAGCTGTCATTTATAACTCTGCAGGTTTGTGAATTACAGTGCCCCTGAGCTCCTTTCTTCAACTCGCTTTCTTGTGAGCTGGCCGCAACACTGCATGATTGCTTCAGGACCTCTTCTGGTTACGGCATGGCACGCTGAGCCTTTGGTTAATTCCTCTTCCTCGTGGGAAGTGAGAGTTAAATTTGCCCGTCCAGACACCTCCAGCTAGTCTCTCATTGGTTCTCCCTATTCCTTTTCATCTTCCATAGAAATTGTAGCTCTCTTTTTTAGATGATTTAGGAACCACCATACACTTCTCCA
The DNA here is from genome assembly GCF_964270905.1 of Leucopleurus acutus. Lineage (NCBI taxonomy): Eukaryota > Metazoa > Chordata > Mammalia > Artiodactyla > Delphinidae > Leucopleurus > Leucopleurus acutus. Next base: position 83,928 of record NW_028139100.1, read on the forward strand.
GAGTGGCTCTCGGCAGTTCACACACTGTCCATCAGCGTATAAAGGCTCCCTGTTCTCCATGGCCTGTCCTGCATTTCTGGTGTTTACAATTTTTTCGGATGGCCCTTTTGACCGGTGGGAAATGAGACTTCTTTGTTGTGCACATTTGCATTGCTTGCTTGCTTGGTTGCCCATAAAGTGCGTATGCGTTTTTTCCTGGATATATTCAGGAAATAACGCATACTCCCTTTTGGGCCAACTGCATCATTGTCGAAATTATGCCGCTTTTCATGTGCTTTAAAGGCGAGTCCAATCTATCTCTTGAAATCTGTTTCTTGCAATTCTGTCTTGCATTCAGATCCTCTTCTTTGCCTTACCTCAACATATTTTTGGACGTTAGTTTTCATTTATAACTCTGCAGGTTTGTGAATTGCAGTGACCCTGAGCTCCATTTTTTAAGTTGCTCTTTTGTGAGCTGGCCTCAAAACCGCAGGATTGCTTCAGGCCCTATTTTGGCTCCGGCGAGGCGGGCTGAACCTTTTTTTAATTCTTATTCTTAATGGGAAATTAGAGTGACATGTGCCCGTCCAAACCCCTACAACTATTCTCTCATTGTTTCCCCCTCTTCCCGTTCATCCTCCTCACAATTTGCAAAATGTGTGAAACAGAAGTTTAAATGTGCTGATTCTCTAAGTGGGGAGATTCTAAGTAACGTGGCTGGAATGATGAACAGGAGCACCAGGAGAGGATAAATGAGGTGCATTTTAGACACATCTCCCGATCACATGGTGTACAGTCCTCTGGGTTTTCCATGCATGTTTTAGCTGTAGGAAGATTCCTTGAACCTGCAGATTTGGGACCCATTGAATGGGTACCAGGTAGTATTACTTTAAAGGGTGTGCATTTCCTCACCCAACCTCACATTTCTCTTAGCGCGAACAGTTTCCAGCCTTATGTCTCATCCTGCTGTGGGTCTAGATGTGTTCAATCCATGTTGCATCACCGTCCCTGAGGAAAAGTTGTAAGAGGTTTTCTCTGTCTCTCTGTCGTTTATTTTTTTCAATTTATTACTATATTGGTTACAGCTGATTTTCAAAGCTCTGTTTCTTGCTGCTGTACATCCACTTGATTCACGTACAGAGAGACATCAATAAATTCTTTTTCAGATGCTTACCAGTCATAGATATTCTTTTCCGGTGACTTGAGTGTGCTGAGTGCAGTTCTTTTAGCTACCGTGTAGGCCTTGTTGATTATCAGTTTGGTATTTGGAATGGTATCTTTGCTAATTTCAACCTCCTGGATGATGCCTCACCCCTCCCCACCTTTCCCGTTTAGCAGCCTTACGCGTGTTTTCTACATATTTGACTATGTTTTTGTTTTGTAATTTATTTCATGTGTAGCCATTTTGGATTCCACCTTTAAGTGATATCTTATGATATGTGTCTTTTTCTTTTTGAATTATGTCACTTAGAATGATCATACGTAACTCCTCCGGAGTTGTTACAACTGGCCATATTTCATTGATTTCCAGGCTGAGTAATATTCCACTCTACATAAGTACCACATCTCTATCCATTTTCTCCCTCCAGAGACATTTAATTTATATCCTAGTCGAGGATCTTTTAAACAGAGAGGCAGTAAACATTGGGGTGCCTGTGTCCTCTCGATTTTTGTTTTTCCCAAGATATACGCCCATGAGTGCAAGTGCCCTATGCTCTGTAGCTCATTTTTTAGATGCTTTAGTAAACACAATACACTTCTCCAGAATGGCCGTTGGCAATATACATTTCCACTATAAGCCTCACAGGGCTCCCTCTTCTCCTTGCCCTGTCCTGCATTTCTGGCGTTTACACTTTATGAGGATGGCTCTTCTGACTGATGCGAAGTGATATCTTTTGTAGTATTGATTTCCAGTGCCCACCTGTTTGGTTGGCTAAAAAAGTGTATGCCCTTTTCTTGAATATATACAGAAAAAAACGCATACAGCCTTTTTGGCCAACTGCAATGTCGGAAATGTTCAGCCCCTTTTCTTGTGCTTAATGGCGAATCCTTTCTACCTCCTCAAATCCCTTTCCTGCCATTCTCCCTTGCTTGCCAATCCTTTTCTCTGACTTTCCTCAAGACATTTTTCAGTGATAGATATTTTCAACTCTGCAGTTTCGTGAATTTTACTGCCCCTGAGTTCCATTGTTCAACTTGTGTTTATGGGAACTGGCCACAAAGCAGTGGGATTTCCTCAAGCCCTATACTGTTTCCATGGGCAACCCTAGCCTTTGGTCAATTCATCTTCCTGATTGGAAATTAGAGTGACATGTGCCTGTCTGAACACCTAGGACTTGTCTCTCATTGTTCCTCATCCTTCCGCTTCATCCTCTGGACAAATTCCAAACTGTACGCAACAGGATGTTGACAGTGTTGACATCTCCAAGTGGGGAGACTGTTAGTAAAGACGCTGGAGGGGTGAACCCGAGCACCAGGAGATGAGGAGATGAGATGCCTTTTCCAAACTCTTCCCGATCAGACGGTATACCATCCTCTGGGTGTGACAGACATGTTTTAGCAGTAGGAAGAGTCCCATTCATGTAAGGAGAACACCAGGGCTTTTTCAAAATCAGTGTCTCCCCGAAACCCAAACTGGGGAGTTTTTTAAGCTACGGCTACACATATGTTCATTAAGGGCCTTGGGAAGTAGGCAGAGTCCAAACTTTAGATGACTGAAGTCTTCAGGGTCAGAAGCACTCACCACCGGCTTCCCTTAGGTTACACTTTAACTGTCATTGATAGATGATGTCAATAAAAATATCTATTCTTTTTCCGATTATTTCCCCTTATAGGTTATTGCACAATATTGAGTGTAGTTCCCTGTGCTATACAGTAGTTCCTTGTTGATGATCTATTTTATACATAGCAGTGTGTATGTGTTAATTCCAAACTGTTAATTTATCCCTCCTCCCACCTTTCCCCTTTGGTAATAATAAATTATAAGATTTTATACTTCTCAGAAATGGGGGAGCTGAAAGAGAGGTATCATTTTCAATGGAAAAGCATTTAAAACAAGATTGAAGCTTTAACCAAGATTATTAGATGTACATCCTTGGAAAGAAATCACTTCATTTCTCTAATATTGACCTGACAAATAAGACAAACCTTTTCACTGAACTTGCTTATAATAAAGTGATGGAAATATCAAATGGAAGTGTTAGAAACATCTTATTTTACCCGAGCCTTATAAACTGTTCTATGTTAACTACAGTTTGGCTCACACATCTGTTCATTGAAGTTACAATAGTCTCAATTTCTGTTACTGATCCTCCAGAGTGGACCCCAACAAGGGTCCCCCTGCCCAGTGTCATTGGGGCCAACAGATCGAGACTGAGTTTGGTTCCCAAGCAAAGGAAACTTTATATTTTCATCAGAGAATGGAGAGGTGAGAGCATGCACTACCCCGTGGGCTGTGGGCTGGGCTGCTGTGTAGAGATCCTGTCAGAGTCAGTGAGAGGGAGGGGGCGGAGCTCTCAAGGGCCGGGTTGGCTGCAGCTCAGGCTCTATATCTCGGAGTCTGCACTGGGCCCCAGGAGCTGAGGTGTCGACCCAGCCATTCTGCACCAGGAAATCTGGTCTGAAGTGCCGGGTGTGGAACCTCTGCATGCGGGACCCTAGGAGCACGTGAAATTAGACAAAGCACAAAGGATTAAAAAGGTCAGACTTGACTTTATTGCCCACATTCTATTTTTATCTCCCAGGGATTTTTAATGGGCTTTGCTGGGGACAAACCCCTCCTCTGCCTTTTGTCCCGTTCCTCATTCTTGGAGTGCTGAGGGTGCAGACCCTTCTTCTGTAACTGCTGAGTGCTGAGTTGGGAGCCCTCATACCAGGGGACGAGGGTCAGAACTTCTCCCCAGCAGCCTCCAGGTGACGTTGATTGGCCCCAGGACCCCTGCCTCCCTGCTCGTCCGCCTGAGCACCAGCATTGGAAGTGTTATAGATTCTAATGACCTTTAAGGGTCCAGGAAAGAGATGTGCAGAGACGCTGTGGGGGCCGGTTTCACCCCGCCCCACATTTGTTCGGCCACCTTAGGCTGACCGTTTCTGCCAGCTTAGATGCTCTGACCAGTAGTCTGCTCTTTCTTCAGTTAGGCCCCTGAATTAACGTAAAAACAGCACCAGGTGTCAGAGCCCTGCCCGCTCAACTCCCAGACAGTCCAGGGTCAGTGGTGATCAAGGACCATGATGGCCACTGAGTCAACAGCCTTTTGAAGTAAACAGGAGTCCAGCCGGTCTTATTGGCCACCATCATCACGGTGTCTGTAGGCTTTTCTATGGTGACAGTGTGATATACGGTTCCCCCGCCAAGATTATTAGCTCCCCTCCGGGTGCAGGAAGTCCTGCAAGCAGTAGTCTACTCCTTCGGGACACACTATTGTTGTTTTATGAGAGAAACTCCAGGTCAAGTGATGTTCACACGAGTCGTCATGGTGCCCTGTTGCCCCCGGTTATCTCTCTGGATGTTGGAGTTGGAGGGCCTCCTCACTCGAGGTCGGTGTGCCCACGGAGCGAACCCTGCAACTTCAGGGCATGGTTGGTGATTAGGATCACCACGTGGGGTCCTTTTCCCTTAGGAGGGAGGTGGCCTTTTGGGCTGCTGATTTCCAGGTTTTTAGATACCGCCAGTATCTTGGCCAGATGTGGCAGTGGGCCAAGCCCCTTGGTGACTGTAGTTTATCCTACCTGGATGGCATTCTTGCGTTGTTCCATTTCAAGTGGTCCCAGTTTTTGCACTAATTCTCCAATGGCGATTCACCTTTCACCGGGAATGGAAAGGTCAAAGGGTTTAGCTCAATTAGGGAGTTCCAGGGCAAGGGTCTGAATTGACTGCTCTTTCCATTCTTGAAAGGCCACTTCTGGATTCTGTTCAAAAGGATCATCATCTTTTCCTTTCAGTGTTTCATATAGAGGCCCAGCTAGTAGACTGTAGTTAGGGATCCAGAAGCAGCAAACCCTGGCCTCCCCAGGAACCCCTAAGCTGTCTTCTAGTTTTAGAAAGGGGTAAGGCTGCAAATGGTTTCTTCCCTTTCCTGGGATGGGCTTCTCTGACCTTGTGTGAGAATGAAGCCCAGGCAGGTCACTGCAGTCTGTGATATTTGAGCTTTTTCTTGGACAACTTCTATCCTTTATTGGCTTGGTAGTTCAGAGGCCTCCTTAGTAGGGCTGGCGATCAGAATGTCGTCTGCATATTGAAGGAGGGTTTCCTTTTCCAGAGGTAGAACTTTTCGGTCGTTAGCTAAGCTTTCCCCAAAGATGGTGTGGGAATTTTTGAACCCTTGGGGCAAGACGGCCCGGAAGTATTGTTTTAGTTGTATGTTGAGTCCTGCCACTCACAAGCCAAAATTTCTTGTGACTCTGGGACTAATGGAATACAAAAGAAGGCATCATTGAAGACTAATACAGAATACCATGTCCTGGTGGTTGGTAGAATGACCAGCAGGGTGTAGGGATCAGGAGCAACTGGAGGTATATCCTCGGTGGCTTCACTGACTGTCCTGACATCCTTTACCAGGTCCCCAGCAGCCCATGGGGCTATCGTGGTCAGGCCAATCCCAGGATATGGAGCTCTCCTGGGCAGGTACCCCACCCCCAACCCAGCCCACGGGGCTCTCATGGTCAGGCCCCTCCCAGGATACAGAGCTACCCTTGCAGGTACCGTGGCAGGGCTGGGCACACAGGAACCGTGCACATAGCCCTCATTGAAGAGCACCCCCAGCTCACCTGTCGCTCAGAGCTGACACAGAGCACCTCAGAGCAGGACTTGAACTAACAAACAGCAGCTCCGACAGGTCTGTGACCCTGGGCATCACTCTGTGTGGCCTCCCTCCACCTGGTCTTCCAGAGACTTCCACTGCACCCAGGGCACCAGGCCTCTGTCTCCAACCACCACCCACCCCTCCTCTCCCTGACTCCTGGGTTCCTCTCATTAGGAGAGGGTTTTCTTGAAGTTGTCTCCCACTCATGGGCCAGATAAAATGATTAGAAAACAAGCCAAAGCTGCAGCCCCTTGTCTATCCTGACTCTCAGGAGCCCACACCTGTTCCTTGGACCTGGCCGGTTCAGCAAGTTCCATTTTCTGCAACTGTGAGCCCCTGAGGGGTGATGATTGGCTGACCTGGGCAGCCTTACCATGCCGGCCAGCCCTCCCCAGGTGTGCCTGGGTTGAGATCAATATAAATACCACTCCAGGCAGCAAAAGCCCCTGCAGCTGTGCCTGACGCCATTTTCTCTGCCCTGTCAGCAGTCTCGGGGCTGGGCTGGTGGGAGGGAGTGAGAGGCCACGGCTTTGTGGGTGGCCCAGTGTGAGTGGGGCTCTGCTGGACTTTCTGCAGCAGTTGCCAGGCTGCCACCTGCTAAAGAAGAGGATGTGTCACCCATACCTGCTGCTGGAATTTCTCCCTGGGCAGAGGTGAGGAAGGAAAAAAGCAGTGGGGGCAGGGACAGGACGGGTATCTCAGGCAGGGAAATGGAAATCTTCCAGAAGAGCACCCAGGGCCAGGACCATCCTGGCTGGCCTGCAGGCACCAAGTCAGCTGGCATGCTGTCACTCGTGTGGCTCCATGGCCCTTCCTCTAGGCTTTCAAGTCCTTGTATATATTCAGGTGTTTTACCTGGGAAGGGCGGGAACAGTTCAGCAGCAACTGGCCTGGGGTTCAGCTCACGTTTACTCACAGATGCCTCGGCACGGTGCCCCAGCTTTGCAATGAGGACGCTTGTTGTGTGGGGGCTGCTGGCTGAATGGGAGACGATTCCCCACCACTGACCAACTTCAGAATTGTTTACAACTGGAGCAAGTGCCCTGATACGGTTTTCCTCTGAGTAACTGGTGGGTTCTGTTTTTTTTTTCTCTTTTTCGTTTTTGGTTCAAGGTAGATTTTATTCCTCTTTTTTGTATTTACAGATATAAGCATGGAAATAATTTATTCATATAAATACATGTATGTGAAGGGAATAATTGTTTTTTCTGTTTTATTTTTTAAATTTTATTTCTTTTTAATTTTGAATTTTATTTTATATTTTTATACAGCAGGTTCTCATTGGTTATCTATTTTATACATATAAATGTTTACATGCCAATCCCAATCTCTCAACTCCTCCCACCACCACCCCTCCAAGAGCTTTCCCCCCTTGTTGTCCATACGATTGTTGTCTACATCTGTTGCTCTATTTATGCCTTGCAAAACGGTTAATCTGTACAGTTTTTCTAGGTTCCACATATATGCATGAATATACAAGATTTGTTTTTCTCTTTCTGACTTACTTCACTCTGTATGACAGTCTCTAGATCCATCGACGTCTCTACAAATGACCCAATTTCATTCCTTTCATGGCTTAGTAATATTCCATTTTATATATGTACCACATCTTTATGCATTCGTCTGTCTGTGGGCATTTAGGTTGCTTCCATTACCTCGATATTGTAAATAGTGATGCAATGAACATTGCGGTGAATGTCTCTTTTTGATTTATGGTTTTGTCTGGGTATATGTCCAGTCCTGGGATTGCTGTATCATATGGTAATTCTATTATTAGTTTCTTAAGAAACTCCATATTGTTCTCCATAGTGACTGTATCAATTTATATTCCCAACAATAGTGGAAGAGGCTTCCTTTTCTCCACACCCTTTCCAGCATTTGTTGTTTGTAGATTTTCAGATGATGCCCATTCTAACAGGTGTGAGGTGATACCTCATTGTTGAGTCCATTTCGTTGAGCGAGGGGTAGGTCTTGTCTATTACGTATTTGGCTTATGGAACGGTATCTGTGCTAATTTCAAACTCTGGTTTTATGCAGCACCCCAACTCACCTTTCCCCTTAAGCAAGCATAAGTTGGTTTTCTAAACTTGAGACCCTGTTCTGTTTTGTAATTCAGTTCATGTGTAGCCAAGTTTACATTCCGTGCATTAGTGATACCTTATGATGTTTCTTTTTCTGTGTGACTTATTTCACTTAGAATCATCATGCCTCAATCCACTCATTATGCTGGTACAGGCCTGGTGACACAGATTTCATTGCTGAGTGGTATTCTGTTGTACATAAGTACCGCAACTTCTTTATCAATTATTTGTTCTCTGGGATATTTAACTTGTACTGTAGAAGAGGCTCCTGTAAACAGAGCCGTTGTAAATTTTGGGGTGGCTGTGTCTTTTTGATTTTAATTTCCCTAAGCTATAGGACCATAAGTGGAAATGCCCTAGACTCTGTTGCTTTGTTTTTCAGATGTATCAGGAAACACCATACACTTCTCCAGAGTGGCTGTTGGCAATGTACATCCCGCCCATCAGCATAACAAGGCTCCTTTTTCCCCATGGCCTGTCTTGCCTTTCTGGATTTTACACTTTTCTCAGATGGCCCTTTAGACCGGGGGGAAGTGACACTTCATAGTAGTTCGGATTTCCATTGCAAGCTTGCTTGGTTTGCCAAAAAGGGCGTATGTGTTTTTTCCTGAATATATTCAGGAACAAACTCATACGCCCTTTGTTGCCAAGTGCATCATTGTCGATGTTCTGCCTCTTTTCCTATGCTTTAAATGCAAATCCAGTCTACCTCCTGAAATCGGTTTCCTGCAATTCTGCCCCGCTTTCAAGTCCTCTTCGCAGCCTTACTTCAATATATTTTTGGACGTTATCTGTCATTTATAACTCTGCAGGTTTGTGAATTACAGGGCCCCTGAGCTCCTTTCTTCAACTCGCTTTCTTGTGAGCTGGCCGCAAACCCGCAAGACTGCTTCAGGCCCTAATCTGCTTCTGGCAGGGCACGCTGAGCCTTTGGTTAATTCCTCTTCCTGGTGGGAAATGAGTGTTAAATATGCCCGTCCAGACACCTACCTCACTCTCAACCCCTTGGTGATGTGGGTCCTCTGGTTTGTGGCCACTTTTGCTGGGTTCCTCACCTTTCGATGATGTGGCCCCACTAGTGTGAGGACACTCCTGCTTGGTTCTCATCCACGTGGTTATGTGGACCCCCTGGTGAGAGTCTGTTCCTGGCTTTGTTCCTCACCCACCTGTGAGGGAGACCCTCTGCTGATAGGTCACTCCTGCATGGCTGGCACACATTGCCTTGGTGAAGTCAGCCGTGTGGTGGCAGTTGGAGCGTGCTGGGAATCTCTTCCCCCCGGTGATGAGGGCCCTCTTGCATCAGGCCCTGACTGCTGGGCTCACCAACTTTTCTTAGTGAGCCCAGTGATGCTTTGGCACTCCTCTTAGGATCCCATCTCCATGGGGATGTGGGCCTTCTGCTCTGAGGTCCCAACGGCTGGGTTGTTCACATTTTCATGATGTGGGCTCTCTGGTGTTAGTTCACAGAAGCCTGGATCCCATAGCCTCTGTGCTCTTGGCCGCCTGCTGGGAGGTTCCAACTGCTGGATTCCTCACTTTTTTAAATTTTTGGGCCCTCTGTTGTGAGGATCCTCCTGCCTGCCTCACTCCCAGCCCCTTCGTGATGTGTGTCGTCTGGTTTGAGGCCACATGTGCTGGGTTCCTCACCTTTCGATGATGTGGGACCAATGGTCTTAGGAGACTCCTGCCTGGTTCACAACCCCTTGGTGATGTGGGCCCTCTGTTGAGAGTCTGATCCTGGCTGGGTTCCTCACCCATCTGTGAGGTGGGCCGTCTGCTGTGAGGTCACTCCTGCCTGGCTTGCTCACCTCGCCTTGTGGACATGAGCCCTCTGGTGGCACTTGGAGCCTGCTGGGAGCCTCCTCTCCTCGGTGATGAGGGCCCTCTGGCATCAGGCCTTAACTGCTGGGCTCCCCACATTTTCTGATGTGCGCCCAGTGGTGCGAGGACACTCCAGCCAGGTTCCCATTCCCATGGGGATGTGGGCCTTCTGCGCTGAGGTCTCAACTCCTGGGTTGCTCACAGTTTTGTGATGTGGGCCCTCTGCTGTGAGTTCACTGTGGCCTGGATCCCATAGCCTCGGTGTTCTGGGCCGCCTGCTGGAAGGTCTAAATGCTGGAATCCTCACGTTTTTTATATTATGTGCCCTGTGTTGTGAGGCTACTCCTGCCTGCCTCACTCCAAGGCCCTTGGTGATGTGGGTCCTCTGGTTTGAGGACACATGTGCTGGGTTCCTCACCTTAAGATGATGAGGCCCCACTGGTGTGAGGATAATCCTGACTGGGTCCCATCCCCTTTGTGATGTGGGCCCTCTGGTGAGAGTCTGATCCTGGCTGGGTTCCTCACCCATCTGTGAGGTGGGCCCTCTACTATCAGGTAACTCTTGCCTGGGTTGCTCACCTCGCCTTGTTGACATGAGCCCTCTGGTGGCAATTGGACCCTGCTGGAAGCCTCCTCAGCTCTGTGATGAGGGCCCTCTGACGTCAGGCCCTAACTGCTGGGCTCCCCAACTTTTCTTAGTGAGCCCAGTGTTGCTCAAGCACTCCTCTTAGGTTCCCATCCCCATGGGGATGTGGGCCTTCTGCTCTGAGGTTCCAACGGCTGGGTTGATCACAATTTCATGATGTGGGCTCTCTGGTGTTAGTTCACTGTGGCCTGGATCCCATAGCCTCTGTGGTCTTGGCTGCCTGCTGGGAGGTTCCAGCTGCTCGATTCCTCAACTTTTGTATTCTATGGGTCCTGTGTTGTGATGCTCCTCCTGCCTGCCTCACTCGCAACCCCTTCGTGATGTGGGTCTTCTGGTTTGAGGCCACATGTGCTGGGTTAGGCAACTTTCAATGATGTGGCCCCACTGGTGTGAGGACACTCCTGCCTGGTTCCCATCCCCTTGGTGATGTGGGCCTTCTGGTGACAGTCTTATCCTGGCTGGGTTCCTCACTCTTCTGTGAGGTAGGCCCTCTGCTGTGAGGTCAATCCTGCCTGACTTGCACACATCACCTTGGCGACGTGGGCCCTCTGTTGGCACATGGAACCTGCTGGGAGCCTCCTGCCCTCGGTGATGACGGCCCTCTAGCATCAGGCTCTAACTGCTGGGCTCCCCACGTTTTCTGATGTGAGCCCAGTGATGCCAGGACACTCCTGTCAGGTTCCCATCCCCATGGGGATGTGGGCTTTCTGCTCTGAGGTCCCAATGCCTGGGTTGCTCACAGTTTCATGATGTGGGCTCTCTGCTGTTAGTTCACTCCTGCCTGCATCCCATAGCTTCTGTGCTCTCGGCCGCCTGCTGGGAGGTTCCAAATGCTGGATTCCTCACTTTTTTTATTCTTTGGGCCCTCTGTTTTTAGGCTACTCCTACCTGCCTCACTCCCATCCCCTTTGTGATGTATGTCCTCTGATATGAGGCCACATGTGCTGGGTTCCTCACCTTTCGATGATGTGGCCCCACTGGTGGGAGGACAGTCCTGACTGGTTCCCATCCCCTTGGTGTTGTGGGCCCTCTGGTGAGAGTCTCATCCTGCCTCGGTTCCTCACCCTTCTGTGAGATAGGCCCTCTGCTGTGAGGTCACTACTGCCTGGCTGGCGCATGCCACCTTGTAGACGTGGGCCCTCTGTTGGCAGTTGGAACCTGCTGGGAGTCTCCTCCCCTCAGTTATGAGGGCCCCCTGGCGTCAGGCCCTAACTGCTGGGCTCCTAACATTTTCTGATATGTGCTAAGTGGTGCAAAGCCACTCCTGCCAGGTTCCCATCCCAATGGGGATGTGGGCCTTCTGTTCTGAGGTCCCAACAGCTGGGCTGCTCACAGGTTCATGATGTGGGCCCTCTGCTGTGAGTTCACTGCGGCCTGGATCCCATAGCCTCGGTGCTCTGGGCCACTTGCTGGGAGGTTCCAACTGCTGGATTCCTCAACTTTTATATTCTATGGACCCTGTGTTGTGAGGCCAGTCCTGCCAGCCTCATTCCGAACCCCTTGGTGATGTGGTTCCTCTGGTTTGAGGACACATGTGCTGGGATCCTCACCTTTCGATGATGTTGTCCCACTGGTGTGGGGACACTCCTGCCTGGTTCCCATCCCCTTGGTGATGTGGGCCCTCTGGTGAGAGTCTGATCCTGGCTGTGTTCCTCACCCTTCTGTGAGGTGGGCCCTCTGCTGTGAGGTCACTCCTGCCAGGCTGGTACACATCACCTTGGCGACGTTGGCCCTCTGGTGGCAGCTGGAGCCTGCTGGGAGCCTCCTCCTCTCGGTGATGAGTGCCCTCTAGCGTCAGGCCCTAACTTCTGAGCACCCCACGTTTTCTGATGTGAGCCCAGTGATGCCAGGACACTCCTGTCATGTTCCCATCACCATGGGGATGTGGGCCTTCTGCTCTGAGGTCCCAATGTCTGGGTTGCTCACAGTTTCATGATGTGGGCTGTCTGGTGTTAGTTCACTCTGGCCTGGTTCCTCTAGCCTCTGTGCTCTGGGCCGCCTGCTGGGAGGTTCCAACTGCTGGATTCCTCACCTTTCTTATTTTTGGGCCCTCTGTTATGAGGCTCCTCCTGCCTGCCTCACTCCCAGCCCCTTGGTGATGGGTGTCCTATGGTTTGAAGCCACATGTTCTGGGTTCCTCACCTTTAGATGATGTGGCCCTACTCATGTGAGGACACTCCTGCCTGGTTCCAATCCATTTGGTGATGTGGGCCCTCTGGTGCGAGTCTGATCCTGACTGGGTTCGTCACACTTCTCTGAGGTGGGCCCTCTGCTGTGAGGTCATTCGTGCCTGGTTGGCACACATCGGCTTGGCGACGTCAGCCCTCTGGTGGCAGTTGGAGCCTGCTGGGAGCCTCCTTCCCTTGGTGATGAGGGTCCTCTGGCGTCAGGCCCTAACTGCTGGTCGCCCAAAATTTTCTGATACATTCTCAGTGGTGCGAGGACACTCCTACCAGAATTCCATCCCCATGGGGATGTGGGCCTCCTGCTCTGAGGTCCCAATGGCTGGGTTGCTCAGTTTCATGACATGGGCCCTCTTCTGTGAGTTCACTGTGGCCTGGATCCCATGGCCTCGGTGCTCTGGGCCGCCTGCTGGGAGGTTCCAACTGCTGGATTCCTCACTTTTTTATTCTATGGGCCCAGTGTTGTGAGGCTACTCCTGCCTGCCTCACTCCGAGGTCCTTGGTGATGTGGGTCCTCTGGTTTGAGGACACATGTGCTGAGTACCTCAGCTTTTGATGATGTGGCCCCACTGATGTGAAGACACTCCTGCCTGGTTCCCATCCCCTTGGTGATGTGGGCCCTCTGGTGAGAGTCTGATGTTGGCTGGGTTTCTCACCCTTCTGTGAGGTGGGACCTCTGCTGTGAGGTAACTCCTGCCTGGCATGCTCACGTTGCCTTGGCAATGTGAGCCCTCAGGTGGCAGTTGGAGCCTGCTGGGAATCTCCTCCCCTCAGGTATGAGAGCTCTGGATAAAACACATATGCCCTTTTTTGCCAAGTGCATTATTTTCCAAGTTCTGTCTCTTTTCCTATGCTTTAAGAGCTACTCCCGTGTACGTTCTGAAATCAGTTTCCAGCAATTCTGCCCCGCATTCAAGTCCTCTTCGCAGCCTTACTTCAGTATAATTTTGGATGATAGCTGTCATTTATAACTCCGCAGGTTTCTGAATTACAGTGCCCCTGAGCTCCTTTCTTCAACTCGCTTTCTTGTGAGCTGGCCGCAACACCACAGGATCTCCTCAGGCCCTAATCTAGTTCCAGCATGGCACGCGGAGCCTTTGGTTCATTTATCTTCCTGGTGGGAAATGAGAGTTAAATTTGCCCTTCCAGACACCTACAGATAGTCTCCCATTGCTTCTCCTTATTCCTGTTCATCTTCCGAAGAAATTGCAAACTGGGCCAAACAGGAGGTTAAAGGCACTGACTCTCCAAGTGGGGAGAGTGTTAGTAAAGCGTCTGGAATGTTGCACCCGAGTACCAGGGGACGAAAACTGAGACACATTTGAACACGTTTCCCGATCACACGGTGGATCATACACTCCGTTCCACATGCATGTTTTAGCTGAAGGAAGAATCCCTTAAACCTGGAGAGTTGAGACCCATGGAATGGGTACCATGCAATATGACTTCAAAGGGTCTGCATTTGCTCACCGAACCTCACCAATCCTATCACTGCTGCGTTTATGCTGCTGTACAGACGCTTGATTCTCTTTCGGAGACATATAAATCCAAAGGTTTTAAGATTCTTACTAGTCAGGTATATTCTTAGGCGTTTAATATGGGGTGTTGAGTCCACTTCGTTGAGAAAGGAGTAGCTCTTGTCTATTACATATTTGGCTTATGGAACGGTATCTGTGCTAATTTCAATCTCTGGTTTCATGCAGCACCCCAACTCACCTTTCCCCTTAAGCAAGCATAAGTTGGTTTTCTACATTTGACACCCTGTTCTGTTTTGTAATTCAGTTCCTGTGTAGCCAAGTTTACATTCCGTGTATTAGGGATATCTTATGATGTTTCTTTTTCTGTGTGACTTATTTCACTTAGAATCATCGTACCTGAATCCACTCATTATGCTGCTACGGGCCTGATGACATAGATTTCATTGCTGAGTGATATTGCATTGTACGTAAGTACCACAACTTCTTTATCCATTTTTCGCTTTCTGTGATATTGAACTTGTACCGTAAACGAGGTTCTTGTAAACAGAGCCGTCCCAAACTTTGGGGTGGCTGTGTCTTTTGATTTTAATTTCCCTAAGCTATAGGACCATAAGTGGAAGTGCCCTAGGCTCTGTTGCTTTGTTTTTTGGATGTTTCAGGAAACACCATACACTTCTCCAGAGTGGCTGCTGGCAATTTACATTCTGCCCATCAGCATAACAAGGCTCCCAGTTCTCCTTGGCCTGTCCTGCCTTTCTGGATTTTACACTTTTTTCAGATGGCCCTTTTCACCGGGGGGCATTGAGACTTCATTGTAGTGCAGATTTCCTTTGCAAGCTTGCTTGGTTGGCCAAAAAGGGCGTATGCGTTTTTTCCTGAATATATTCAGGAAAAAACGCATACGCCCTTTTTGGCCAAGTGCATCATTGTGGACATTGTGCCTCTTTTCCTATGCTTTACATGCAATTCCAGTCTACCTCCTGAAATCGGTTTCCTGCAATTCTGCCCCTCTTTCAACTCCTCTTGGCAGCCTTACTTCAATATATTTTTGGACGATAGCTGTCATTTATAACTCTGCAGGTTTGTGAATTACAGTGCACCTGAGCTCCTTTCTTCAACTCGCTTTCTTGTGAGCTGGCCGCAACACTGCATGATTGCTTCAGGCCCTAGTTTGGTACCGGCACGGCATGCTGAGCCTTTGGTTAATTCCTCTTCCTGGTGGGAAATGAGAGTTAAATTTGCCCGTCCAGACACCTCCACCTAGTCTCTCATTGGTTCTCCCTATTCCTGTTCATTTTCCACCGAAATTGCAAACTGGGCCAAACAGGAGGTTAAAGGCACTGACTCTCCAAGTGGGGAGAGTGTTAGTAAAGCGTCTGGAATGTTGCACCCGAGTAGCAGGGGACGAAAACTGAGACACATTTGAACACGTTTTCCGATCACACGGTGGATCATACTCTGGGTTCCACATGCATGTTTTAGCTGAAGGAAGAATCCCTTAAACATGGAGAGTTGAGACCCATGGAATGGGTACCATGCAATATGACTTCAAAGGGTCTGCATTTGCTCACCGAACCTCACCAATCCTATCACTGCTGCATTTATGCCGCTGTACACACGCTTGATTCTCTTTCGGAGACATATAAATCCATAGGTTTTAAGATTCTTACTAGTCAGGTATATTGTTAGGCGTTTAATATGGGGTGTTGAGTCCACTTCGTTGAGCAAGGAGTAGCTCTTGTCTATTACATATTTGGCTTATGGAACGGTATCTGTGCTAATTTCAATCTCTTGTTGTATGCAGCACCCCAACTCACCTTTCCACTTAAGCAAGCATAAGTTGGTTTTCTACATTTGACACCCTGTTCTGTTTAGTAATTCAGTTCCTGTGTAGCCAAGTTTACATTCCGTGTAGTAGTGATATCTTATGATGTTTCCTTTTCTGTGTGACTTATTTCACTTAGAATCATCGTACCTGAATCCACTCATTATGCTGCTACAGGCCTGATGACATAGATTTCATTGCTGAGTGATATTGCATTGTACGTAAGTACCACAACTTCTTTATCCATTTTTCGCTTTCTGTGATATTGAACTTGTACCGTAAACGAGGTTCTTGTAAACAGAGCCGTCCCAAACTTGGGGTGGCTGTGTCTTTTTGATTTTAATTTCCCTAAGCTATAGGACCATAAGTGGAAGTGCCCTAAGCTCTGTTGCTTTGTTTTTTGGATGTTTCAGGAAACACCATACACTTCTCCAGAGTTGCTGCTGGCAATTTACATCCCGCCCATCAGCATAACAAGGCTCCCAGTTCTCCATGGCCTGTCCTGCCTTTCTGGATTTTACACTTTTTTCAGATGGCCCTTTTGACCGGGGGGCAGTGAGACTTCATTGTAGTGCAGATTTCCTTTGCAAGCTTGCTTGGTTGGCCAAAAAGGGCGTATGCGTTTTTTCCTATATTCAGGAAAAAACGCATACGCCCTTTTTGGCAAAGTGCATCATTGTGGACGTTCTGCCTCTTTTCCTATGCTTTACATGCAATTCCCGTCTACCTCCTGAAATCGGTTTCCTGCAATTCTGCCCCGCTTTCAAGTCCTCTTGGCAGCCTTACTTCAATATATTTTTGGACGATAAGTGTCATTTATAACTCTGTAGGGTTGTGAATTACAGTGTCCCTGAGCTCCTTTCTTCAACTCGCTTTTTTGTGAGCTGGCCGCAACACCACAGGATTGCTTCAGGCCCTAGTGTGGTTCCGGCATGGCACGCTGAGCCTTTGGTCAATTCCTCTTCCTGGTGGGAAATGAGAGTTAAATTTGCCCTTCCAGACACCTCCAGCTAGTCTCTCCTTGGTTCTCCATCTTCCTGTTCATCTTCCACAGAAACTGCAAACTGGGCCAAACAGGAGGTTAAAGGCACTGACTCTCCAAGTGGGGAGAGTGTTAGTAAAGCGTCTGGAATGTTGTACCCGAGTACCAGGGGACGAAAACTGAGACACATTTGAACACGTTTCCCGATCACACCGTGGATCATACTCTGGGTTCCACATGCATGTTTTAGCTGAAGGAAGAATCCCTTAAACCTGGAGAGTTGAGACCATGGAATGGGTACCATGCAATATGATTTCAAAGGGTCTGCATTTGCTCACCGAACCTCACCAATCCTATCACTGCTGCGTTTATGCCGCTGTACACATGCTTGATTCTCTTTCGGAGACATATAAATCCATAGGTTTTAAGATTATTTCTAGTCAGGTATATTCTTAGGCGTTTAATATGGGGTGTTGAGTCCACTGCGTTGAGCAAGGAGTAGCTCTTGTCTATTACATATTTGGCTTATGGAACGGTATCTGTGCTAATTTCAATCTCTGGTTTTATGCAGCACCCCAACTCACCTTTCCCCTTAAGCAAGCATAAGTTGGTTTTCTACATTTGAGACCCTGTTCTGTTTTGTAATTCAGTTCCTGTGTAGCCAAGTTTACATTCCGTGTAGTAGTGATACCTTATGATGTTTCTTTTTCTGTGTGACTTATTTCACTTAGAATCATCGTACCTGCATCCACTCATTATGCTGCTACGGGCCTGATGACATAGATTTCATTGCTGAGTGATATTGCATTGTACGTAATACCACAACTTCTTTATCCATTTTTTGCTTTCTGTGATATTGAACTTGTACCGTAAACGAGGTTGTTGTAAACAGAGCCTTCCCAATCTTTGGGGTGGCTGTGTCTTTTTGATTTTAATTTCCCTAAGCTATAGGACCATAAGTGGAAGTGCCCTAGGCTCTGTTGCTTAGTTTTTTAGATGTTTCAGGAAACACCATACACTTCTCCAGAGTGGCTGTTGGCAATTTACATCCCGCCCATCAGCATAACAAGGCTCCCAGTTCTCCATGGCCTGTCCTGCCTTTCTGGATTTTACACTTTTTTCAGATGGCCCTTTTGACCGGGGGGCAGTGAGACTTCATTGTAGTGCAGATTTCCTTTGAAAGCTTGCTTGGTTGGCCAAAAAGGGCGTATGCGTTTTTTCCTGAATATATTCAGGAATATATATCCTGAATATATATCCTGAATATATATCCTGAATATATTCAGGAAAAAACGCATACGCCCTTTTTGGCCAAGTGCATCATTGTGGACGTTCTGCCTCTTTTCCTATGCTTTACATGCAATTCCCGTCTACCTCCTGAAATTGGTTTCCTGCAATTCTGCCCCGCTTTCAAGTCCTCTTGGCAGCCTTACTTCAATATATTTTTGGACGATAGCTGTCATTTATAACTCTGCAGGTTTGTGAATTACAGTGCCCCTGAGCTCGTTTCTTCAACTCGCTTTCTTGTGAGCTGGCCGCAACACCGCAGGATTGCTTCAGGCCCTAGTGTGGTTCCGGCACGGCACGCTGAGCCTTTGGTTAATTCCTCTTCCTGGTGGGAAATGAGAGTTAAATTTGCCCGTCCACACACCTCCAGCTAGTCTCTCATTGGTTCTCCCTATTCCTGTACATTTTCCGCAGAAATTGCAAACTGGACCAAACAGTAGTTTAAAGGCACTGAGTCTCCAAGTGGGGAGAGTGTTAGTAAAGCGTCTTGAATGTTGCACCCGAGTACCAGGGGACGAAAACTGAGACACATTTGAACACGTTTCCCGATCACACGGTGGATCATACTCTGTGTTCCACATGCATGTTTCAGCTGAAGGAAGAATCCCTTAAACCTGGAGAGTTGAGACCTATGGAATGGGTACCATGCAGTATGACTTCAAAGGGTCTGCATTTGCTCACCGAACCTCACCAATCCTATCACTGCTGCGTTTATGCCGCCGTACACACGCTTGATTCTCTTTCGGAGACATATAAATCCATAGGTTTTAAGATTATTTCTAGTCAGGTATATTCTTAGGCGTTTAATATGTGGTGTTGAGTCCACTGCGTTGAGCAAGGAGTAGCTCTTGTCTATTACATATTTGGCTTATGGAACGGTATCTGTGCTAATTTCAATCTCTGGTTTTATGCAGCACCCCAACTCACCTTTCCCCTTAAGCAAGCATAAGTTGGTTTTCTACATTTGAGACCCTTTTCTGTTTTGTAATTCAGTTCCTGTGTAGCCAAGTTTACATTCCGTGTAGTAGTGATACCTTATGATGTTTCTTTTTCTGTGTGACTTATTTCACTTAGAATCATCGTACCTGCATCCACTCATTATGCTGCTACGGGCCTGATGACATAGATTTCATTGCTGAGTGATATTGCATTGTACGTAAGTACCACAAATTCTTTATCCATTTTTTGCTTTCTGTGATATTGAACTTGTACCGTAAACGAGATTCTTATAAACAGAGCCTTCCCAATCTTTGGGGTGGCTGTGTCTTTTTGATTTTAATTTCCCTAAGCTATAGGACCATAAGTGGAAGTGCCCTAGGCTCTGTTGCTTAGTTTTTTAGATGTTTCAGGAAACACCATACACTTCTCCAGAGTGGCTGTTGGCAATTTACATCCCGCCCATCAGCATAACAAGGCTCCCAGTTCTCCATGGCCTGTCCTGTCTTTCTGGATTTTACACTTTTTTCAGATGGCCCTTTTGACCGGGGGGCAGTGAGACTTCATTGTAGTGCAGATTTCCTTTGCAAGCTTGCTTGGTTGGCCAAAAAGGGCGTATGCGTTTTTTCCTGAATATATTCAGGAAAAAACGCATACGCCCTTTTTGGCCAAGTGCATCATTGTGGACGTTCTGCCTCTTTTCCTATGCTTTACATGCAATTCCCGTCTACCTCCTGAAATCGGTTTCCTGCAATTCTGCCCCGCTTTCAAGTCCTCTTGGCAGCCTTACTTCAATATATTTTTGGACGATAGCTGTCATTTATAACTCTGCAGGTTTGTGAATTACAGTGCCCCTGAGCTCGTTTCTTCAAGTCGCTTTCTTGTGAGCTGGCCGCAACACCGCAGGATTGCTTCAGGCCCTAGTGTGGTTCCGGCACGGCACGCTGAGCCTTTGGTTAATTCCTCTTCCTGGTGGGAAATGAGAGTTAAATTTGCCCGTCCACACACCTCCAGCTAGTTTCTCATTGGTTCTCCCTATTCCTGTACATTTTCCGCAGAAATTGCAAACTGGGCCAAACAGGAGTTTAAAGGCACTGACTCTCCAAGTGGGGAGAGTGTTAGTAAAGCGTCTTGAATGTTGCACCCGAGTACCAGGGGACGAAAACTGAGACACATTTGAACAATTTTCCTGATCACACGGTGGATCATACTCTGGGTTCCACATGCATGTTTCAGCTGAAGGAAGAATCCCTTAAACCTGGAGAGTTGAGACCCATGGAATGGGTACCATGCAGTATGACTTCAAAGGGTCTGCATTTGCTCACCGAACCTCACCAATCCTATCACTGCTGCGTTTATGCAGCCGTACACAGGCTTGATTCTCTTTCGGAGACATATAAATGCGTAGGTTTTAAGATTATTTCTAGTGAGGTATATTCTTAGGCGTTTAATATGGGGTGTTGAGTCCACTGCGTTGAGCAAGGAGTAGCTCTTGTCTATTACATATTTGGCTTATGGAACGGTATCTGTGCTAATTTTAATCTCTGGTTTTATGCAGCACCCCAACTCACCTTTCCCCTTAAGCAAGCATAAGTTGGTTTTCTACATTTGACACCCTGCTCTGTTTTGTAATTCAGTTCCTGTGTAGCCAAGTTTACATTCCGTGTAATAGTGATATCTTATGATGTTTCTTTTTCTGTGTGACTTATTTCACTTAGAATCATCGTACCTGCATCCACTCATTATGCTGCTACGGGCCTGATGACATAGATTTCATTGCTGAGTGATATTGCATTGTACGTAAGTACCACAACTTTATCCATTTTTCGCTTTCTGTGATATTGAACTTGTACCGTAAACGTGGTTCTTGTAAACAGAGCCGTCCCAAACTTTGGGGTGGCTGTGTCTTTTTGATTTTAATTTCCCTAAGCTATAGGACCATAAGTGGAAGTGCCCTAGGCTCTGTTGCTTTGTTTTTTAGATGTTTCAGGAAACACCATACACTTCTCCAGAGTGGCTGTTGGCAATTTACATCCCGCCCATCAGCATAACAAGGCTCCCAGTTCTCCATGGCCTGTCCTGCCTTTCTGGATTTTACACTTTTTTCAGATGGCCCTTTTGACCGGGGGGCAGTGAGACTTCATTGTAGTGCAGATTTCCTTTGCAAGCTTGCTTGGTTGGCCAAAAAGGGCGTATGCGTTTTTTCCTGAATATATTCAGGAAAAAACGCATACGCCCTTTTTGGCCAAGTGCATCATTGTGGACGTTCTGCCTCTTGTCCTATGCTTTACTTGCAATTCCAGTGTACCTCCTGAAATCGATTTCCTGCAATTCTGCCCCGCTTTCAAGTCCTCTTGGCAGCCTTCCTTCAATATATTTTTGGACGATCGCTGTCATTTATAACTCTGCAGGTTTGTGAATTACAGTGTCCCTGAGCTCGTTTCTTCAACTCGCTTTCTTGTGAGCTGTCCGCAACACCGCAGGATTGCTTCAGGCCCTAGTGTAGTTCCGGCACGGCACGCTGAGCCTTTGGTTAATTCCTCTTCCTGGTGGGAAATGAGAGTTAAATTTGCCCGTCCAGACACCTCCAGCTAGTCTCTCTTTCGTTCTCCCTATTCCTGTTCATTTTCCACAGAAATTACAAACTGGGCGAAACAGGAGGTTAAAGGCACTGACTCTCCAAGTGGGGAGAGTGTTAGTAAAGCATCTGGAATGTTGCACCCGAGTACCAGGGACGAAAACGAGATACATTTGAACACGTTTCCCGATCACACGGTGGATCATACTCTGGGTTCCACATGCATGTTTTAGCTGAAGGAAGAATCCCTTAAACCTGGAGAGTTGAGACCCATGGAATGGGTACCATGCAATATGACTTCAAAGGGTCTGCATTTGCTCACCGAACCTCACCAATCCTATCACTGCTGCGTTTATGCCGCTGTACACACGCTTGATTCTCTTTCGGAGACATATAAATCCGTAGGTTTTAAGATTATTTCTAGTCAGGTATATTCTTAGGCGTTTAATATGGGGTGTTGAGTCCACTTCGTTGAGCAAGGAGTAGCTCTTGTCTATTGCATATTTGGCTTATGGAACGGTATCTGTGCTAATTTCAATCTCTGGTTTCATGCAGCACCCCAACTCACCTTTCCCCTTAAGCAAGCATAAGTTGGTTTTCTACATTTGACACCCTGTTCTGTTTTGTAATTCAGTTCCTGTGTAGCCAAGTTTACATTCCGTGTAGTAGTGATATCTTATGATGTTTCTTTTTCTGTGTGACTTATTTCACTTAGAATCATCGTACCTGAATCCACTCATTATGCTGCTACGGGCCTGATGACATAGATTTCATTGCTGAGTGATATTGCATTGTATGTAAGTACCACAACTTCTTTATCCATTTTTTGCTTTCTGTGATATTGAACTTGTACCGTAAACGAGGTTCTTGTAAACAGAGCCGTCCCAACCTTTGGGGTGGCTGTGTCTTTTTGATTTTAATTTCCCTAAGCTATAGGACCATAAGTGGAAGTGCCCTAGGCTCTGTTGCTTTGTTTTTTAGATGTTTCAGGAAACACCATACAC
The DNA here is from genome assembly GCF_964270905.1 of Leucopleurus acutus. Taxonomy (NCBI): domain Eukaryota; kingdom Metazoa; phylum Chordata; class Mammalia; order Artiodactyla; family Delphinidae; genus Leucopleurus; species Leucopleurus acutus. Next base: position 106,529 of record NW_028139100.1, read on the forward strand.
TTCTCCAGAGTGGCTGTTGGCAATTTACATCCCGCCCACCAGCATAACAAGGCTCCCAGTTCTCCATGGCCTGTCCTGCCTTTCTGGATTTTACACTTTTTTCAGATGGCCCTTTTGACCGGGGGGCAGTGAGACTTCATTGTAGTGCAGATTTCCTTTGCAAGCTTGCTTGGTTGGCCAAAAAGGGCGTATGCGTTTTTTCCTGAATATATTCAGGAAAAAACGCATACGCCCTTTTTGGCCAAGTGCATCATTGTGGACGTTCTGCCTCTTTTCCTATGCTTTACATGCAATTTCAGTGTACCCCCTGAAATCGATTTCCTGCAATTCTGCCCCGCTTTCAAGTCCTCTTGGCAGCCTTACTTCAATATATTTTTGGACGATAGCTGTCATTTATAACTCTGCAGGTTTGTGAATTACAGTGCCCCTGAGCTCGTTTCTTCAACTCGTTTTCTTGTGAGCTGGCCGCAACACCGCAGGATTGCTTCAGGCCCTAGTGTAGTTCCGGCACGGCACGCTGAGCCTTTGGTTAATTCCTCTTCCTGGTGGGAAATGAGAGTTAAATTTGCCCGTCCAGACACCTCCAGCTAGTCTCTCTTTCGTTCTCCCTATTCCTGTTCATTTTCCACAGAAATTACAAACTGGGCCAAACAGGAGGTTAAAGGCACTGACTCTCCAAGTGGGGAGAGTGTTAGTAAAGCGTCTGGAGTGTTGCACCCGAGTACCAGGGGACGAAAACTGAGACACATTTGAACACGTTTCCTGATCACACGGTGGATCATAATCTGTGTTCCACATGCATGTTTTAGCTGAAGGAAGAATCCCTTAAACCTGGAGAGTTGAGACCCATGGAATGGGTACCATGCAATATGACTTCAAAGGGTCTGCATTTGCTCACCGAACCTCACCAATCCTATCACTGCTGCGTTTATGCCGCTGTACACACGCTTGATTCTCTTTCGGAGACAAATAAATCCGTAGGTTTTAAGATTATTTCTAGTCAGGTATATTCTTAGGCGTTTAATATGGGGTGTTGAGTCCACTTCGTTGAGCAAGGAGTAGCTCTTGTCTATTACATATTTGGCTTATGGAACGGTATCTGTGCTAATTTCAATCTCTGGTTTCATGCAGCACCCCAACTCACCTTTCCCCTTAAGCAAGCATAAGTTGGTTTTCTACTTTTGAGACCCTGTTCTGTTTTGTAATTCAGTTCCTTTGTAGCCAAGTTTACATTCCGTGTATTGGTGATATCTTATGAAGTTTCTTTTTCTGTGTGACTTATTTCACTTAGAATCATCGTTCCTGAATCCACTCATTATGCTGCGACGGGCCTGATGACATAGATTTCATTGCTGAGTGATATTGCATTGTACGTAAGTACCACAACTTCTTTATCCATTTTTCGCTTTCTGTGATATTGAACTTGTACCATAAACGAGGTTCTTGTAAACAGAGCCGTCCCAAACTTTGGGGTGGCTGTGTCTTTTGATTTTAATTTCCCTAAGCTATAGGACCATAAGTGCAAGTGCCCTAGGCTCTGTTGCTTTGTTTTTTAGATGTTTCAGGAAACACCATACACTTCTCCAGAGTGGCTGCTGGCAATTTACATCCCGCCCATCAGCATAACAAGGCTCCCAGTTCTCCATGGCCTGTCCTGCCTTTCTGGATTTTACACTTTTTTCAGATGGCCCTTTGACCGGGGTGAAGTGAGACTTCATTGTAGTGCAGATTTCCTTTGAGAGCTTGCTTGGTTGGCCAGAAAGGGCGTATGCGTTTCTTCCTGAATATATTCAGGAAAAAACGCATACGCCCTTTTTGGCCAAGTGCATCATTGTCGACGTTCTGAGTGTTTTCATATGTTTTCAGTGCAATTCCTGTCTACCTCCTGAAATCGGTTTCCTGCAGTTCTGCCTTGCTCTCAGTGCCTCTTCATAGCCTTACCTCAATATACTTTTGGAGAATAGTTGGCCTTTATAACTCTGCAGGTTTTTGAATTGCAGTGGCCCTTAGCTCCATTTTTCAGCTCTTATTTTTGTGATCTTGCCTCATATCCACAGGATTTCTTCAGGCCCTATTCTTCTTCTGGGGTGCCTTGCTCTGCCTTTGGTTAATTCTTCTTCCTGATGTGAAATTAGAGTGACATGTGCCCATTGATACCGCTACAGCTATTTTCTCACTGGTTCCCCCTATTCCCATTCATCCTCCGCACTAACTGCAGACTGTGCGATACCGGAACTTAAAGGCATTGACTCTCCATGTGGAGATGTTGTTAGTAAAGTGGCTGGAATGTTGATCCGGAGCCCCAGGAGAGGAAAATGAGGTGCATTTTAGAAACCTTTCCCGATCATATGGTATACCATCCGCTGGATTTCCCATGCATGGTTTAGCTGTAGGAAGATTCCCTTCAACTTGGAGTGTTGGGACCCTTGGAATAAGTAGCATGAAGTATTGCATTAAACTTTCGGCAGTTGCTCACCAAAGCTCTCCAATCCTTTCAGCCCCAAGTGTCCAGCCTTATGTCTTATCCAGCTGTGGGTTTATATGTGGTCATTCCAGGTTGCATCACAGCCCCTGAGCGAATTTTGTAAGAATTTTTCTCTCTTTCATTGTTTCTGCGTTTTGGTTTTAAAATTTATTTCTATAATGGGGTTTAGCTCATTTTCACTGCTGTGTTTGTGCCGCTCTGCGCACACTTGATTCCCTTATGGAGATATATCAATACATGGGTTTTAAGATTCTTATTACTCAGATATATTTCTCTGCGGTGTATAGGGTGTGTTGAGGCCAGTTCATTGAGCGAGGTGTAGATCTTGTCTGATACCTATTTGGTTTATTGAACGGTATCTGTGCTAATTTCAAACTCTGGTTTTATGCATCACCCCACCTCTCCTTTCCCCTTAAGCTGACATAAGTGTGTTTTCTAAATGTGAGACACTGTTCTGTTTTGTAATTCATTTTTTGTGCAGCCATATTTATCCTCCCTCTATAAGTGATATCTTATGATATGTTTCTTTTTCTGTTTGACTTATTTCAAGTAGTATTATCGGACCTCAATCCACTCTTTATCCTTCTACTAGCCTTATTACATTGATTTCATGGTGAAGAGATATTCCATTGTACATAAGTACCACATTTTCTTTATCCATTGTTCTCTTTCCTGGGATATTTAAGGTGTACTGAAGTTGAGGTTCTTGTAAACAGAGTAGCCCTAAACTGTGGTGTGCTTGTGTCTTGTTGATTTTTAGACTTCCCTAGATATACTCCCGTGATTGGAAGTGCCCTATGCTCTGTCGCTCTGTTTTTTAGATGATTTAGGAACCACCATACACTTCTCCAGAGTGGCTCTCGGCAGTTCACACACTGTCCATCAGCGTATAAAGGCTCCCTGTTCTCCATGGCCTGTCCTGCATTTCTGGTGTTTACAATTTTTTCGGATGGCCCTTTTGACCGGTGGGAAATGAGACTTCTTTGTTGTGCACATTTGCATTGCTTGCTTGCTTGGTTGCCCATAAAGTGCGTATGCGTTTTTTCCTGGATATATTCAGGAACTAACGCATACTCCCTTTTGGGCCAACTGCATCATTGTCGAAATTCTGCCGCTTTTCATGTGCTTTAAAGGCGAGTCCAATCTATCTCTTGAAATCTGTTTCTTGCAATTCTGTCTTGCATTCAGATCCTCTTCTTTGCCTTACCTCAACATATTTTTGGACGTTAGTTTTCATTTATAACTCTGCAGGTTTGTGAATTGCAGTGACCCTGAGCTCCATTTTTTAAGTTGCTCTTTTGTGAGCTGGCCTCAAAACCGCAGGATTGCTTCAGGCCCTATTTTGGCTCCGGCGAGGCGGGCTGAGCCTTTTTTTAATTCTTATTCTTAATGGGAAATTAGAGTGACATGTGCCCGTCCAAACCCCTACAACTATTCTCTCATTGTTTCCCCCTCTTCCCGTTCATCCTCCTCACAATTTGCAAAATGTGTGAAACAGAAGTTTAAATGTGCTGATTCTCTAAGTGGGGAGATTCTAAGTAACGTGGCTGGAATGATGAACAGGAGCACCAGGAGAGGATAAATGAGGTGCATTTTAGACACATCTCCCGATCACATGGTGTACAGTCCTCTGGGTTTTCCATGCATGTTTTAGCTGTAGGAAGATTCCTTGAACCTGCAGATTTGGGACCCATTGAATGGGTACCAGGTAGTATTACTTTAAAGGGTGTGCATTTCCTCACCCAACCTCACATTTCTCTTAGCGTGAACAGTTTCCAGCCTTATGTCTCATCCTGCTGTGGGTCTAGATGTGTTCAATCCATGTTGCATCACCGTCCCTGAGGAAAAGTTGTAAGAGGTTTTCTCTGTCTCTCTGTCGTTTATTTTTTTCAATTTATTACTATATTGGTTACAGCTGATTTTCAAAGCTCTGTTTCTTGCTGCTGTACATCCACTTGATTCACGTACAGAGAGACATCAATAAATTCTTTTTCAGATTCTTACCAGTCATAGATATTCTTTTCCGGTGACTTGAGTGTGCTGAGTGCAGTTCTTTTAGCTACCGTGTAGGCCTTGTTGATTATCAGTTTGGTATTTGGAATGGTATCTTTGCTAATTTCAACCTCCTGGATGATGCCTCACCCCTCCCCACCTTTCCCGTTTAGCAGCCTTACGCGTGTTTTCTACATATTTGACTATGTTTTTGTTTTGTAATTTATTTCATGTGTAGCCATTTTGGATTCCACCTTTAAGTGATATCTTATGATATGTGTCTTTTTCTTTTTGAATTATGTCACTTAGAATGATCATACGTAACTCCTCCGGAGTTGTTACAACTGGCCATATTTCATTGATTTCCAGGCTGAGTAATATTCCACTCTACATAAGTACCACATCTCTATCCATTTTTTCCCTCCAGAGACATTTAAGTTATATCCTAGTCGAGGATCTTTTAAACAGAGAGGCAGTAAACATTGGGGTGCCTGTGTCCTCTCGATTTTTGTTTTTCCCAAGATATACGCCCATGAGTGCAAGTGCCCTATGCTCTGTAGCTCATTTTTTAGATGCTTTAGTAAACACAATACACTTCTCCAGAATGGCCGTTGGCAATATACATTTCCACTATAAGCCTCACAGGGCTCCCTCTTCTCCTTGCCCTGTCCTGCATTTCTGGCGTTTACACTTTATGAGGATGGCTCTTCTGACTGATGCGAAGTGATATCTTTTGTAGTATTGATTTCCAGTGCCCACCTGTTTGGTTGGCTAAAAAAGTGTATGCCCTTTTCTTGAATATATACAGAAAAAAACGCATACAGCCTTTTTGGCCAACTGCAATGTCGGCAATGTTCAGCCCCTTTTCTTGTGCTTAATGGCGAGTCCTTTCTACCTCCTCAAATCCCTTTCCTGCCATTCTCCCTTGCTTGCCAATCCTTTTCTCTGACTTTCCTCAAGACATTTTTCAGTGATAGATATTTTCAACTCTGCAGTTTCGTGAATTTTACTGCCCCTGAGTTCCATTGTTCAACTTGTGTTTATGGGAACTGGCCACAAAGCAGTGGGATTTCCTCAAGCCCTATACTGTTTCCATGGGCAACCCTAGCCTTTGGTCAATTCATCTTCCTGATTGGAAATTAGAGTGACATGTGCCTGTCTGAACACCTAGGACTTGTCTCTCATTGTTCCTCATCCTTCCGCTTCATCCTCTGGACAAATTCCAAACTGTACGCAACAGGATGTTGACAGTGTTGACATCTCCAAGTGGGGAGACTGTTAGTAAAGACGCTGGAGGGGTGAACCCGATCACCAGGAGATGAGGAGATGAGATGCCTTTTCCAAACTCTTCCCGATCAGACGGTATACCATCCTCTGGATGTGACAGACATGTTTTAGCAGTAGGAAGAGTCCCATTCATGTAAGGAGAACACCAGGGCTTTTTCAAAATCAGTGTCTCCCCGAAACCCAAACTGGGGAGTTTTTTAAGCTACGGCTACACATATGTTCATTAAGGGCCTTGGGAAGTAGGCAGAGTCCAAACTTTAGATGACTGAAGTCTTCAGGGTCAGAAGCACTCACCACCGGCTTCCCTTAGGTTACACTTTAACTGTCATTGATAGATGATGTCAATAAAAATATCTATTCTTTTTCCGATTATTTCCCCTTATAGGTTATTGCACAATATTGAGTGTAGTTCCCTGTGCTATACAGTAGTTCCTTGTTGATGATCTATTTTATACATAGCAGTGTGTATGTGTTAATTCCAAACTGTTAATTTATCCCTCCTCCCACCTTTCCCCTTTGGTAATAATAAATTATAAGATTTTATACTTCTCAGAAATGGGGGAGCTGAAAGAGAGGTATCATTTTCAATGGAAAAGCATTTAAAACAAGATTGAAGCTTTAACCAAGATTATTAGATGTACATCCTTGGAAAGAAATCACTTCATTTCTCTAATATTGACCTGACAAATAAGACAAACCTTTTCACTGAACTTGCTTATAATAAAGTGATGGAAATATCAAATGGAAGTGTTAGAAACATCTTATTTTACCCGAGCCTTATAAACTGTTCTATGTTAACTACAGTTTGGCTCACACATCTGTTCATTGAAGTTACAATAGTCTCAATTTCTGTTACTGATCCTCCAGAGTGGACCCCAACAAGGGTCCCCCTGCCCAGTGTCATTGGGGCCAACAGATCGAGACTGAGTTTGGTTCCCAAGCAAAGGAAACTTTATATTTTCATCAGAGAATGGAGAGGTGAGAGCATGCACTACCCCGTGGGCTGTGGGCTGGGCTGCTGTGTAGAGATCCTGTCAGAGTCAGTGGGAGGGAGGGGGCGGAGCTCTCAAGGGCCGGGTTGGCTGCAGCTCAGGCTCTATATCTCGGAGTCTGCACTGGGCCCCAGGAGCTGAGGTGTCGACCCAGCCATTCTGCACCAGGAAATCTGGTCTGAAGTGCCGGGTGTGGAACCTCTGCATGCGGGACCCTAGGAGCACGTGAAATTAGACAAAGCACAAAGGATAAAAAAGGTCAGACTTGACTTTATTGCCCACATTCTATTTTTATCTCCCAGGGATTTTTAATGGGCTTTGCTGGGGACAAACCCCTCCTCTGCCTTTTGTCCCGTTCCTCATTCTTGGAGTGCTGAGGGTGCAGACCCTTCTTCTGTAACTGCTGAGTGCTGAGTTGGGAGCCCTCATACCAGGGGACGAGGGTCAGAACTTCTCCCCAGCAGCCTCCAGGTGACGTTGATTGGCCCCAGGACCCCTGCCTCCCTGCTCGTCCGCCTGAGCACCAGCATTGGAAGTGTTATAGATTCTAATGACCTTTAAGGGTCCAGGAAAGAGATGTGCAGAGACGCTGTGGGGGCCGGTTTCACCCCGCCCCACATTTGTTCGGCCACCTTAGGCTGACCGTTTCTGCCAGCCTAGATGCTCTGACCAGTAGTCTGCTCTTTCTTCAATTAGGCCCCTGAATTAACGTAAAAACAGCACCAGGTGTCAGAGCCCTGCCCGCTCAACTCCCAGACAGTCCAGGGTCAGTGGTGATCAAGGACCATGATGGCCACTGAGTCAACAGCCTTTTGAAGTAAACAGGAGTCCAGCCGGTCTTATTGGCCACCATCATCACGGTGTCTGTAGGCTTTTCTATGGTGACGGTGTGATATACGGTTCCCCCGCCAAGATTATTAGCTCCCCTCCGGGTGCAGGAAGTCCTGCAAGCAGTAGTCTACTCCTTCGGGACACACTATTGTTGTTTTATGAGAGAAACTCCAGGTCAAGTGATGTTCACACGAGTCGTCATGGTGCCCTGTTGCCCCCGGTTATCTCTCTGGATGTTGGAGTTGGAGGGCCTCCTCACTCGAGGTCGGTGTGCCCACGGAGCGAACCCTGCAACTTCAGGGCATGGTTGGTGATTAGGATCACCACGTGGGGTCCTTTTCCCTTAGGAGGGAGGTGGCCTTTTGGGCTGCTGATTTCCAGGTTTTTAGATACCGCCAGTATCTTGGCCAGATGTGGCAGTGGGCCAAGCCCCTTGGTGACTGTAGTTTATCCTACCTGGATGGCATTCTTGCGTTGTTCCATTTCAAGTGGTCCCAGTTTTTGCACTAATTCTCCAATGGCGATTCACCTTTCACCGGGAATGGAAAGGTCAAAGGGTTTAGCTCAATTAGGGAGTTCCAGGGCAAGGGTCTGAATTGACTGCTCTTTCCATTCTTGAAAGGCCACTTCTGGATTCTGTTCAAAAGGATCATCATCTTTTCCTTTCAGTGTTTCATATAGAGGCCCAGCTAGTAGACTGTAGTTAGGGATCCAGAAGCAGCAAACCCTGGCCTCCCCAGGAACCCCTAAGCTGTCTTCTAGTTTTAGAAAGGGGTAAGGCTGCAAATGGTTTCTTCCCTTTCCTGGGATGGGCTTCTCTGACCTTGTGTGAGAATGAAGCCCAGGCAGGTCACTGCAGTCTGTGATATTTGAGCTTTTTCTTGGACAACTTCTATCCTTTATTGGCTTGGTAGTTCAGAGGCCTCCTTAGTAGGGCTGGCGATCAGAATGTCGTCTGCATATTGAAGGAGGGTTTCCTTTTCCAGAGGTAGAACTTTTCGGTCGTTAGCTAAGCTTTCCCCAAAGATGGTGTGGGAATTTTTGAACCCTTGGGGCAAGACGGCCCGGAAGTATTGTTTTAGTTGTATGTTGAGTCCTGCCACTCACAAGCCAAAATTTCTTGTGACTCTGGGACTAATGGAATACAAAAGAAGGCATCATTGAAGACTAATACAGAATACCATGTCCTGGTGGTTGGTAGAATGACCAGCAGGGTGTAGGGATCAGGAGCAACTGGAGGTATATCCTCGGTGGCTTCACTGACTGTCCTGACATCCTTTACCAGGTCCCCAGCAACCCATGGGGCTCTCGTGGTCAGGCCAATCCCAGGATATGGAGCTCTCCTGGGCAGGTACCCCACCCCCAACCCAGCCCACGGGGCTCTCATGGTCAGGCCCCTCCCAGGATACAGAGCTACCCTTGCAGGTACCGTGGCAGGGCTGGGCACACAGGAACCGTGCACATAGCCCTCATTGAAGAGCACCCCCAGCTCACCTGTCGCTCAGAGCTGACACAGAGCACCTCAGAGCAGGACTTGAACTAACAAACAGCAGCTCCGACAGGTCTGTGACCCTGGGCATCACTCTGTGTGGCCTCCCTCCACCTGGTCTTCCAGAGACTTCCACTGCACCCAGGGCACCAGGCCTCTGTCTCCAACCACCACCCACCCCTCCTCTCCCTGACTCCTGGGTTCCTCTCATTAGGAGAGGGTTTTCTTGAAGTTGTCTCCCACTCATGGGCCAGATAAAATGATTAGAAAACAAGCCAAAGCTGCAGCCCCTTGTCTATCCTGACTCTCAGGAGCCCACACCTGTTCCTTGGACCTGGCCGGTTCAGCAAGTTCCATTTTCTGCAACTGTGAGCCCCTGAGGGGTGATGATTGGCTGACCTGGGCAGCCTTACCATGCCGGCCAGCCCTCCCCAGGTGTGCCTGGGTTGAGATCAATATAAATACCACTCCAGGCAGCAAAAGCCCCTGCAGCTGTGCCTGACGCCATTTTCTCTGCCCTGTCAGCAGTCTCGGGGCTGGGCTGGTGGGAGGGAGTGAGAGGCCACGGCTTTGTGGGTGGCCCAGTGTGAGTGGGGCTCTGCTGGACTTTCTGCAGCAGTTGCCAGGCTGCCACCTGCTAAAGAAGAGGATGTGTCACCCATACCTGCTGCTGGAATTTCTCCCTGGGCAGAGGTGAGGAAGGAAAAAAGCAGTGGGGGCAGGGACAGGACGGGTATCTCAGGCAGGGAAATGGAAATCTTCCAGAAGAGCACCCAGGGCCAGGACCATCCTGGCTGGCCTGCAGGCACCAAGTCAGCTGGCATGCTGTCACTCGTGTGGCTCCATGGCCCTTCCTCTAGGCTTTCAAGTCCTTGTATATATTCAGGTGTTTTACCTGGGAAGGGCGGGAACAGTTCAGCAGCAACTGGCCTGGGGTTCAGCTCACGTTTACTCACAGATGCCTCGGCACGGTGCCCCAGCTTTGCAATGAGGACGCTTGTTGTGTGGGGGCTGCTGGCTGAATGGGAGACGATTCCCCACCACTGACCAACTTCAGAATTGTTTACAACTGGAGCAAGTGCCCTGATACGGTTTTCCTCTGAGTAACTGGTGGGTTCTGTTTTTTTTTTCTCTTTTTCGTTTTTGGTTCAAGGTAGATTTTATTCCTCTTTTTTGTATTTACAGATATAAGCATGGAAATAATTTATTCATATAAATACATGTATGTGAAGGGAATAATTGTTTTTTCTGTTTTATTTTTTAAATTTTATTTCTTTTTAATTTTGAATTTTATTTTATATTTTTATACAGCAGGTTCTCATTGGTTATCTATTTTATACATATAAATGTTTACATGCCAATCCCAATCTCTCAACTCCTCCCACCACCACCCCTCCAAGAGCTTTCCCCCCTTGTTGTCCATACGATTGTTGTCTACATCTGTTGCTCTATTTATGCCTTGCAAAACGGTTAATCTGTACAGTTTTTCTAGGTTCCACATATATGCATGAATATACAAGATTTGTTTTTCTCTTTCTGACTTACTTCACTCTGTATGACAGTCTCTAGATCCATCGACGTCTCTACAAATGACCCAATTTCATTCCTTTCATGGCTTAGTAATATTCCATTTTATATATGTACCACATCTTTATGCATTCGTCTGTCTGTGGGCATTTAGGTTGCTTCCATTACCTCGATATTGTAAATAGTGATGCAATGAACATTGCGGTGAATGTCTCTTTTTGATTTATGGTTTTGTCTGGGTATATGTCCAGTCCTGGGATTGCTGTATCATATGGTAATTCTATTATTAGTTTCTTAAGAAACTCCATATTGTTCTCCATAGTGACTGTATCAATTTATATTCCCAACAATAGTGGAAGAGGCTTCCTTTTCTCCACACCCTTTCCAGCATTTGTTGTTTGTAGATTTTCAGATGATGCCCATTCTAACAGGTGTGAGGTGATACCTCATTGTTGAGTCCATTTCGTTGAGCGAGGGGTAGGTCTTGTCTATTACGTATTTGGCTTATGGAACGGTATCTGTGCTAATTTCAAACTCTGGTTTTATGCAGCACCCCAACTCACCTTTCCCCTTAAGCAAGCATAAGTTGGTTTTCTAAACTTGAGACCCTGTTCTGTTTTGTAATTCAGTTCATGTGTAGCCAAGTTTACATTCCGTGCATTAGTGATACCTTATGATGTTTCTTTTTCTGTGTGACTTATTTCACTTAGAATCATCATGCCTCAATCCACTCATTATGCTGGTACAGGCCTGGTGACACAGATTTCATTGCTGAGTGGTATTCTGTTGTACATAAGTACCGCAACTTCTTTATCAATTATTTGTTCTCTGGGATATTTAACTTGTACTGTAGAAGAGGCTCCTGTAAACAGAGCCGTTGTAAATTTTGGGGTGGCTGTGTCTTTTTGATTTTAATTTCCCTAAGCTATAGGACCATAAGTGGAAATGCCCTAGACTCTGTTGCTTTGTTTTTCAGATGTATCAGGAAACACCATACACTTCTCCAGAGTGGCTGTTGGCAATGTACATCCCGCCCATCAGCATAACAAGGCTCCTTTTTCCCCATGGCCTGTCTTGCCTTTCTGGATTTTACACTTTTCTCAGATGGCCCTTTAGACCGGGGGGAAGTGACACTTCATAGTAGTTCGGATTTCCATTGCAAGCTTGCTTGGTTTGCCAAAAAGGGCGTATGTGTTTTTTCCTGAATATATTCAGGAACAAACTCATACGCCCTTTGTTGCCAAGTGCATCATTGTCGATGTTCTGCCTCTTTTCCTATGCTTTAAATGCAAATCCAGTCTACCTCCTGAAATCGGTTTCCTGCAATTCTGCCCCGCTTTCAAGTCCTCTTCGCAGCCTTACTTCAATATATTTTTGGACGTTATCTGTCATTTATAACTCTGCAGGTTTGTGAATTACAGGGCCCCTGAGCTCCTTTCTTCAACTCGCTTTCTTGTGAGCTGGCCGCAAACCCGCAAGACTGCTTCAGGCCCTAATCTGCTTCTGGCAGGGCACGCTGAGCCTTTGGTTAATTCCTCTTCCTGGTGGGAAATGAGTGTTAAATATGCCCGTCCAGACACCTACCTCACTCTCAACCCCTTGGTGATGTGGGTCCTCTGGTTTGTGGCCACTTTTGCTGGGTTCCTCACCTTTCGATGATGTGGCCCCACTAGTGTGAGGACACTCCTGCTTGGTTCTCATCCACGTGGTTATGTGGACCCCCTGGTGAGAGTCTGTTCCTGGCTTTGTTCCTCACCCACCTGTGAGGGAGACCCTCTGCTGATAGGTCACTCCTGCATGGCTGGCACACATTGCCTTGGTGAAGTCAGCCGTGTGGTGGCAGTTGGAGCGTGCTGGGAATCTCTTCCCCCCGGTGATGAGGGCCCTCTTGCATCAGGCCCTGACTGCTGGGCTCACCAACTTTTCTTAGTGAGCCCAGTGATGCTTTGGCACTCCTCTTAGGATCCCATCTCCATGGGGATGTGGGCCTTCTGCTCTGAGGTCCCAACGGCTGGGTTGTTCACATTTTCATGATGTGGGCTCTCTGGTGTTAGTTCACAGAAGCCTGGATCCCATAGCCTCTGTGCTCTTGGCCGCCTGCTGGGAGGTTCCAACTGCTGGATTCCTCACTTTTTTAAATTTTTGGGCCCTCTGTTGTGAGGATCCTCCTGCCTGCCTCACTCCCAGCCCCTTCGTGATGTGTGTCGTCTGGTTTGAGGCCACATGTGCTGGGTTCCTCACCTTTCGATGATGTGGGACCAATGGTCTTAGGAGACTCCTGCCTGGTTCACAACCCCTTGGTGATGTGGGCCCTCTGTTGAGAGTCTGATCCTGGCTGGGTTCCTCACCCATCTGTGAGGTGGGCCGTCTGCTGTGAGGTCACTCCTGCCTGGCTTGCTCACCTCGCCTTGTGGACATGAGCCCTCTGGTGGCACTTGGAGCCTGCTGGGAGCCTCCTCTCCTCGGTGATGAGGGCCCTCTGGCATCAGGCCCTAACTGCTGGGCTCCCCACATTTTCTGATGTGCGCCCAGTGGTGCGAGGACACTCCAGCCAGGTTCCCATTCCCATGGGGATGTGGGCCTTCTGCGCTGAGGTCTCAACTCCTGGGTTGCTCACAGTTTTGTGATGTGGGCCCTCTGCTGTGAGTTCACTGTGGCCTGGATCCCATAGCCTCGGTGTTCTGGGCCGCCTGCTGGAAGGTCTAAATGCTGGAATCCTCACGTTTTTTATATTATGTGCCCTGTGTTGTGAGGCTACTCCTGCCTGCCTCACTCCAAGGCCCTTGGTGATGTGGGTCCTCTGGTTTGAGGACACATGTGCTGGGTTCCTCACCTTAAGATGATGAGGCCCCACTGGTGTGAGGATAATCCTGACTGGGTCCCATCCCCTTTGTGATGTGGGCCCTCTGGTGAGAGTCTGATCCTGGCTGGGTTCCTCACCCATCTGTGAGGTGGGCCCTCTACTATCAGGTAACTCTTGCCTGGGTTGCTCACCTCGCCTTGTTGACATGAGCCCTCTGGTGGCAATTGGACCCTGCTGGAAGCCTCCTCAGCTCTGTGATGAGGGCCCTCTGACGTCAGGCCCTAACTGCTGGGCTCCCCAACTTTTCTTAGTGAGCCCAGTGTTGCTCAAGCACTCCTCTTAGGTTCCCATCCCCATGGGGATGTGGGCCTTCTGCTCTGAGGTTCCAACGGCTGGGTTGATCACAATTTCATGATGTGGGCTCTCTGGTGTTAGTTCACTGTGGCCTGGATCCCATAGCCTCTGTGGTCTTGGCTGCCTGCTGGGAGGTTCCAACTGCTCGATTCCTCAACTTTTGTATTCTATGGGTCCTGTGTTGTGATGCTCCTCCTGCCTGCCTCACTCGCAACCCCTTCGTGATGTGGGTCTTCTGGTTTGAGGCCACATGTGCTGGGTTAGGCAACTTTCAATGATGTGGCCCCACTGGTGTGAGGACACTCCTGCCTGGTTCCCATCCCCTTGGTGATGTGGGCCTTCTGGTGACAGTCTTATCCTGGCTGGGTTCCTCACTCTTCTGTGAGGTAGGCCCTCTGCTGTGAGGTCAATCCTGCCTGACTTGCACACATCACCTTGGCGACGTGGGCCCTCTGTTGGCACATGGAACCTGCTGGGAGCCTCCTGCCCTCGGTGATGACGGCCCTCTAGCATCAGGCTCTAACTGCTGGGCTCCCCACGTTTTCTGATGTGAGCCCAGTGATGCCAGGACACTCCTGTCAGGTTCCCATCCCCATGGGGATGTGGGCTTTCTGCTCTGAGGTCCCAATGCCTGGGTTGCTCACAGTTTCATGATGTGGGCTCTCTGCTGTTAGTTCACTCCTGCCTGCATCCCATAGCTTCTGTGCTCTCGGCCGCCTGCTGGGAGGTTCCAAATGCTGGATTCCTCACTTTTTTTATTCTTTGGGCCCTCTGTTTTTAGGCTACTCCTACCTGCCTCACTCCCATCCCCTTTGTGATGTATGTCCTCTGATATGAGGCCACATGTGCTGGGTTCCTCACCTTTCGATGATGTGGCCCCACTGGTGGGAGGACAGTCCTGACTGGTTCCCATCCCCTTGGTGTTGTGGGCCCTCTGGTGAGAGTCTCATCCTGCCTCGGTTCCTCACCCTTCTGTGAGATAGGCCCTCTGCTGTGAGGTCACTACTGCCTGGCTGGCGCATGCCACCTTGTAGACGTGGGCCCTCTGTTGGCAGTTGGAACCTGCTGGGAGTCTCCTCCCCTCAGTTATGAGGGCCCCCTGGCGTCAGGCCCTAACTGCTGGGCTCCTAACATTTTCTGATATGTGCTAAGTGGTGCAAAGCCACTCCTGCCAGGTTCCCATCCCAATGGGGATGTGGGCCTTCTGTTCTGAGGTCCCAACAGCTGGGCTGCTCACAGGTTCATGATGTGGGCCCTCTGCTGTGAGTTCACTGCGGCCTGGATCCCATAGCCTCGGTGCTCTGGGCCACTTGCTGGGAGGTTCCAACTGCTGGATTCCTCAACTTTTATATTCTATGGACCCTGTGTTGTGAGGCCAGTCCTGCCAGCCTCATTCCGAACCCCTTGGTGATGTGGTTCCTCTGGTTTGAGGACACATGTGCTGGGATCCTCACCTTTCGATGATGTTGTCCCACTGGTGTGGGGACACTCCTGCCTGGTTCCCATCCCCTTGGTGATGTGGGCCCTCTGGTGAGAGTCTGATCCTGGCTGTGTTCCTCACCCTTCTGTGAGGTGGGCCCTCTGCTGTGAGGTCACTCCTGCCAGGCTGGCACACATCACCTTGGCGACGTTGGCCCTCTGGTGGCAGCTGGAGCCTGCTGGGAGCCTCCTCCTCTCGGTGATGAGTGCCCTCTAGCGTCAGGCCCTAACTTCTGAGCACCCCACGTTTTCTGATGTGAGCCCAGTGATGCCAGGACACTCCTGTCATGTTCCCATCACCATGGGGATGTGGGCCTTCTGCTCTGAGGTCCCAATGTCTGGGTTGCTCACAGTTTCATGATGTGGGCTGTCTGGTGTTAGTTCACTCTGGCCTGGTTCCTCTAGCCTCTGTGCTCTGGGCCGCCTGCTGGGAGGTTCCAACTGCTGGATTCCTCACCTTTCTTATTTTTGGGCCCTCTGTTATGAGGCTCCTCCTGCCTGCCTCACTCCCAGCCCCTTGGTGATGGGTGTCCTATGGTTTGAAGCCACATGTTCTGGGTTCCTCACCTTTAGATGATGTGGCCCTACTCATGTGAGGACACTCCTGCCTGGTTCCAATCCATTTGGTGATGTGGGCCCTCTGGTGCGAGTCTGATCCTGACTGGGTTCGTCACACTTCTCTGAGGTGGGCCCTCTGCTGTGAGGTCATTCGTGCCTGGTTGGCACACATCGGCTTGGCGACGTCAGCCCTCTGGTGGCAGTTGGAGCCTGCTGGGAGCCTCCTTCCCTTGGTGATGAGGGTCCTCTGGCGTCAGGCCCTAACTGCTGGTCGCCCAAAATTTTCTGATACATTCTCAGTGGTGCGAGGACACTCCTACCAGAATTCCATCCCCATGGGGATGTGGGCCTCCTGCTCTGAGGTCCCAATGGCTGGGTTGCTCAGTTTCATGACATGGGCCCTCTTCTGTGAGTTCACTGTGGCCTGGATCCCATGGCCTCGGTGCTCTGGGCCGCCTGCTGGGAGGTTCCAACTGCTGGATTCCTCACTTTTTTATTCTATGGGCCCAGTGTTGTGAGGCTACTCCTGCCTGCCTCACTCCGAGGTCCTTGGTGATGTGGGTCCTCTGGTTTGAGGACACATGTGCTGAGTACCTCAGCTTTTGATGATGTGGCCCCACTGATGTGAAGACACTCCTGCCTGGTTCCCATCCCCTTGGTGATGTGGGCCCTCTGGTGAGAGTCTGATGTTGGCTGGGTTTCTCACCCTTCTGTGAGGTGGGACCTCTGCTGTGAGGTAACTCCTGCCTGGCATGCTCACGTTGCCTTGGCAATGTGAGCCCTCAGGTGGCAGTTGGAGCCTGCTGGGAATCTCCTCCCCTCAGGTATGAGAGCTCTGGATAAAACACATATGCCCTTTTTTGCCAAGTGCATTATTTTCCAAGTTCTGTCTCTTTTCCTATGCTTTAAGAGCTACTCCCGTGTACGTTCTGAAATCAGTTTCCAGCAATTCTGCCCCGCATTCAAGTCCTCTTCGCAGCCTTACTTCAGTATAATTTTGGATGATAGCTGTCATTTATAACTCCGCAGGTTTCTGAATTACAGTGCCCCTGAGCTCCTTTCTTCAACTCGCTTTCTTGTGAGCTGGCCGCAACACCACAGGATCTCCTCAGGCCCTAATCTAGTTCCAGCATGGCACGCGGAGCCTTTGGTTCATTTATCTTCCTGGTGGGAAATGAGAGTTAAATTTGCCCTTCCAGACACCTACAGATAGTCTCCCATTGCTTCTCCTTATTCCTGTTCATCTTCCGAAGAAATTGCAAACTGGGCCAAACAGGAGGTTAAAGGCACTGACTCTCCAAGTGGGGAGAGTGTTAGTAAAGCGTCTGGAATGTTGCACCCGAGTACCAGGGGACGAAAACTGAGACACATTTGAACACGTTTCCCGATCACACGGTGGATCATACACTCCGTTCCACATGCATGTTTTAGCTGAAGGAAGAATCCCTTAAACCTGGAGAGTTGAGACCCATGGAATGGGTACCATGCAATATGACTTCAAAGGGTCTGCATTTGCTCACCGAACCTCACCAATCCTATCACTGCTGCGTTTATGCTGCTGTACAGACGCTTGATTCTCTTTCGGAGACATATAAATCCAAAGGTTTTAAGATTCTTACTAGTCAGGTATATTCTTAGGCGTTTAATATGGGGTGTTGAGTCCACTTCGTTGAGAAAGGAGTAGCTCTTGTCTATTACATATTTGGCTTATGGAACGGTATCTGTGCTAATTTCAATCTCTGGTTTCATGCAGCACCCCAACTCACCTTTCCCCTTAAGCAAGCATAAGTTGGTTTTCTACATTTGACACCCTGTTCTGTTTTGTAATTCAGTTCCTGTGTAGCCAAGTTTACATTCCGTGTATTAGGGATATCTTATGATGTTTCTTTTTCTGTGTGACTTATTTCACTTAGAATCATCGTACCTGAATCCACTCATTATGCTGCTACGGGCCTGATGACATAGATTTCATTGCTGAGTGATATTGCATTGTACGTAAGTACCACAACTTCTTTATCCATTTTTCGCTTTCTGTGATATTGAACTTGTACCGTAAACGAGGTTCTTGTAAACAGAGCCGTCCCAAACTTTGGGGTGGCTGTGTCTTTTGATTTTAATTTCCCTAAGCTATAGGACCATAAGTGGAAGTGCCCTAGGCTCTGTTGCTTTGTTTTTTGGATGTTTCAGGAAACACCATACACTTCTCCAGAGTGGCTGCTGGCAATTTACATTCTGCCCATCAGCATAACAAGGCTCCCAGTTCTCCTTGGCCTGTCCTGCCTTTCTGGATTTTACACTTTTTTCAGATGGCCCTTTTCACCGGGGGGCATTGAGACTTCATTGTAGTGCAGATTTCCTTTGCAAGCTTGCTTGGTTGGCCAAAAAGGGCGTATGCGTTTTTTCCTGAATATATTCAGGAAAAAACGCATACGCCCTTTTTGGCCAAGTGCATCATTGTGGACATTGTGCCTCTTTTCCTATGCTTTACATGCAATTCCAGTCTACCTCCTGAAATCGGTTTCCTGCAATTCTGCCCCTCTTTCAACTCCTCTTGGCAGCCTTACTTCAATATATTTTTGGACGATAGCTGTCATTTATAACTCTGCAGGTTTGTGAATTACAGTGCACCTGAGCTCCTTTCTTCAACTCGCTTTCTTGTGAGCTGGCCGCAACACTGCATGATTGCTTCAGGCCCTAGTTTGGTACCGGCACGGCATGCTGAGCCTTTGGTTAATTCCTCTTCCTGGTGGGAAATGAGAGTTAAATTTGCCCGTCCAGACACCTCCACCTAGTCTCTCATTGGTTCTCCCTATTCCTGTTCATTTTCCACCGAAATTGCAAACTGGGCCAAACAGGAGGTTAAAGGCACTGACTCTCCAAGTGGGGAGAGTGTTAGTAAAGCGTCTGGAATGTTGCACCCGAGTAGCAGGGGACGAAAACTGAGACACATTTGAACACGTTTTCCGATCACACGGTGGATCATACTCTGGGTTCCACATGCATGTTTTAGCTGAAGGAAGAATCCCTTAAACATGGAGAGTTGAGACCCATGGAATGGGTACCATGCAATATGACTTCAAAGGGTCTGCATTTGCTCACCGAACCTCACCAATCCTATCACTGCTGCATTTATGCCGCTGTACACACGCTTGATTCTCTTTCGGAGACATATAAATCCATAGGTTTTAAGATTCTTACTAGTCAGGTATATTGTTAGGCGTTTAATATGGGGTGTTGAGTCCACTTCGTTGAGCAAGGAGTAGCTCTTGTCTATTACATATTTGGCTTATGGAACGGTATCTGTGCTAATTTCAATCTCTTGTTGTATGCAGCACCCCAACTCACCTTTCCACTTAAGCAAGCATAAGTTGGTTTTCTACATTTGACACCCTGTTCTGTTTAGTAATTCAGTTCCTGTGTAGCCAAGTTTACATTCCGTGTAGTAGTGATATCTTATGATGTTTCCTTTTCTGTGTGACTTATTTCACTTAGAATCATCGTACCTGAATCCACTCATTATGCTGCTACAGGCCTGATGACATAGATTTCATTGCTGAGTGATATTGCATTGTACGTAAGTACCACAACTTCTTTATCCATTTTTCGCTTTCTGTGATATTGAACTTGTACCGTAAACGAGGTTCTTGTAAACAGAGCCGTCCCAAACTTGGGGTGGCTGTGTCTTTTTGATTTTAATTTCCCTAAGCTATAGGACCATAAGTGGAAGTGCCCTAAGCTCTGTTGCTTTGTTTTTTGGATGTTTCAGGAAACACCATACACTTCTCCAGAGTTGCTGCTGGCAATTTACATCCCGCCCATCAGCATAACAAGGCTCCCAGTTCTCCATGGCCTGTCCTGCCTTTCTGGATTTTACACTTTTTTCAGATGGCCCTTTTGACCGGGGGGCAGTGAGACTTCATTGTAGTGCAGATTTCCTTTGCAAGCTTGCTTGGTTGGCCAAAAAGGGCGTATGCGTTTTTTCCTATATTCAGGAAAAAACGCATACGCCCTTTTTGGCAAAGTGCATCATTGTGGACGTTCTGCCTCTTTTCCTATGCTTTACATGCAATTCCCGTCTACCTCCTGAAATCGGTTTCCTGCAATTCTGCCCCGCTTTCAAGTCCTCTTGGCAGCCTTACTTCAATATATTTTTGGACGATAAGTGTCATTTATAACTCTGTAGGGTTGTGAATTACAGTGTCCCTGAGCTCCTTTCTTCAACTCGCTTTTTTGTGAGCTGGCCGCAACACCACAGGATTGCTTCAGGCCCTAGTGTGGTTCCGGCATGGCACGCTGAGCCTTTGGTCAATTCCTCTTCCTGGTGGGAAATGAGAGTTAAATTTGCCCTTCCAGACACCTCCAGCTAGTCTCTCCTTGGTTCTCCATCTTCCTGTTCATCTTCCACAGAAACTGCAAACTGGGCCAAACAGGAGGTTAAAGGCACTGACTCTCCAAGTGGGGAGAGTGTTAGTAAAGCGTCTGGAATGTTGTACCCGAGTACCAGGGGACGAAAACTGAGACACATTTGAACACGTTTCCCGATCACACCGTGGATCATACTCTGGGTTCCACATGCATGTTTTAGCTGAAGGAAGAATCCCTTAAACCTGGAGAGTTGAGACCATGGAATGGGTACCATGCAATATGATTTCAAAGGGTCTGCATTTGCTCACCGAACCTCACCAATCCTATCACTGCTGCGTTTATGCCGCTGTACACATGCTTGATTCTCTTTCGGAGACATATAAATCCATAGGTTTTAAGATTATTTCTAGTCAGGTATATTCTTAGGCGTTTAATATGGGGTGTTGAGTCCACTGCGTTGAGCAAGGAGTAGCTCTTGTCTATTACATATTTGGCTTATGGAACGGTATCTGTGCTAATTTCAATCTCTGGTTTTATGCAGCACCCCAACTCACCTTTCCCCTTAAGCAAGCATAAGTTGGTTTTCTACATTTGAGACCCTGTTCTGTTTTGTAATTCAGTTCCTGTGTAGCCAAGTTTACATTCCGTGTAGTAGTGATACCTTATGATGTTTCTTTTTCTGTGTGACTTATTTCACTTAGAATCATCGTACCTGCATCCACTCATTATGCTGCTACGGGCCTGATGACATAGATTTCATTGCTGAGTGATATTGCATTGTACGTAATACCACAACTTCTTTATCCATTTTTTGCTTTCTGTGATATTGAACTTGTACCGTAAACGAGGTTGTTGTAAACAGAGCCTTCCCAATCTTTGGGGTGGCTGTGTCTTTTTGATTTTAATTTCCCTAAGCTATAGGACCATAAGTGGAAGTGCCCTAGGCTCTGTTGCTTAGTTTTTTAGATGTTTCAGGAAACACCATACACTTCTCCAGAGTGGCTGTTGGCAATTTACATCCCGCCCATCAGCATAACAAGGCTCCCAGTTCTCCATGGCCTGTCCTGCCTTTCTGGATTTTACACTTTTTTCAGATGGCCCTTTTGACCGGGGGGCAGTGAGACTTCATTGTAGTGCAGATTTCCTTTGAAAGCTTGCTTGGTTGGCCAAAAAGGGCGTATGCGTTTTTTCCTGAATATATTCAGGAATATATATCCTGAATATATATCCTGAATATATATCCTGAATATATTCAGGAAAAAACGCATACGCCCTTTTTGGCCAAGTGCATCATTGTGGACGTTCTGCCTCTTTTCCTATGCTTTACATGCAATTCCCGTCTACCTCCTGAAATTGGTTTCCTGCAATTCTGCCCCGCTTTCAAGTCCTCTTGGCAGCCTTACTTCAATATATTTTTGGACGATAGCTGTCATTTATAACTCTGCAGGTTTGTGAATTACAGTGCCCCTGAGCTCGTTTCTTCAACTCGCTTTCTTGTGAGCTGGCCGCAACACCGCAGGATTGCTTCAGGCCCTAGTGTGGTTCCGGCACGGCACGCTGAGCCTTTGGTTAATTCCTCTTCCTGGTGGGAAATGAGAGTTAAATTTGCCCGTCCACACACCTCCAGCTAGTCTCTCATTGGTTCTCCCTATTCCTGTACATTTTCCGCAGAAATTGCAAACTGGACCAAACAGTAGTTTAAAGGCACTGAGTCTCCAAGTGGGGAGAGTGTTAGTAAAGCGTCTTGAATGTTGCACCCGAGTACCAGGGGACGAAAACTGAGACACATTTGAACACGTTTCCCGATCACACGGTGGATCATACTCTGTGTTCCACATGCATGTTTCAGCTGAAGGAAGAATCCCTTAAACCTGGAGAGTTGAGACCTATGGAATGGGTACCATGCAGTATGACTTCAAAGGGTCTGCATTTGCTCACCGAACCTCACCAATCCTATCACTGCTGCGTTTATGCCGCCGTACACACGCTTGATTCTCTTTCGGAGACATATAAATCCATAGGTTTTAAGATTATTTCTAGTCAGGTATATTCTTAGGCGTTTAATATGGGGTGTTGAGTCCACTGCGTTGAGCAAGGAGTAGCTCTTGTCTATTACATATTTGGCTTATGGAACGGTATCTGTGCTAATTTCAATCTCTGGTTTTATGCAGCACCCCAACTCACCTTTCCCCTTAAGCAAGCATAAGTTGGTTTTCTACATTTGAGACCCTTTTCTGTTTTGTAATTCAGTTCCTGTGTAGCCAAGTTTACATTCCGTGTAGTAGTGATACCTTATGATGTTTCTTTTTCTGTGTGACTTATTTCACTTAGAATCATCGTACCTGCATCCACTCATTATGCTGCTACGGGCCTGATGACATAGATTTCATTGCTGAGTGATATTGCATTGTACGTAAGTACCACAAATTCTTTATCCATTTTTTGCTTTCTGTGATATTGAACTTGTACCGTAAACGAGATTCTTATAAACAGAGCCTTCCCAATCTTTGGGGTGGCTGTGTCTTTTTGATTTTAATTTCCCTAAGCTATAGGACCATAAGTGGAAGTGCCCTAGGCTCTGTTGCTTAGTTTTTTAGATGTTTCAGGAAACACCATACACTTCTCCAGAGTGGCTGTTGGCAATTTACATCCCGCCCATCAGCATAACAAGGCTCCCAGTTCTCCATGGCCTGTCCTGTCTTTCTGGATTTTACACTTTTTTCAGATGGCCCTTTTGACCGGGGGGCAGTGAGACTTCATTGTAGTGCAGATTTCCTTTGCAAGCTTGCTTGGTTGGCCAAAAAGGGCGTATGCGTTTTTTCCTGAATATATTCAGGAAAAAACGCATACGCCCTTTTTGGCCAAGTGCATCATTGTGGACGTTCTGCCTCTTTTCCTATGCTTTACATGCAATTCCCGTCTACCTCCTGAAATCGGTTTCCTGCAATTCTGCCCCGCTTTCAAGTCCTCTTGGCAGCCTTACTTCAATATATTTTTGGACGATAGCTGTCATTTATAACTCTGCAGGTTTGTGAATTACAGTGCCCCTGAGCTCGTTTCTTCAAGTCGCTTTCTTGTGAGCTGGCCGCAACACCGCAGGATTGCTTCAGGCCCTAGTGTGGTTCCGGCACGGCACGCTGAGCCTTTGGTTAATTCCTCTTCCTGGTGGGAAATGAGAGTTAAATTTGCCCGTCCACACACCTCCAGCTAGTTTCTCATTGGTTCTCCCTATTCCTGTACATTTTCCGCAGAAATTGCAAACTGGGCCAAACAGGAGTTTAAAGGCACTGACTCTCCAAGTGGGGAGAGTGTTAGTAAAGCGTCTTGAATGTTGCACCCGAGTACCAGGGGACGAAAACTGAGACACATTTGAACAATTTTCCTGATCACACGGTGGATCATACTCTGGGTTCCACATGCATGTTTCAGCTGAAGGAAGAATCCCTTAAACCTGGAGAGTTGAGACCCATGGAATGGGTACCATGCAGTATGACTTCAAAGGGTCTGCATTTGCTCACCGAACCTCACCAATCCTATCACTGCTGCGTTTATGCAGCCGTACACAGGCTTGATTCTCTTTCGGAGACATATAAATGCGTAGGTTTTAAGATTATTTCTAGTGAGGTATATTCTTAGGCGTTTAATATGGGGTGTTGAGTCCACTGCGTTGAGCAAGGAGTAGCTCTTGTCTATTACATATTTGGCTTATGGAACGGTATCTGTGCTAATTTTAATCTCTGGTTTTATGCAGCACCCCAACTCACCTTTCCCCTTAAGCAAGCATAAGTTGGTTTTCTACATTTGACACCCTGCTCTGTTTTGTAATTCAGTTCCTGTGTAGCCAAGTTTACATTCCGTGTAATAGTGATATCTTATGATGTTTCTTTTTCTGTGTGACTTATTTCACTTAGAATCATCGTACCTGCATCCACTCATTATGCTGCTACGGGCCTGATGACATAGATTTCATTGCTGAGTGATATTGCATTGTACGTAAGTACCACAACTTTATCCATTTTTCGCTTTCTGTGATATTGAACTTGTACCGTAAACGTGGTTCTTGTAAACAGAGCCGTCCCAAACTTTGGGGTGGCTGTGTCTTTTTGATTTTAATTTCCCTAAGCTATAGGACCATAAGTGGAAGTGCCCTAGGCTCTGTTGCTTTGTTTTTTAGATGTTTCAGGAAACACCATACACTTCTCCAGAGTGGCTGTTGGCAATTTACATCCCGCCCATCAGCATAACAAGGCTCCCAGTTCTCCATGGCCTGTCCTGCCTTTCTGGATTTTACACTTTTTTCAGATGGCCCTTTTGACCGGGGGGCAGTGAGACTTCATTGTAGTGCAGATTTCCTTTGCAAGCTTGCTTGGTTGGCCAAAAAGGGCGTATGCGTTTTTTCCTGAATATATTCAGGAAAAAACGCATACGCCCTTTTTGGCCAAGTGCATCATTGTGGACGTTCTGCCTCTTGTCCTATGCTTTACTTGCAATTCCAGTGTACCTCCTGAAATCGATTTCCTGCAATTCTGCCCCGCTTTCAAGTCCTCTTGGCAGCCTTCCTTCAATATATTTTTGGACGATCGCTGTCATTTATAACTCTGCAGGTTTGTGAATTACAGTGTCCCTGAGCTCGTTTCTTCAACTCGCTTTCTTGTGAGCTGTCCGCAACACCGCAGGATTGCTTCAGGCCCTAGTGTAGTTCCGGCACGGCACGCTGAGCCTTTGGTTAATTCCTCTTCCTGGTGGGAAATGAGAGTTAAATTTGCCCGTCCAGACACCTCCAGCTAGTCTCTCTTTCGTTCTCCCTATTCCTGTTCATTTTCCACAGAAATTACAAACTGGGCGAAACAGGAGGTTAAAGGCACTGACTCTCCAAGTGGGGAGAGTGTTAGTAAAGCATCTGGAATGTTGCACCCGAGTACCAGGGACGAAAACGAGATACATTTGAACACGTTTCCCGATCACACGGTGGATCATACTCTGGGTTCCACATGCATGTTTTAGCTGAAGGAAGAATCCCTTAAACCTGGAGAGTTGAGACCCATGGAATGGGTACCATGCAATATGACTTCAAAGGGTCTGCATTTGCTCACCGAACCTCACCAATCCTATCACTGCTGCGTTTATGCCGCTGTACACACGCTTGATTCTCTTTCGGAGACATATAAATCCGTAGGTTTTAAGATTATTTCTAGTCAGGTATATTCTTAGGCGTTTAATATGGGGTGTTGAGTCCACTTCGTTGAGCAAGGAGTAGCTCTTGTCTATTGCATATTTGGCTTATGGAACGGTATCTGTGCTAATTTCAATCTCTGGTTTCATGCAGCACCCCAACTCACCTTTCCCCTTAAGCAAGCATAAGTTGGTTTTCTACATTTGACACCCTGTTCTGTTTTGTAATTCAGTTCCTGTGTAGCCAAGTTTACATTCCGTGTAGTAGTGATATCTTATGATGTTTCTTTTTCTGTGTGACTTATTTCACTTAGAATCATCGTACCTGAATCCACTCATTATGCTGCTACGGGCCTGATGACATAGATTTCATTGCTGAGTGATATTGCATTGTATGTAAGTACCACAACTTCTTTATCCATTTTTTGCTTTCTGTGATATTGAACTTGTACCGTAAACGAGGTTCTTGTAAACAGAGCCGTCCCAACCTTTGGGGTGGCTGTGTCTTTTTGATTTTAATTTCCCTAAGCTATAGGACCATAAGTGGAAGTGCCCTAGGCTCTGTTGCTTTGTTTTTTAGATGTTTCAGGAAACACCATACACTTCTCCAGAGTGGCTGTTGGCAATTTACATCCCGCCCACCAGCATAACAAGGCTCCCAGTTCTCCATGGCCTGTCCTGCCTTTCTGGATTTTACACTTTTTTCAGATGGCCCTTTTGACCGGGGGGCAGTGAGACTTCATTGTAGTGCAGATTTCCTTTGCAAGCTTGCTTGGTTGGCCAAAAAGGGCGTATGCGTTTTTTCCTGAATATATTCAGGAAAAAACGCATACGCCCTTTTTGGCCAAGTGCATCATTGTGGACGTTCTGCCTCTTTTCCTATGCTTTACATGCAATTTCAGTGTACCCCCTGAAATCGATTTCCTGCAATTCTGCCCCGCTTTCAAGTCCTCTTGGCAGCCTTACTTCAATATATTTTTGGACGATAGCTGTCATTTATAACTCTGCAGGTTTGTGAATTACAGTGCCCCTGAGCTCGTTTCTTCAACTCGTTTTCTTGTGAGCTGGCCGCAACACCGCAGGATTGCTTCAGGCCCTAGTGTAGTTCCGGCACGGCACGCTGAGCCTTTGGTTAATTCCTCTTCCTGGTGGGAAATGAGAGTTAAATTTGCCCGTCCAGACACCTCCAGCTAGTCTCTCTTTCGTTCTCCCTATTCCTGTTCATTTTCCACAGAAATTACAAACTGGGCCAAACAGGAGGTTAAAGGCACTGACTCTCCAAGTGGGGAGAGTGTTAGTAAAGCGTCTGGAGTGTTGCACCCGAGTACCAGGGGACGAAAACTGAGACACATTTGAACACGTTTCCTGATCACACGGTGGATCATAATCTGTGTTCCACATGCATGTTTTAGCTGAAGGAAGAATCCCTTAAACCTGGAGAGTTGAGACCCATGGAATGGGTACCATGCAATATGACTTCAAAGGGTCTGCATTTGCTCACCGAACCTCACCAATCCTATCACTGCTGCGTTTATGCCGCTGTACACACGCTTGATTCTCTTTCGGAGACAAATAAATCCGTAGGTTTTAAGATTATTTCTAGTCAGGTATATTCTTAGGCATTTAATATGGGGTGTTGAGTCCACTTCGTTGAGCAAGGAGTAGCTCTTGTCTATTACATATTTGGCTTATGGAACGGTATCTGTGCTAATTTCAATCTCTGGTTTCATGCAGCACCCCAACTCACCTTTCCCCTTAAGCAAGCATAAGTTGGTTTTCTACTTTTGAGACCCTGTTCTGTTTTGTAATTCAGTTCCTTTGTAGCCAAGTTTACATTCCGTGTATTGGTGATATCTTATGAAGTTTCTTTTTCTGTGTGACTTATTTCACTTAGAATCATCGTTCCTGAATCCACTCATTATGCTGCGACGGGCCTGATGACATAGATTTCATTGCTGAGTGATATTGCATTGTACGTAAGTACCACAACTTCTTTATCCATTTTTCGCTTTCTGTGATATTGAACTTGTACCATAAACGAGGTTCTTGTAAACAGAGCCGTCCCAAACTTTGGGGTGGCTGTGTCTTTTGATTTTAATTTCCCTAAGCTATAGGACCATAAGTGCAAGTGCCCTAGGCTCTGTTGCTTTGTTTTTTAGATGTTTCAGGAAACACCATACACTTCTCCAGAGTGGCTGCTGGCAATTTACATCCCGCCCATCAGCATAACAAGGCTCCCAGTTCTCCATGGCCTGTCCTGCCTTTCTGGATTTTACACTTTTTTCAGATGGCCCTTTGACCGGGGTGAAGTGAGACTTCATTGTAGTGCAGATTTCCTTTGAGAGCTTGCTTGGTTGGCCAGAAAGGGCGTATGCGTTTCTTCCTGAATATATTCAGGAAAAAACGCATACGCCCTTTTTGGCCAAGTGCATCATTGTCGACGTTCTGAGTGTTTTCATATGTTTTCAGTGCAATTCCTGTCTACCTCCTGAAATCGGTTTCCTGCAGTTCTGCCTTGCTCTCAGTGCCTCTTCATAGCCTTACCTCAATATACTTTTGGAGAATAGTTGGCCTTTATAACTCTGCAGGTTTTTGAATTGCAGTGGCCCTTAGCTCCATTTTTCAGCTCTTATTTTTGTGATCTTGCCTCATATCCACAGGATTTCTTCAGGCCCTATTCTTCTTCTGGGGTGCCTTGCTCTGCCTTTGGTTAATTCTTCTTCCTGATGTGAAATTAGAGTGACATGTGCCCATTGATACCGCTACAGCTATTTTCTCACTGGTTCCCCCTATTCCCATTCATCCTCCGCACTAACTGCAGACTGTGCGATACCGGAACTTAAAGGCATTGACTCTCCATGTGGAGATGTTGTTAGTAAAGTGGCTGGAATGTTGATCCGGAGCCCCAGGAGAGGAAAATGAGGTGCATTTTAGAAACCTTTCCCGATCATATGGTATACCATCCGCTGGATTTCCCATGCATGGTTTAGCTGTAGGAAGATTCCCTTCAACTTGGAGTGTTGGGACCCTTGGAATAAGTAGCATGAAGTATTGCATTAAACTTTCGGCAGTTGCTCACCAAAGCTCTCCAATCCTTTCAGCCCCAAGTGTCCAGCCTTATGTCTTATCCAGCTGTGGGTTTATATGTGGTCATTCCAGGTTGCATCACAGCCCCTGAGCGAATTTTGTAAGAATTTTTCTCTCTTTCATTGTTTCTGCGTTTTGGTTTTAAAATTTATTTCTATAATGGGGTTTAGCTCATTTTCACTGCTGTGTTTGTGCCGCTCTGCGCACACTTGATTCCCTTATGGAGATATATCAATACATGGGTTTTAAGATTCTTATTACTCAGATATATTTCTCTGCGGTGTATAGGGTGTGTTGAGGCCAGTTCATTGAGCGAGGTGTAGATCTTGTCTGATACCTATTTGGTTTATTGAACGGTATCTGTGCTAATTTCAAACTCTGGTTTTATGCATCACCCCACCTCTCCTTTCCCCTTAAGCTGACATAAGTGTGTTTTCTAAATGTGAGACACTGTTCTGTTTTGTAATTCATTTTTTGTGCAGCCATATTTATCCTCCCTCTATAAGTGATATCTTATGATATGTTTCTTTTTCTGTTTGACTTATTTCAAGTAGTATTATCGGACCTCAATCCACTCTTTATCCTTCTACTAGCCTTATTACATTGATTTCATGGTGAAGAGATATTCCATTGTACATAAGTACCACATTTTCTTTATCCATTGTTCTCTTTCCTGGGATATTTAAGGTGTACTGAAGTTGAGGTTCTTGTAAACAGAGTAGCCCTAAACTGTGGTGTGCTTGTGTCTTGTTGATTTTTAGACTTCCCTAGATATACTCCCGTGATTGGAAGTGCCCTATGCTCTGTCGCTCTGTTTTTTAGATGATTTAGGAACCACCATACACTTCTCCAGAGTGGCTCTCGGCAGTTCACACACTGTCCATCAGCGTATAAAGGCTCCCTGTTCTCCATGGCCTGTCCTGCATTTCTGGTGTTTACAATTTTTTCGGATGGCCCTTTTGACCGGTGGGAAATGAGACTTCTTTGTTGTGCACATTTGCATTGCTTGCTTGCTTGGTTGCCCATAAAGTGCGTATGCGTTTTTTCCTGGATATATTCAGGAACTAACGCATACTCCCTTTTGGGCCAACTGCATCATTGTCGAAATTCTGCCGCTTTTCATGTGCTTTAAAGGCGAGTCCAATCTATCTCTTGAAATCTGTTTCTTGCAATTCTGTCTTGCATTCAGATCCTCTTCTTTGCCTTACCTCAACATATTTTTGGACGTTAGTTTTCATTTATAACTCTGCAGGTTTGTGAATTGCAGTGACCCTGAGCTCCATTTTTTAAGTTGCTCTTTTGTGAGCTGGCCTCAAAACCGCAGGATTGCTTCAGGCCCTATTTTGGCTCCGGCGAGGCGGGCTGAGCCTTTTTTTAATTCTTATTCTTAATGGGAAATTAGAGTGACATGTGCCCGTCCAAACCCCTACAACTATTCTCTCATTGTTTCCCCCTCTTCCCGTTCATCCTCCTCACAATTTGCAAAATGTGTGAAACAGAAGTTTAAATGTGCTGATTCTCTAAGTGGGGAGATTCTAAGTAACGTGGCTGGAATGATGAACAGGAGCACCAGGAGAGGATAAATGAGGTGCATTTTAGACACATCTCCCGATCACATGGTGTACAGTCCTCTGGGTTTTCCATGCATGTTTTAGCTGTAGGAAGATTCCTTGAACCTGCAGATTTGGGACCCATTGAATGGGTACCAGGTAGTATTACTTTAAAGGGTGTGCATTTCCTCACCCAACCTCACATTTCTCTTAGCGTGAACAGTTTCCAGCCTTATGTCTCATCCTGCTGTGGGTCTAGATGTGTTCAATCCATGTTGCATCACCGTCCCTGAGGAAAAGTTGTAAGAGGTTTTCTCTGTCTCTCTGTCGTTTATTTTTTTCAATTTATTACTATATTGGTTACAGCTGATTTTCAAAGCTCTGTTTCTTGCTGCTGTACATCCACTTGATTCACGTACAGAGAGACATCAATAAATTCTTTTTCAGATTCTTACCAGTCATAGATATTCTTTTCCGGTGACTTGAGTGTGCTGAGTGCAGTTCTTTTAGCTACCGTGTAGGCCTTGTTGATTATCAGTTTGGTATTTGGAATGGTATCTTTGCTAATTTCAACCTCCTGGATGATGCCTCACCCCTCCCCACCTTTCCCGTTTAGCAGCCTTACGCGTGTTTTCTACATATTTGACTATGTTTTTGTTTTGTAATTTATTTCATGTGTAGCCATTTTGGATTCCACCTTTAAGTGATATCTTATGATATGTGTCTTTTTCTTTTTGAATTATGTCACTTAGAATGATCATACGTAACTCCTCCGGAGTTGTTACAACTGGCCATATTTCATTGATTTCCAGGCTGAG
Organism: Leucopleurus acutus; assembly: GCF_964270905.1. Classification (NCBI taxonomy): domain Eukaryota; kingdom Metazoa; phylum Chordata; class Mammalia; order Artiodactyla; family Delphinidae; genus Leucopleurus; species Leucopleurus acutus. The sequence goes on from NW_028139100.1 coordinate 137,318, forward strand.
TAATATTCCACTCTACATAAGTACCACATCTCTATCCATTTTTTCCCTCCAGAGACATTTAAGTTATATCCTAGTCGAGGATCTTTTAAACAGAGAGGCAGTAAACATTGGGGTGCCTGTGTCCTCTCGATTTTTGTTTTTCCCAAGATATACGCCCATGAGTGCAAGTGCCCTATGCTCTGTAGCTCATTTTTTAGATGCTTTAGTAAACACAATACACTTCTCCAGAATGGCCGTTGGCAATATACATTTCCACTATAAGCCTCACAGGGCTCCCTCTTCTCCTTGCCCTGTCCTGCATTTCTGGCGTTTACACTTTATGAGGATGGCTCTTCTGACTGATGCGAAGTGATATCTTTTGTAGTATTGATTTCCAGTGCCCACCTGTTTGGTTGGCTAAAAAAGTGTATGCCCTTTTCTTGAATATATACAGAAAAAAACGCATACAGCCTTTTTGGCCAACTGCAATGTCGGCAATGTTCAGCCCCTTTTCTTGTGCTTAATGGCGAGTCCTTTCTACCTCCTCAAATCCCTTTCCTGCCATTCTCCCTTGCTTGCCAATCCTTTTCTCTGACTTTCCTCAAGACATTTTTCAGTGATAGATATTTTCAACTCTGCAGTTTCGTGAATTTTACTGCCCCTGAGTTCCATTGTTCAACTTGTGTTTATGGGAACTGGCCACAAAGCAGTGGGATTTCCTCAAGCCCTATACTGTTTCCATGGGCAACCCTAGCCTTTGGTCAATTCATCTTCCTGATTGGAAATTAGAGTGACATGTGCCTGTCTGAACACCTAGGACTTGTCTCTCATTGTTCCTCATCCTTCCGCTTCATCCTCTGGACAAATTCCAAACTGTACGCAACAGGATGTTGACAGTGTTGACATCTCCAAGTGGGGAGACTGTTAGTAAAGACGCTGGAGGGGTGAACCCGAGCACCAGGAGATGAGGAGATGAGATGCCTTTTCCAAACTCTTCCCGATCAGACGGTATACCATCCTCTGGATGTGACAGACATGTTTTAGCAGTAGGAAGAGTCCCATTCATGTAAGGAGAACACCAGGGCTTTTTCAAAATCAGTGTCTCCCCGAAACCCAAACTGGGGAGTTTTTTAAGCTACGGCTACACATATGTTCATTAAGGGCCTTGGGAAGTAGGCAGAGTCCAAACTTTAGATGACTGAAGTCTTCAGGGTCAGAAGCACTCACCACCGGCTTCCCTTAGGTTACACTTTAACTGTCATTGATAGATGATGTCAATAAAAATATCTATTCTTTTTCCGATTATTTCCCCTTATAGGTTATTGCACAATATTGAGTGTAGTTCCCTGTGCTATACAGTAGTTCCTTGTTGATGATCTATTTTATACATAGCAGTGTGTATGTGTTAATTCCAAACTGTTAATTTATCCCTCCTCCCACCTTTCCCCTTTGGTAATAATAAATTATAAGATTTTATACTTCTCAGAAATGGGGGAGCTGAAAGAGAGGTATCATTTTCAATGGAAAAGCATTTAAAACAAGATTGAAGCTTTAACCAAGATTATTAGATGTACATCCTTGGAAAGAAATCACTTCATTTCTCTAATATTGACCTGACAAATAAGACAAACCTTTTCACTGAACTTGCTTATAATAAAGTGATGGAAATATCAAATGGAAGTGTTAGAAACATCTTATTTTACCCGAGCCTTATAAACTGTTCTATGTTAACTACAGTTTGGCTCACACATCTGTTCATTGAAGTTACAATAGTCTCAATTTCTGTTACTGATCCTCCAGAGTGGACCCCAACAAGGGTCCCCCTGCCCAGTGTCATTGGGGCCAACAGATCGAGACTGAGTTTGGTTCCCAAGCAAAGGAAACTTTATATTTTCATCAGAGAATGGAGAGGTGAGAGCATGCACTACCCCGTGGGCTGTGGGCTGGGCTGCTGTGTAGAGATCCTGTCAGAGTCAGTGGGAGGGAGGGGGCGGAGCTCTCAAGGGCCGGGTTGGCTGCAGCTCAGGCTCTATATCTCGGAGTCTGCACTGGGCCCCAGGAGCTGAGGTGTCGACCCAGCCATTCTGCACCAGGAAATCTGGTCTGAAGTGCCGGGTGTGGAACCTCTGCATGCGGGACCCTAGGAGCACGTGAAATTAGACAAAGCACAAAGGATAAAAAAGGTCAGACTTGACTTTATTGCCCACATTCTATTTTTATCTCCCAGGGATTTTTAATGGGCTTTGCTGGGGACAAACCCCTCCTCTGCCTTTTGTCCCGTTCCTCATTCTTGGAGTGCTGAGGGTGCAGACCCTTCTTCTGTAACTGCTGAGTGCTGAGTTGGGAGCCCTCATACCAGGGGACGAGGGTCAGAACTTCTCCCCAGCAGCCTCCAGGTGACGTTGATTGGCCCCAGGACCCCTGCCTCCCTGCTCGTCCGCCTGAGCACCAGCATTGGAAGTGTTATAGATTCTAATGACCTTTAAGGGTCCAGGAAAGAGATGTGCAGAGACGCTGTGGGGGCCGGTTTCACCCCGCCCCACATTTGTTCGGCCACCTTAGGCTGACCGTTTCTGCCAGCCTAGATGCTCTGACCAGTAGTCTGCTCTTTCTTCAATTAGGCCCCTGAATTAACGTAAAAACAGCACCAGGTGTCAGAGCCCTGCCCGCTCAACTCCCAGACAGTCCAGGGTCAGTGGTGATCAAGGACCATGATGGCCACTGAGTCAACAGCCTTTTGAAGTAAACAGGAGTCCAGCCGGTCTTATTGGCCACCATCATCACGGTGTCTGTAGGCTTTTCTATGGTGACGGTGTGATATACGGTTCCCCCGCCAAGATTATTAGCTCCCCTCCGGGTGCAGGAAGTCCTGCAAGCAGTAGTCTACTCCTTCGGGACACACTATTGTTGTTTTATGAGAGAAACTCCAGGTCAAGTGATGTTCACACGAGTCGTCATGGTGCCCTGTTGCCCCCGGTTATCTCTCTGGATGTTGGAGTTGGAGGGCCTCCTCACTCGAGGTCGGTGTGCCCACGGAGCGAACCCTGCAACTTCAGGGCATGGTTGGTGATTAGGATCACCACGTGGGGTCCTTTTCCCTTAGGAGGGAGGTGGCCTTTTGGGCTGCTGATTTCCAGGTTTTTAGATACCGCCAGTATCTTGGCCAGATGTGGCAGTGGGCCAAGCCCCTTGGTGACTGTAGTTTATCCTACCTGGATGGCATTCTTGCGTTGTTCCATTTCAAGTGGTCCCAGTTTTTGCACTAATTCTCCAATGGCGATTCACCTTTCACCGGGAATGGAAAGGTCAAAGGGTTTAGCTCAATTAGGGAGTTCCAGGGCAAGGGTCTGAATTGACTGCTCTTTCCATTCTTGAAAGGCCACTTCTGGATTCTGTTCAAAAGGATCATCATCTTTTCCTTTCAGTGTTTCATATAGAGGCCCAGCTAGTAGACTGTAGTTAGGGATCCAGAAGCAGCAAACCCTGGCCTCCCCAGGAACCCCTAAGCTGTCTTCTAGTTTTAGAAAGGGGTAAGGCTGCAAATGGTTTCTTCCCTTTCCTGGGATGGGCTTCTCTGACCTTGTGTGAGAATGAAGCCCAGGCAGGTCACTGCAGTCTGTGATATTTGAGCTTTTTCTTGGACAACTTCTATCCTTTATTGGCTTGGTAGTTCAGAGGCCTCCTTAGTAGGGCTGGCGATCAGAATGTCGTCTGCATATTGAAGGAGGGTTTCCTTTTCCAGAGGTAGAACTTTTCGGTCGTTAGCTAAGCTTTCCCCAAAGATGGTGTGGGAATTTTTGAACCCTTGGGGCAAGACGGCCCGGAAGTATTGTTTTAGTTGTATGTTGAGTCCTGCCACTCACAAGCCAAAATTTCTTGTGACTCTGGGACTAATGGAATACAAAAGAAGGCATCATTGAAGACTAATACAGAATACCATGTCCTGGTGGTTGGTAGAATGACCAGCAGGGTGTAGGGATCAGGAGCAACTGGAGGTATATCCTCGGTGGCTTCACTGACTGTCCTGACATCCTTTACCAGGTCCCCAGCAACCCATGGGGCTCTCGTGGTCAGGCCAATCCCAGGATATGGAGCTCTCCTGGGCAGGTACCCCACCCCCAACCCAGCCCACGGGGCTCTCATGGTCAGGCCCCTCCCAGGATACAGAGCTACCCTTGCAGGTACCGTGGCAGGGCTGGGCACACAGGAACCGTGCACATAGCCCTCATTGAAGAGCACCCCCAGCTCACCTGTCGCTCAGAGCTGACACAGAGCACCTCAGAGCAGGACTTGAACTAACAAACAGCAGCTCCGACAGGTCTGTGACCCTGGGCATCACTCTGTGTGGCCTCCCTCCACCTGGTCTTCCAGAGACTTCCACTGCACCCAGGGCACCAGGCCTCTGTCTCCAACCACCACCCACCCCTCCTCTCCCTGACTCCTGGGTTCCTCTCATTAGGAGAGGGTTTTCTTGAAGTTGTCTCCCACTCATGGGCCAGATAAAATGATTAGAAAACAAGCCAAAGCTGCAGCCCCTTGTCTATCCTGACTCTCAGGAGCCCACACCTGTTCCTTGGACCTGGCCGGTTCAGCAAGTTCCATTTTCTGCAACTGTGAGCCCCTGAGGGGTGATGATTGGCTGACCTGGGCAGCCTTACCATGCCGGCCAGCCCTCCCCAGGTGTGCCTGGGTTGAGATCAATATAAATACCACTCCAGGCAGCAAAAGCCCCTGCAGCTGTGCCTGACGCCATTTTCTCTGCCCTGTCAGCAGTCTCGGGGCTGGGCTGGTGGGAGGGAGTGAGAGGCCACGGCTTTGTGGGTGGCCCAGTGTGAGTGGGGCTCTGCTGGACTTTCTGCAGCAGTTGCCAGGCTGCCACCTGCTAAAGAAGAGGATGTGTCACCCATACCTGCTGCTGGAATTTCTCCCTGGGCAGAGGTGAGGAAGGAAAAAAGCAGTGGGGGCAGGGACAGGACGGGTATCTCAGGCAGGGAAATGGAAATCTTCCAGAAGAGCACCCAGGGCCAGGACCATCCTGGCTGGCCTGCAGGCACCAAGTCAGCTGGCATGCTGTCACTCGTGTGGCTCCATGGCCCTTCCTCTAGGCTTTCAAGTCCTTGTATATATTCAGGTGTTTTACCTGGGAAGGGCGGGAACAGTTCAGCAGCAACTGGCCTGGGGTTCAGCTCACGTTTACTCACAGATGCCTCGGCACGGTGCCCCAGCTTTGCAATGAGGACGCTTGTTGTGTGGGGGCTGCTGGCTGAATGGGAGACGATTCCCCACCACTGACCAACTTCAGAATTGTTTACAACTGGAGCAAGTGCCCTGATACGGTTTTCCTCTGAGTAACTGGTGGGTTCTGTTTTTTTTTTCTCTTTTTCGTTTTTGGTTCAAGGTAGATTTTATTCCTCTTTTTTGTATTTACAGATATAAGCATGGAAATAATTTATTCATATAAATACATGTATGTGAAGGGAATAATTGTTTTTTCTGTTTTATTTTTTAAATTTTATTTCTTTTTAATTTTGAATTTTATTTTATATTTTTATACAGCAGGTTCTCATTGGTTATCTATTTTATACATATAAATGTTTACATGCCAATCCCAATCTCTCAACTCCTCCCACCACCACCCCTCCAAGAGCTTTCCCCCCTTGTTGTCCATACGATTGTTGTCTACATCTGTTGCTCTATTTATGCCTTGCAAAACGGTTAATCTGTACAGTTTTTCTAGGTTCCACATATATGCATGAATATACAAGATTTGTTTTTCTCTTTCTGACTTACTTCACTCTGTATGACAGTCTCTAGATCCATCGACGTCTCTACAAATGACCCAATTTCATTCCTTTCATGGCTTAGTAATATTCCATTTTATATATGTACCACATCTTTATGCATTCGTCTGTCTGTGGGCATTTAGGTTGCTTCCATTACCTCGATATTGTAAATAGTGATGCAATGAACATTGCGGTGAATGTCTCTTTTTGATTTATGGTTTTGTCTGGGTATATGTCCAGTCCTGGGATTGCTGTATCATATGGTAATTCTATTATTAGTTTCTTAAGAAACTCCATATTGTTCTCCATAGTGACTGTATCAATTTATATTCCCAACAATAGTGGAAGAGGCTTCCTTTTCTCCACACCCTTTCCAGCATTTGTTGTTTGTAGATTTTCAGATGATGCCCATTCTAACAGGTGTGAGGTGATACCTCATTGTTGAGTCCATTTCGTTGAGCGAGGGGTAGGTCTTGTCTATTACGTATTTGGCTTATGGAACGGTATCTGTGCTAATTTCAAACTCTGGTTTTATGCAGCACCCCAACTCACCTTTCCCCTTAAGCAAGCATAAGTTGGTTTTCTAAACTTGAGACCCTGTTCTGTTTTGTAATTCAGTTCATGTGTAGCCAAGTTTACATTCCGTGCATTAGTGATACCTTATGATGTTTCTTTTTCTGTGTGACTTATTTCACTTAGAATCATCATGCCTCAATCCACTCATTATGCTGGTACAGGCCTGGTGACACAGATTTCATTGCTGAGTGGTATTCTGTTGTACATAAGTACCGCAACTTCTTTATCAATTATTTGTTCTCTGGGATATTTAACTTGTACTGTAGAAGAGGCTCCTGTAAACAGAGCCGTTGTAAATTTTGGGGTGGCTGTGTCTTTTTGATTTTAATTTCCCTAAGCTATAGGACCATAAGTGGAAATGCCCTAGACTCTGTTGCTTTGTTTTTCAGATGTATCAGGAAACACCATACACTTCTCCAGAGTGGCTGTTGGCAATGTACATCCCGCCCATCAGCATAACAAGGCTCCTTTTTCCCCATGGCCTGTCTTGCCTTTCTGGATTTTACACTTTTCTCAGATGGCCCTTTAGACCGGGGGGAAGTGACACTTCATAGTAGTTCGGATTTCCATTGCAAGCTTGCTTGGTTTGCCAAAAAGGGCGTATGTGTTTTTTCCTGAATATATTCAGGAACAAACTCATACGCCCTTTGTTGCCAAGTGCATCATTGTCGATGTTCTGCCTCTTTTCCTATGCTTTAAATGCAAATCCAGTCTACCTCCTGAAATCGGTTTCCTGCAATTCTGCCCCGCTTTCAAGTCCTCTTCGCAGCCTTACTTCAATATATTTTTGGACGTTATCTGTCATTTATAACTCTGCAGGTTTGTGAATTACAGGGCCCCTGAGCTCCTTTCTTCAACTCGCTTTCTTGTGAGCTGGCCGCAAACCCGCAAGACTGCTTCAGGCCCTAATCTGCTTCTGGCAGGGCACGCTGAGCCTTTGGTTAATTCCTCTTCCTGGTGGGAAATGAGTGTTAAATATGCCCGTCCAGACACCTACCTCACTCTCAACCCCTTGGTGATGTGGGTCCTCTGGTTTGTGGCCACTTTTGCTGGGTTCCTCACCTTTCGATGATGTGGCCCCACTAGTGTGAGGACACTCCTGCTTGGTTCTCATCCACGTGGTTATGTGGACCCCCTGGTGAGAGTCTGTTCCTGGCTTTGTTCCTCACCCACCTGTGAGGGAGACCCTCTGCTGATAGGTCACTCCTGCATGGCTGGCACACATTGCCTTGGTGAAGTCAGCCGTGTGGTGGCAGTTGGAGCGTGCTGGGAATCTCTTCCCCCCGGTGATGAGGGCCCTCTTGCATCAGGCCCTGACTGCTGGGCTCACCAACTTTTCTTAGTGAGCCCAGTGATGCTTTGGCACTCCTCTTAGGATCCCATCTCCATGGGGATGTGGGCCTTCTGCTCTGAGGTCCCAACGGCTGGGTTGTTCACATTTTCATGATGTGGGCTCTCTGGTGTTAGTTCACAGAAGCCTGGATCCCATAGCCTCTGTGCTCTTGGCCGCCTGCTGGGAGGTTCCAACTGCTGGATTCCTCACTTTTTTAAATTTTTGGGCCCTCTGTTGTGAGGATCCTCCTGCCTGCCTCACTCCCAGCCCCTTCGTGATGTGTGTCGTCTGGTTTGAGGCCACATGTGCTGGGTTCCTCACCTTTCGATGATGTGGGACCAATGGTCTTAGGAGACTCCTGCCTGGTTCACAACCCCTTGGTGATGTGGGCCCTCTGTTGAGAGTCTGATCCTGGCTGGGTTCCTCACCCATCTGTGAGGTGGGCCGTCTGCTGTGAGGTCACTCCTGCCTGGCTTGCTCACCTCGCCTTGTGGACATGAGCCCTCTGGTGGCACTTGGAGCCTGCTGGGAGCCTCCTCTCCTCGGTGATGAGGGCCCTCTGGCATCAGGCCCTAACTGCTGGGCTCCCCACATTTTCTGATGTGCGCCCAGTGGTGCGAGGACACTCCAGCCAGGTTCCCATTCCCATGGGGATGTGGGCCTTCTGCGCTGAGGTCTCAACTCCTGGGTTGCTCACAGTTTTGTGATGTGGGCCCTCTGCTGTGAGTTCACTGTGGCCTGGATCCCATAGCCTCGGTGTTCTGGGCCGCCTGCTGGAAGGTCTAAATGCTGGAATCCTCACGTTTTTTATATTATGTGCCCTGTGTTGTGAGGCTACTCCTGCCTGCCTCACTCCAAGGCCCTTGGTGATGTGGGTCCTCTGGTTTGAGGACACATGTGCTGGGTTCCTCACCTTAAGATGATGAGGCCCCACTGGTGTGAGGATAATCCTGACTGGGTCCCATCCCCTTTGTGATGTGGGCCCTCTGGTGAGAGTCTGATCCTGGCTGGGTTCCTCACCCATCTGTGAGGTGGGCCCTCTACTATCAGGTAACTCTTGCCTGGGTTGCTCACCTCGCCTTGTTGACATGAGCCCTCTGGTGGCAATTGGACCCTGCTGGAAGCCTCCTCAGCTCTGTGATGAGGGCCCTCTGACGTCAGGCCCTAACTGCTGGGCTCCCCAACTTTTCTTAGTGAGCCCAGTGTTGCTCAAGCACTCCTCTTAGGTTCCCATCCCCATGGGGATGTGGGCCTTCTGCTCTGAGGTTCCAACGGCTGGGTTGATCACAATTTCATGATGTGGGCTCTCTGGTGTTAGTTCACTGTGGCCTGGATCCCATAGCCTCTGTGGTCTTGGCTGCCTGCTGGGAGGTTCCAACTGCTCGATTCCTCAACTTTTGTATTCTATGGGTCCTGTGTTGTGATGCTCCTCCTGCCTGCCTCACTCGCAACCCCTTCGTGATGTGGGTCTTCTGGTTTGAGGCCACATGTGCTGGGTTAGGCAACTTTCAATGATGTGGCCCCACTGGTGTGAGGACACTCCTGCCTGGTTCCCATCCCCTTGGTGATGTGGGCCTTCTGGTGACAGTCTTATCCTGGCTGGGTTCCTCACTCTTCTGTGAGGTAGGCCCTCTGCTGTGAGGTCAATCCTGCCTGACTTGCACACATCACCTTGGCGACGTGGGCCCTCTGTTGGCACATGGAACCTGCTGGGAGCCTCCTGCCCTCGGTGATGACGGCCCTCTAGCATCAGGCTCTAACTGCTGGGCTCCCCACGTTTTCTGATGTGAGCCCAGTGATGCCAGGACACTCCTGTCAGGTTCCCATCCCCATGGGGATGTGGGCTTTCTGCTCTGAGGTCCCAATGCCTGGGTTGCTCACAGTTTCATGATGTGGGCTCTCTGCTGTTAGTTCACTCCTGCCTGCATCCCATAGCTTCTGTGCTCTCGGCCGCCTGCTGGGAGGTTCCAAATGCTGGATTCCTCACTTTTTTTATTCTTTGGGCCCTCTGTTTTTAGGCTACTCCTACCTGCCTCACTCCCATCCCCTTTGTGATGTATGTCCTCTGATATGAGGCCACATGTGCTGGGTTCCTCACCTTTCGATGATGTGGCCCCACTGGTGGGAGGACAGTCCTGACTGGTTCCCATCCCCTTGGTGTTGTGGGCCCTCTGGTGAGAGTCTCATCCTGCCTCGGTTCCTCACCCTTCTGTGAGATAGGCCCTCTGCTGTGAGGTCACTACTGCCTGGCTGGCGCATGCCACCTTGTAGACGTGGGCCCTCTGTTGGCAGTTGGAACCTGCTGGGAGTCTCCTCCCCTCAGTTATGAGGGCCCCCTGGCGTCAGGCCCTAACTGCTGGGCTCCTAACATTTTCTGATATGTGCTAAGTGGTGCAAAGCCACTCCTGCCAGGTTCCCATCCCAATGGGGATGTGGGCCTTCTGTTCTGAGGTCCCAACAGCTGGGCTGCTCACAGGTTCATGATGTGGGCCCTCTGCTGTGAGTTCACTGCGGCCTGGATCCCATAGCCTCGGTGCTCTGGGCCACTTGCTGGGAGGTTCCAACTGCTGGATTCCTCAACTTTTATATTCTATGGACCCTGTGTTGTGAGGCCAGTCCTGCCAGCCTCATTCCGAACCCCTTGGTGATGTGGTTCCTCTGGTTTGAGGACACATGTGCTGGGATCCTCACCTTTCGATGATGTTGTCCCACTGGTGTGGGGACACTCCTGCCTGGTTCCCATCCCCTTGGTGATGTGGGCCCTCTGGTGAGAGTCTGATCCTGGCTGTGTTCCTCACCCTTCTGTGAGGTGGGCCCTCTGCTGTGAGGTCACTCCTGCCAGGCTGGCACACATCACCTTGGCGACGTTGGCCCTCTGGTGGCAGCTGGAGCCTGCTGGGAGCCTCCTCCTCTCGGTGATGAGTGCCCTCTAGCGTCAGGCCCTAACTTCTGAGCACCCCACGTTTTCTGATGTGAGCCCAGTGATGCCAGGACACTCCTGTCATGTTCCCATCACCATGGGGATGTGGGCCTTCTGCTCTGAGGTCCCAATGTCTGGGTTGCTCACAGTTTCATGATGTGGGCTGTCTGGTGTTAGTTCACTCTGGCCTGGTTCCTCTAGCCTCTGTGCTCTGGGCCGCCTGCTGGGAGGTTCCAACTGCTGGATTCCTCACCTTTCTTATTTTTGGGCCCTCTGTTATGAGGCTCCTCCTGCCTGCCTCACTCCCAGCCCCTTGGTGATGGGTGTCCTATGGTTTGAAGCCACATGTTCTGGGTTCCTCACCTTTAGATGATGTGGCCCTACTCATGTGAGGACACTCCTGCCTGGTTCCAATCCATTTGGTGATGTGGGCCCTCTGGTGCGAGTCTGATCCTGACTGGGTTCGTCACACTTCTCTGAGGTGGGCCCTCTGCTGTGAGGTCATTCGTGCCTGGTTGGCACACATCGGCTTGGCGACGTCAGCCCTCTGGTGGCAGTTGGAGCCTGCTGGGAGCCTCCTTCCCTTGGTGATGAGGGTCCTCTGGCGTCAGGCCCTAACTGCTGGTCGCCCAAAATTTTCTGATACATTCTCAGTGGTGCGAGGACACTCCTACCAGAATTCCATCCCCATGGGGATGTGGGCCTCCTGCTCTGAGGTCCCAATGGCTGGGTTGCTCAGTTTCATGACATGGGCCCTCTTCTGTGAGTTCACTGTGGCCTGGATCCCATGGCCTCGGTGCTCTGGGCCGCCTGCTGGGAGGTTCCAACTGCTGGATTCCTCACTTTTTTATTCTATGGGCCCAGTGTTGTGAGGCTACTCCTGCCTGCCTCACTCCGAGGTCCTTGGTGATGTGGGTCCTCTGGTTTGAGGACACATGTGCTGAGTACCTCAGCTTTTGATGATGTGGCCCCACTGATGTGAAGACACTCCTGCCTGGTTCCCATCCCCTTGGTGATGTGGGCCCTCTGGTGAGAGTCTGATGTTGGCTGGGTTTCTCACCCTTCTGTGAGGTGGGACCTCTGCTGTGAGGTAACTCCTGCCTGGCATGCTCACGTTGCCTTGGCAATGTGAGCCCTCAGGTGGCAGTTGGAGCCTGCTGGGAATCTCCTCCCCTCAGGTATGAGAGCTCTGGATAAAACACATATGCCCTTTTTTGCCAAGTGCATTATTTTCCAAGTTCTGTCTCTTTTCCTATGCTTTAAGAGCTACTCCCGTGTACGTTCTGAAATCAGTTTCCAGCAATTCTGCCCCGCATTCAAGTCCTCTTCGCAGCCTTACTTCAGTATAATTTTGGATGATAGCTGTCATTTATAACTCCGCAGGTTTCTGAATTACAGTGCCCCTGAGCTCCTTTCTTCAACTCGCTTTCTTGTGAGCTGGCCGCAACACCACAGGATCTCCTCAGGCCCTAATCTAGTTCCAGCATGGCACGCGGAGCCTTTGGTTCATTTATCTTCCTGGTGGGAAATGAGAGTTAAATTTGCCCTTCCAGACACCTACAGATAGTCTCCCATTGCTTCTCCTTATTCCTGTTCATCTTCCGAAGAAATTGCAAACTGGGCCAAACAGGAGGTTAAAGGCACTGACTCTCCAAGTGGGGAGAGTGTTAGTAAAGCGTCTGGAATGTTGCACCCGAGTACCAGGGGACGAAAACTGAGACACATTTGAACACGTTTCCCGATCACACGGTGGATCATACACTCCGTTCCACATGCATGTTTTAGCTGAAGGAAGAATCCCTTAAACCTGGAGAGTTGAGACCCATGGAATGGGTACCATGCAATATGACTTCAAAGGGTCTGCATTTGCTCACCGAACCTCACCAATCCTATCACTGCTGCGTTTATGCTGCTGTACAGACGCTTGATTCTCTTTCGGAGACATATAAATCCAAAGGTTTTAAGATTCTTACTAGTCAGGTATATTCTTAGGCGTTTAATATGGGGTGTTGAGTCCACTTCGTTGAGAAAGGAGTAGCTCTTGTCTATTACATATTTGGCTTATGGAACGGTATCTGTGCTAATTTCAATCTCTGGTTTCATGCAGCACCCCAACTCACCTTTCCCCTTAAGCAAGCATAAGTTGGTTTTCTACATTTGAGACCCTGTTCTGTTTTGTAATTCAGTTCCTGTGTAGCCAAGTTTACATTCCGTGTATTAGGGATATCTTATGATGTTTCTTTTTCTGTGTGACTTATTTCACTTAGAATCATCGTACCTGAATCCACTCATTATGCTGCTACGGGCCTGATGACATAGATTTCATTGCTGAGTGATATTGCATTGTACGTAAGTACCACAACTTCTTTATCCATTTTTCGCTTTCTGTGATATTGAACTTGTACCGTAAACGAGGTTCTTGTAAACAGAGCCGTCCCAAACTTTGGGGTGGCTGTGTCTTTTGATTTTAATTTCCCTAAGCTATAGGACCATAAGTGGAAGTGCCCTAGGCTCTGTTGCTTTGTTTTTTGGATGTTTCAGGAAACACCATACACTTCTCCAGAGTGGCTGCTGGCAATTTACATTCTGCCCATCAGCATAACAAGGCTCCCAGTTCTCCTTGGCCTGTCCTGCCTTTCTGGATTTTACACTTTTTTCAGATGGCCCTTTTCACCGTGGGGCATTGAGACTTCATTGTAGTGCAGATTTCCTTTGCAAGCTTGCTTGGTTGGCCAAAAAGGGCGTATGCGTTTTTTCCTGAATATATTCAGGAAAAAACGCATACGCCCTTTTTGGCCAAGTGCATCATTGTGGACATTGTGCCTCTTTTCCTATGCTTTACATGCAATTCCAGTCTACCTCCTGAAATCGGTTTCCTGCAATTCTGCCCCGCTTTCAACTCCTCTTGGCAGCCTTACTTCAATATATTTTTGGACGATAGCTGTCATTTATAACTCTGCAGGTTTGTGAATTACAGTGCACCTGAGCTCCTTTCTTCAACTCGCTTTCTTGTGAGCTGGCCGCAACACTGCATGATTGCTTCAGGCCCTAGTTTGGTACCGGCACGGCATGCTGAGCCTTTGGTTAATTCCTCTTCCTGGTGGGAAATGAGAGTTAAATTTGCCCGTCCAGACACCTCCACCTAGTCTCTCATTGGTTCTCCCTATTCCTGTTCATTTTCCACCGAAATTGCAAACTGGGCCAAACAGGAGGTTAAAGGCACTGACTCTCCAAGTGGGGAGAGTGTTAGTAAAGCGTCTGGAATGTTGCACCCGAGTAGCAGGGGACGAAAACTGAGACACATTTGAACACGTTTTCCGATCACACGGTGGATCATACTCTGGGTTCCACATGCATGTTTTAGCTGAAGGAAGAATCCCTTAAACCTGGAGAGTTGAGACCCATGGAATGGGTACCATGCAATATGACTTCAAAGGGTCTGCATTTGCTCACCGAACCTCACCAATCCTATCACTGCTGCATTTATGCCGCTGTACACACGCTTGATTCTCTTTCGGAGACATATAAATCCATAGGTTTTAAGATTCTTACTAGTCAGGTATATTGTTAGGCGTTTAATATGGGGTGTTGAGTCCACTTCGTTGAGCAAGGAGTAGCTCTTGTCTATTACATATTTGGCTTATGGAACGGTATCTGTGCTAATTTCAATCTCTTGTTGTATGCAGCACCCCAACTCACCTTTCCACTTAAGCAAGCATAAGTTGGTTTTCTACATTTGACACCCTGTTCTGTTTAGTAATTCAGTTCCTGTGTAGCCAAGTTTACATTCCGTGTAGTAGTGATATCTTATGATGTTTCCTTTTCTGTGTGACTTATTTCACTTAGAATCATCGTACCTGAATCCACTCATTATGCTGCTACAGGCCTGATGACATAGATTTCATTGCTGAGTGATATTGCATTGTACGTAAGTACCACAACTTCTTTATCCATTTTTCGCTTTCTGTGATATTGAACTTGTACCGTAAACGAGGTTCTTGTAAACAGAGCCGTCCCAAACTTGGGGTGGCTGTGTCTTTTTGATTTTAATTTCCCTAAGCTATAGGACCATAAGTGGAAGTGCCCTAAGCTCTGTTGCTTTGTTTTTTGGATGTTTCAGGAAACACCATACACTTCTCCAGAGTTGCTGCTGGCAATTTACATCCCGCCCATCAGCATAACAAGGCTCCCAGTTCTCCATGGCCTGTCCTGCCTTTCTGGATTTTACACTTTTTTCAGATGGCCCTTTTGACCGGGGGGCAGTGAGACTTCATTGTAGTGCAGATTTCCTTTGCAAGCTTGCTTGGTTGGCCAAAAAGGGCGTATGCGTTTTTTCCTATATTCAGGAAAAAACGCATACGCCCTTTTTGGCAAAGTGCATCATTGTGGACGTTCTGCCTCTTTTCCTATGCTTTACATGCAATTCCCGTCTACCTCCTGAAATCGGTTTCCTGCAATTCTGCCCCGCTTTCAAGTCCTCTTGGCAGCCTTACTTCAATATATTTTTGGACGATAAGTGTCATTTATAACTCTGTAGGGTTGTGAATTACAGTGTCCCTGAGCTCCTTTCTTCAACTCGCTTTTTTGTGAGCTGGCCGCAACACCACAGGATTGCTTCAGGCCCTAGTGTGGTTCCGGCATGGCACGCTGAGCCTTTGGTCAATTCCTCTTCCTGGTGGGAAATGAGAGTTAAATTTGCCCTTCCAGACACCTCCAGCTAGTCTCTCCTTGGTTCTCCATCTTCCTGTTCATCTTCCACAGAAACTGCAAACTGGGCCAAACAGGAGGTTAAAGGCACTGACTCTCCAAGTGGGGAGAGTGTTAGTAAAGCGTCTGGAATGTTGTACCCGAGTACCAGGGGACGAAAACTGAGACACATTTGAACACGTTTCCCGATCACACCGTGGATCATACTCTGGGTTCCACATGCATGTTTTAGCTGAAGGAAGAATCCCTTAAACCTGGAGAGTTGAGACCATGGAATGGGTACCATGTATTATGACTTCAAAGGGTCTGCATTTGCTCACCGAACCTCACCAATCCTATCACTGCTGCGTTTATGCCGCTGTACACATGCTTGATTCTCTTTCGGAGACATATAAATCCATAGGTTTTAAGATTCTTACTAGTCAGGTATATTGTTAGGCTTTTAATATGGGATGTTGAGTCCACTTCGTTGAGCAAGGAGTAGCTCTTGTCTATTACATATTTGGCTTATGGAACGGTATCTGCTAATTTCAATGTGTGGTTTTATGCAGCACCCCAACTCACCTTTCCCCTTAAGCAAGCATAAGTTGGTTTTCTACATTTGAGACCCTGTTCTGTGTTGTAATTCAGTTCCTGTGTAGCCAAGTTTACATTCCGTGTAGTAGTGATATCTTATGATGTTTCTCTTTCTGTGTGACTTATTTCACTTAGAATCATCGTACATGAATCCACTCATTATGCTGCTACGGGTCTGATGACATAGATTTCATTGCTGAGTGATATTGCATTGTACGTAAGTACCACAACTTCTTTATCCATTTTTCGCTTTTTGCGATATTGAACTTGTACCGTAAACGAGGTTCTTGTAAACAGAGCCGGCCCAACCTTTGGGGTGGCTGTGTCTTTTTGATTTTAATTTCCCTAAGCTATAGGACCATAAGTGGAAGTGCCCTAGGCTCTGTTGCTTTGTTTTTTGGATGTTTCAGGAAACACCATACACTTCTCCAGAGTGGCTGTTGGCAATGTACATCCCGCCCATCAGCATAACAAGGCTCCCAGTTCTCCATGGCCTGTCCTGCCTTTCTGGATTTTACTCTTTTTTCAGAAGGCCCTTTGACCGGGGGTCAGTGAGACTTCATTGTCGTGCAGATTTCCTTTGCAAGCTTGCTTGGTTGGCCAAAAAGGGCGTATGCGTTTTTTCCTGAATATATTCAGGAAAAAACGCATACGCCCTTTTTGGCCAAGTGCATCATTGTGGACGTTCTGCCTCTTTTCCTATGCTTTACATGCAATTTCAGTCTACCTCCTGAAATCGGTTTCCTGCAATTCTGCCCCGCGTTCAACTCCTCTTGGCAGCCTTACTTCAATATATTTTTGGAAGATAGCTGTCATTTATAACTCTGCAGGTTTGTGAATTACAGTGCCCCTGAGCTCCTTTCTTCAACTCGCTTTCTTGTGAGCTGGCCGCAACACCGCAGGATTGCTTCTGGCCCTAGTGTGGTTCCGGCATGGCACGCTGAGTCTTTGGTTAATTCCTCTTCCTGGTGGGAAATGAGAGTTAAATTTGCCCGTCCAGACACCTCCACCTAGTCTCTCATTGGTTCTCCCTATTCCTGTTCATTTTCCACCGAAATTGCAAACTGGGCCAAACAGGAGTTTAAAGGCACTGTCTCTCCAAGTGGGGAGAGTGTTAGTAAAGCGTCTGGAATGTTGCACCCGAGTACCAGGGGACGAAAACTGAGACACATTTGAACACGTTTTCGGATCATACGGTGGATCATACTCTGGGTTCCACATGCATGTTTTAGCTGAAGGAAGAATCCCTTAAACATGGAGCGTTGAGACCCATGGAATGGGTACCATGCAATATGACTTCAAAGGGTCTGCATTTGCTCACCGAACCTCACCAATCCTATCACTGCTGCGTTTATGCCGCTGTACACACGCTTGATTCTCTTTCGGAGACATATAAATCCATAGGTTTTAAGATTATTTCTAGTCAGGTATATTGTTAGGCGTTTAATAGGGGGTGTTGAGTCCACTTCGTTGAGCAAGGAGTAGCTCTTGTCTATTACATATTTGGCTTATGGAACGGTATCTGTGCTAATTTCAATCTCTGGTTTTATGCAGCACCCCAACTCACCTTTCCCCTTAAGCAAGCATAAGTTGGTTTTCTACATTTGACACCCTGTTCTGTTTTGTAATTCAGTTCTTGTGTAGCCAAGTTTACATTCCGTGTATTAGTGATATCTTATGATGTTTCTTTTTCTGTGTGACTTATTTCACTTAGAATCATCGTACCTGAATCCACTCATTATGCTGACACGGGCCTGATGACATAGATTTCATTGCTGAGTGATATTGCATTGTACGTAAGTACCACAAATTCTTTATCCATTTTTCGCTTTCTGTGATATTGAACTTGTACGGTAAATGAGGTTCTTGTAAACAGAGCCGTCCCAAACTTTGGGGTGGCTGTGTCTTTTTTATTTTAATTTCCCTAAGCTATAGGACCATAAGTGGAAGTGCCCTAGGCTCTGTTGCTTTGTTTTTTTGATGTTTCAGGAAACACCATACACTTCTCCAGAGTGGCTGCTGGCAATTTACATCCCGCCCATCAGCATAACAAGGCTCCCAGTTCTCCATAGCCTGTCCTGCCTTTCTGGATTTTAGACTTTTTCAGATGGTCCGTTTGACTGGGGGGCAGTGAGACTTCATTGTAGTGCAGATTTCCTTTGCAAGCTTGCTTGGATGGCCAAAAAGTGCGTATGCGTTTTTTCCTGAATATATTCAGGAAAAAACGCATACGCCCTTTTTGGCCAAGTGCATCATTGTCGACGTTCTGCCTCTTTTCCTATGCTTTACATGCAATTCCAGTGTACCTCCTGAAATCGGTTTCCTGCAATTCTGCCCCGCTTTCAACTCCTCTTGGCTGCCTTACTTCAATATATTTTTGGAAGATAGCTGTCATTTATAACTCTGCAGGTTTGTGAATTACAGTGCCCCTGAGCTCCTTTCTTCAACTCGCTTTCTTGTGAGCTGGCCGCAACACCGCAGGATTGCTTCAGGTCCTAGTTTGTTTCCGGCATGGCATGCTGAGCCTTTGGTTAATTCCTCTTCCTGGTGGGAAATGAGAGTTAAATTTGCCCGTCCAGACACCTCCACCTAGTCTCTCATTGGTTCTCCCTATTCCTGTTCATTTTCCACAGAAATTGCAAACTGGGCCAAACAGGAGGTTAAAGGCACTGACTCTCCAAGTGGGGAGAGTGTTAGTAAAGCTTCTGGAATGTTGCACCCGAGTACCAGGGGACGAAAACTGAGACACATTTGAACACGTTTCCCGATCACACGGTGGATCATACTCTGGGTTCCACATGCATGTTTTAGCTGAAGGAAGAATCCCTTAAACCTGGAGAGTTGAGACCTATGGAATGGGTACCATGCAGTATGACTTCAAAGGGTCTGCATTTGCTCACCGAACCTCACCAATCCTATCACTGCTGCGTTTATGCCGCCGTACACACGCTTGATTCTCTTTCGGAGACATATAAATCCATAGGTTTTAAGATTATTTCTAGTCAGGTATATTCTTAGGCGTTTAATATGGGGTGTTGAGTCCACTGCGTTGAGCAAGGAGTAGCTCTTGTCTATTACATATTTGGCTTATGGAACGGTATCTGTGCTAATTTCAATCTCTGGTTTTATGCAGCACCCCAACTCACCTTTCCCCTTAAGCAAGCATAAGTTGGTTTTCTACATTTGAGACCCTGTTCTGTTTTGTAATTCAGTTCCTGTGTAGCCAAGTTTACATTCCGTGTAGTAGTGATACCTTATGATGTTTCTTTTTCTGTGTGACTTATTTCACTTAGAATCATCGTACCTGCATCCACTCATTATGCTGCTACGGGCCTGATGACATAGATTTCATTGCTGAGTGATATTGCATTGTACGTAATACCACAACTTCTTTATCCATTTTTTGCTTTCTGTGATATTGATCTTGTACCGTAAACGAGGTTCTTGTAAACAGAGCCTTCCCAATCTTTGGGGTGGCTGTGTCTTTTTGATTTTAATTTCCCTAAGCTATAGGACCATAAGTGGAAGTGCCCTAGGCTCTGTTGCTTAGTTTTTTAGATGTTTCAGGAAACACCATACACTTCTCCAGAGTGGCTGTTGGCAATTTACATCCCGCCCATCAGCATAACAAGGCTCCCAGTTCTCCACGGCCTGTCCTGCCTTTCTGGATTTTACACTTTTTTCAGATGGCCCTTTTGACCGGGGGGCAGTGAGACTTCATTGTAGTGCAGATTTCCTTTGAAAGCTTGCTTGGTTGGCCAAAAAGGGCGTATGCGTTTTTTCCTGAATATATTCAGGAATATATATCCTGAATATATATCCTGAATATATATCCTGAATATATTCAGGAAAAAACGCATACGCCCTTTTTGGCCAAGTGCATCATTGTGGACGTTCTGCCTCTTTTCCTATGCTTTACATGCAATTCCCGTCTACCTCCTGAAATTGGTTTCCTGCAATTCTGCCCCGCTTTCAGGTCCTCTTGGCAGCCTTACTTCAATATATTTTTGGACGATAGCTGTCCTTTATAACTCTGCAGGTTTGTGAATTACAGTGCCCCTGAGCTCGTTTCTTCAACTCGCTTTCTTGTGAGCTGGCCGCAACACCGCAGGATTGCTTCAGGCCCTAGTGTGGTTCCGGCACGGCACGCTGAGCCTTTGGTTAATTCCTCTTCCTGGTGGGAAATGAGAGTTAAATTTGCCCGTCCACACACCTCCAGCTAGTCTCTCATTGGTTCTCCCTATTCCTGTACATTTTCCGCAGAAATTGCAAACTGGACCAAACAGTAGTTTAAAGGCACTGAGTCTCCAAGTGGGGAGAGTGTTAGTAAAGCGTCTTGAATGTTGCACCCGAGTACCAGGGGACGAAAACTGAGACACATTTGAACACGTTTCCCGATCACACGGTGGATCATACTCTGTGTTCCACATGCATGTTTCAGCTGAAGGAAGAATCCCTTAAACCTGGAGAGTTGAGACCTATGGAATGGGTACCATGCAGTATGACTTCAAAGGGTCTGCATTTGCTCACCGAACCTCACCAATCCTATCACTGCTGCGTTTATGCCGCCGTACACACGCTTGATTCTCTTTCGGAGACATATAAATCCATAGGTTTTAAGATTATTTCTAGTCAGGTATATTCTTAGGCGTTTAATATGTGGTGTTGAGTCCACTGCGTTGAGCAAGGAGTAGCTCTTGTCTATTACATATTTGGCTTATGGAACGGTATCTGTGCTAATTTCAATCTCTGGTTTTATGCAGCACCCCAACTCACCTTTCCCCTTAAGCAAGCATAAGTTGGTTTTCTACATTTGAGACCCTTTTCTGTTTTGTAATTCAGTTCCTGTGTAGCCAAGTTTACATTCCGTGTAGTAGTGATACCTTATGATGTTTCTTTTTCTGTGTGACTTATTTCACTTAGAATCATCGTACCTGCATCCACTCATTATGCTGCTACGGGCCTGATGACATAGATTTCATTGCTGAGTGATATTGCATTGTACGTAAGTACCACAAATTCTTTATCCATTTTTTGCTTTCTGTGATATTGAACTTGTACCGTAAACGAGATTCTTGTAAACAGAGCCTTCCCAATCTTTGGGGTGGCTGTGTCTTTTTGATTTTAATTTCCCTAAGCTATAGGACCATAAGTGGAAGTGCCCTAGGCTCTGTTGCTTAGTTTTTTAGATGTTTCAGGAAACACCATACACTTCTCCAGAGTGGCTGTTGGCAATTTACATCCCGCCCATCAGCATAACAAGGCTCCCAGTTCTCCATGGCCTGTCCTGTCTTTCTGGATTTTACACTTTTTTCAGATGGCCCTTTTGACCAGGGGGCAGTGAGACTTCATTGTAGTGCAGATTTCCTTTGCAAGCTTGCTTGGTTGGCCAAAAAGGGCGTATGCGTTTTTTCCTGAATATATTCAGGAAAAAACGCATACGCCCTTTTTGGCCAAGTGCATCATTGTGGACGTTCTGCCTCTTTTCCTATGCTTTACATGCAATTCCCGTCTACCTCCTAAAATCGGTTTCCTGCAATTCTGCCCCGCTTTCAAGTCCTCTTGGCAGCCTTACTTCAATATATTTTTGGACGATAGCTGTCATTTATAACTCTGCAGGTTTGTGAATTACAGTGCCCCTGAGCTCGTTTCTTCAAGTCGCTTTCTTGTGAGCTGGCCGCAACACCGCAGGATTGCTTCAGGCCCTAGTGTGGTTCCGGCACGGCACGCTGAGCCTTTGGTTAATTCCTCTTCCTGGTGGGAAATGAGAGTTAAATTTGCCCGTCCACACACCTCCAGCTAGTTTCTCATTGGTTCTCCCTATTCCTGTACATTTTCCGCAGAAATTGCAAACTGGGCCAAAAAGGAGTTTAAAGGCACTGACTCTCCAAGTGGGGAGAGTGTTAGTAAAGCGTCTTGAATGTTGCACCCGAGTACCAGGGGACGAAAACTGAGACACATTTGAACAATTTTCCTGATCACACGGTGGATCATACTCTGGGTTCCACATGCATGTTTCAGCAGAAGGAAGAATCCCTTAAACCTGGAGAGTTGAGACCCATGGAATGGGTACCATGCAGTATGAATTCAAAGGGTCTGCATTTGCTCACCGAACCTCACCAATCCTATCACTGCTGCGTTTATGCAGCCGTACACAGGCTTGATTCTCTTTCGGAGACATATAAATGCGTAGGTTTTAAGATTATTTCTAGTGAGGTATATTCTTAGGCGTTTAATATGGGGTGTTGAGTCCACTGCGTTGAGCAAGGAGTAGCTCTTGTCTATTACATATTTGGCTTATGGAACGGTATCTGTGCTAATTTTAATCTCTGGTTTTATGCAGCACCCCAACTCACCTTTCCCCTTAAGCAAGCATAAGTTGGTTTTCTACATTTGACACCCTGCTCTGTTTTGTAATTCAGTTCCTGTGTAGCCAAGTTTACATTCCGTGTAATAGTGATATCTTATGATGTTTCTTTTTCTGTGTGACTTATTTCACTTAGAATCATCGTACCTGCATCCACTCATTATGCTGCTACGGGCCTGATGACATAGATTTCATTGCTGAGTGATATTGCATTGTACGTAAGTACCACAACTTTATCCATTTTTCGCTTTCTGTGATATTGAACTTGTACCGTAAACGTGGTTCTTGTAAACAGAGCCGTCCCAAACTTTGGGGTGGCTGTGTCTTTTTGATTTTAATTTCCCTAAGCTATAGGACCATAAGTGGAAGTGCCCTAGGCTCTGTTGCTTTGTTTTTTAGATGTTTCAGGAAACACCATACACTTCTCCAGAGTGGCTGTTGGCAATTTACATCCCGCCCATCAGCATAACAAGGCTCCCAGTTCTCCATGGCCTGTCCTGCCTTTCTGGATTTTACACTTTTTTCAGATGGCCCTTTTGACCGGGGGGCAGTGAGACTTCATTGTCGTGCAGATATCCTTTGCAAGCTTGCTTGGTTGGCCAAAATGGGCGTATGCGTTTTTTCCTGAATATATTCAGGAAAAAACGCATACGCCCTTTTTGGCCAAGTGCATCATTGTGGACGTTCTGCCTCTTTTCCTATGCTTTACATGCAATTCCAGTGTACCTCCTGAAATCGATTTCCTGCAATTCTGCCCCGCATTCAAGTCCTCTTGGCAGCCTTACTTCAATATATTTTTGGACGATCGCTGTCATTTATAACTCTGCAGGTTTGTGAATTACAGTGCCCCTGAGCTCGTTTCTTCAACTCGCTTTCTTGTGAGCTGGCCGCAACACCGCAGGATTGCTTCAGGCCCTAGTGTAGTTCCGGCACGGCATGCTGAGCCTTTGGTTAATTCCTCTTCCTGGTGGGAAATGAGAGTTAAATTTGCCCGTCCAGACACCTCCAGCTAGTCTCTCTTTCGTTCTCCCTATTCCTGTTCATTTTCCACAGAAATTACAAACTGGGCCAAACAGGAGGTTAAAGGCACTGACTCTCCAAGTGGGGAGAGTGTTAGTAAAGCATCTGGAATGTTGCACCCGAGTACCAGGGGACGAAAACGAGACACATTTGAACACGTTTCCCGATCACACGTTGGATCATACTCTGGGTTCCACATGCATGTTTTAGCTGAAGGAAGAATCCCTTAAACCTGGAGAGTTGAGACCCATGGAATGGGTACCATGCAATATGACTTCAAAGGGTCTGCATTTGCTCACCGAACCTCACCAATCCTATCACTGCTGCGTTTATGCCGCTGTACACACGCTTGATTGTCTTTCGGAGACATATAAATCCGTAGGTTTTAAGATTATTTCTAGTAAGGTATATTCTTAGGCGTTTAATATGGTGTGTTGAGTCCACTTCGTTGAGCAAGGAGTAGCTCTTGTCTATTACATATTTGGCTTATGGAACGGTATCTGTGCTAATTTCAATCTCTGGTTTCATGCAGCACCCCAACTCACCTTTCCCCTTAAGCAAGCATAAGTTGGTGTTCTACATTTGAGACCCTGTTCTGTTTTGTAATTCAGTTCCTGTGTAGCCAAGTTTAAATTCCGTGTAGTAGTGATATGTTATGATGTTTCTTTTTCTGTGTGACTTATTTCACTTAGAATCATCGTACCTGAATCCACTCATTATGCTGCGACGGGCCTGATGACAAGATTTCATTGCTGAGTGATATTGCATTGTACGTAAGTACCACAAATTCTTTATCCATTTTTCGCTTTCTGTGATATTGAACTTGTACCGTAAACGAGGTTCTTGTAAACAGAGCCGTTCCAAACTTTGGGGTGGCTGTGTCTTTTTGATTTTAATTTTCCTAAGCTATAGGACCATAAGTGGAAGTGCCCTAGGCTCTGTTGCTTAGTTTTTTAGATGTTTCAGGAAACACCATACACTTCTCCAGAGTGGCTGTTGGCAATTTACATCCCGCCCACCAGCATAACAAGGCTCCCAGTTCTCCATGGCCTGTCCTGCCTTTCTGGATTTTACACTTTTTTCAGATGGCCCTTTTGACCGGGGGACAGTGAGATTTCACTGTAGTGCAGATTTCCTTTGCAAGCTTGCTTGGTTGGCCAAAAAGGGCGTATGCGTTTTTTCCTGAATATATTCAGGAAAAAACGCATACGCCCTTTTTGGCCAAGTGCATCATTGTGGACGTTCTGCCTCTTTTCCTATGCTTTACATGCAATTCCTGTCTACCTCCTGAAATCGGTTTCCTGCAATTCTGCCCCGCTTTCAAGTCCTCTTGGCAGCCTTACTTCAATATATTTTTGGACGATAGCTGTCATTTATAACTCTGCAGGTTAGTGAATTACAGTGCCCCTCAGCTCCTTTCTTCAACTCGCTTTCTTGTGAGCTGGCCGCAACACCGCAGGATTGCTTCAGGCCCTAGTGTGGTTCCGGCACGGCATGCTGAGCCTTTGGTTAATTCCTCTTTCTGGTGGGAAATGAGAGTTAAATTTGCCCGTCCAGACACCTCCAGCTAGTTTCTCATTGGTTCTCCCTATTCCTGTTCATTTTCCACGGAAATTGCAAACTGGGCCAAACAGGAGGTTAAAGGCACTGACTCTCCAAGTGGGGAGAGTGTTAGTAAAGCATCTGGAATGTTGCACCCGAGTTCCACGGGACGAAAACTGAGACACATTTGAACACGTTTCCCGATCACTCGGTGGATCATACTCTGGGTTCCACATGCATGTTTTAGCTGAAGGAAGAATCCCTTAAACCTGGAGAGTTGAGACCCATGGAATGGGTACCGTGCAATATGACTTCAAAGGGTCTGCATTTGCTCACCAAACTTCAGCAATCCTATCACTGCTGCGTTTATGCCGCCGTACACACGCTTGATTCTCTTTCAGAGACATATAAATCGGTAGGTTTTAATATTCTTACTAGTCAGGTATATTCTTAGGCGTTTAATATGGGGTGTTGAGTCCACTTCGTTGAGCAAGGAGTAGCTCTTGCCTATTACATATTTGGCTTATGGAACGGTATCTGTGCTAATTTCAATCTCTGGTTTTATGCCGCACCCCAACTCACCTTTCCCCTTAAGCAAGCATAAGTTGGTTTTCTACATTTGAGACCCTGTTCTGTTTTGTAATTCAGTTCCTGTGTAGCCAAGTTTACATTCCGTGTAGTAGTGATATCTTATGATGTTTCTTTTTCTGTGTGATTTATTTCACTTAGAATCATCGTACCTGAATCCACTCATTATGCTGCTACGGGCCTGATGACATAGATTTCATTGCTGAGTGATATTGCATTGTACGTAAGTACCACAACTTCTTTATCCATTTTTCGCTTTCTGTGATATTGAACTTGTACCGTAAACGAGGTTCTTGTAAACAGAGCCGTCCCAAACTTTCGGGTGGCTGTGTCTTTTTGATTTTAATTTCCCTAAGCTATAGGACCATAAGTGGAAGTGCCCTAGGCTCTGTTGCTTTGTTTTTTAGATGTTTCAGGAAACACCATACACTTCTCCAGAGTGGCTGTTGGCAATTTACATCCCGCCCACCAGCATAACAAGGCTCCCAGTTCTCCATGGCCTGTCCTGCCTTTCTGGATTTTACACTTTTTTCAGATGGCCCTTTTGACCGTGGGGCAGTGAGACTTCATTGTAGTGCAAATATCCTTTGCAAGCTTGCTTGGTTGGCCAAAAAGGGCGTATGCGTTTTTTCCTGAATAAATTCAGGAAAAAACGCATACGCCCTTTTTGGCCAAGTGCATCATTGTGGACGTTCTGCCTCTTTTCCTATGCTTTACATGCAATTCCAGTGTACCTCCTGAAATCGATTTCCTGCCATTCTGCCCCACTTTCAAGTCCTCTTGGCAGCCTTACTTCAATATATTTTTGGACGATAGCTGTAATTTATAACTCTGCATGTTTGTGAATTACAGTGCCCCTGAGCTCGTTTCTTCAACTCGTTTTCTTGTGAGCTGGCCGCAACACCGCAGGATTGCTTCAGGCCCTAGTGTAGTTCCGGCAAGGCACGCTGAGCCTTTGGTTAATTCCTCTTCCTGGTGGTAAATGAGAGTTAAATTTGCCCGTCCAGACACCTCCAGCTAGTCTCTCTTTTGTTCTCCCTATTCCTGTTCATTTTCCACAGAAATTACAAACTGGGCCAAACAGGAGGTTAAAGGCACTGACTCTCCAAGTGGGGAGAGTGTTAGTAAAGCATCTGGAATGTTGCACCCGAGTACCAGGGACGAAAACGAGACACATTTGAACACGTTTCCCGATCACACGGTGGATCATACTCTGGGTTCCACATGCATGTTTCAGCTGAAGGAAGAATCCCTTAAACCTGGAGAGTTGAGACCCATGGAATGGGTACCATGCAATATGACTTCAAAGGGTCTGCATTTGCTCACCGAACCTCACCAATCCTATCACTGCTGCGTTTATGCCGCTGTACACATGCTTGATTCTCTTTTGGAGACATATAAATCCGTAGGTTTTAAGATTATTTCTAGTCAGGTATATTCTTAGGCGTTTAATATGGGGTGTTGAGTCCACTTCGTTCAGCAAGGAGTAGCTCTTGTCTATTGCATATTTGGCTTATGGAACGGTATCTGTGCTAATTTCAATCTCTGGTTTCATGCAGCACCCCAACTCACCTTTCCCCTTAAGCAAGCATAAGTTGGTTTTCTTCATTTGAGACCCTGTTCTGTTTTGTAATTCAGTTCCTGTGTAGCCAAGTTTACATTCCGTGTATTGGTGATATCTTATGATGTTTCTTTTTCTGTGTGACTTATTTCACTTAGAATCATCGTACCTGAATCCACTCATTATGCTGCTACGGGCCTGATGACATAGATTTCATTGCTGAGTGATATTGCATTGTACGTAAGTACCACAACTTCTTTATCCATTTTTCGCTTTCTGTGATATTGAACTTGTACCGTAAACGAGGTTCTTGTAAACAGAGCCGTCCCAAACTTTCGGGTGGCTGTGTCTTTTTGATTTTAATTTCCCTAAGCTATAGGACCATAAGTGGAAGTGCCCTAGGCTCTGTTGCTTTGTTTTTTAGATGTTTCAGGAAACACCATACACTTCTCCAGAGTGGCTGTTGGCAATTTACATCCCGCCCACCAGCATAACAAGGCTCCCAGTTCTCCATGGCCTGTCCTGCCTTTCTGGATTTTACACTTTTTTCAGATGGCCCTTTTGACTGGGCGGCAGTGAGACTTCATTGTAGTGCAGATTTCCTTTGCAAGCTTTCTTGGTTGGCCAAAAAGGGCGTATGCGTTTTTTCCTGAATATATTCAGGAAAAAATGCATACGCCCTTTTTGGCCAAGTGCATCGTTGTCGACGTTCTGCCTCTTTTCCTATGCTTTACATGCAATTCCAGTCTACCTCCTGAAATCGGTTTCGTGCAATTCTGCACCACTTTCAAGTCCTCTTGGCAGCCTTACTTCAATATATTTTTGGACGATAGCTGTCATTTATAACTCTGCAGGTTTGTGAATTACAGTGCCCCTGAGCTCCTTTCTTCAACTCGCTTTTTTGTGAGCTGGCCGCAACACCGCAGGATTGCTTCAGGCCCTAGTGTGGATCCGGCACGGCACGCTGAACCTTTGGTTAATTCCTCTTCCTGGTGGGAAATGAGAGTTAAATTTGCCCGTCCAGACACCTCCAGCTAGTTTCTCATTGGTTCTCCTTGTTCCTGTATATTTTCGGCAGAAATTGCAAACTGGGCCATACAGGAGTTTAAAGGCACTGACTCTCCAAGTGGAGAGAGTGTTAGTAAAGCGTCTGGAGTGTTCCACCCGAGTACCAGGGGACGAAAACTGAGACACATTTGAACACGTTTCCTGATCACATGGTGGATCATACTCTGTGTTCCACATGCATGTTTTAGCTGAAGGAAGAATCCCTTAAACTTGGAGAGTTGAGACCCATGGAATGGGTACTATGCAATATGACTTCAAAGGGTCTGCATTTGCTCACCGAACCTCACCAATCCTATCACTGCTGCGTTTATGCTGCTGTACACACGCTTGATTCTCTTTCGGAGACATATAAATCCGTAGGTTTTAATATTCTTACTAGTCAGGTATATTCTTAGGCGTTTAATATGGGGTGTTGAGTCCACTTCGTTGAGCAAGGAGTAGCTCTTGTCTATTACATATTTGGCTTATGGAACGGTATCTGTGCTAATTTCAATCTCTGGTTTCATGCAGCACCCCAACTCACCTTTCCCCTCAAGCAAGCATAAGTTGGTTTTCTACATTTGAGACCCTGTTCTGTTTTGTAACTCAGTTCTTGTGTAGCCAAGTTTACCTTCCGTGTAGTAGTGATATCTTATGGTGTTTCTTTTTCTGTGTGACTTATTTCACTTAGAATCATCATACCTGAATCCACTCATTATGCTGCTACGGGCCTGATGACATAGATTTCATTGCTGAGTGATATTGCATTGTACGTAAGTACCACAACTTCTTTATCCATTTTTCGCTTTCTGTGATATTGAACTTGTACCGTAAACGAGGTTCTTGTAAACAGAGCCGTCCCAAACTTTGGGGTGGCTGTGTCTTTTTGATTTTAATTTCCCTAAGCTATAGGACCATAAGTGGAAGTGCCCTAGGCTCTGTTGCTTTGTTTTTTGGATGTTTCAGGAAACACCATACACTTCTCCAGAGTGGCTGTTGGCAATTTACATCCCGCCCATCAGCATAACAAGGCTCCCAGTTCTCCATGGCCTGTCCTGCCTTTCTGGATTTTACACTTTTTTCAGATGGCCCTTTTGACCGTGGGGCAGTGAGACTTCATTGTAGTGCAAATATCCTTTGCAAGCTTGCTTGGTTGGCCAAAAAGGGCGTATGCGTTTTTTCCTGAATAAATTCAGGAAAAAACGCATACGCCCTTTTTGGCCAAGTGCATCATTGTGGACGTTCTGCCTCTTTTCCTATGCTTTACATGCAATTCCAGTGTACCTCCTGAAATCGATTTCCTGCAATTCTGCCCCGCTTTCAAGTCCTCTTGGCAGCCTTACTTCAATATATTTTTGGACGATAGCTGTCATTTATAACTCTGCAGGTTTGTGAATTACAGTGCCCCTGAGCTCGTTTCTTCAACTCGCTTTCTTGTGAGCTGGCCGCAACACCGCAGGATTAGTTCAGGCCCTAGTGTAGTTCCGGCACGGCATGCTGAGCCTTTGGTTAATTCCTCTTCCTGGTGGGAAATGAGAGTTAAATTTGCCCGTCCAGACACCTCCAGCTAGTCTCTCTTTCGTTCTCCCTATTCCTGTTCATTTTCCACAGAAATTACAAACTGGGACAAACAGGAGGTTAAAGGCACTGACTCTCCAAGTGGGGAGAGTGTTAGTAAAGCATCTGGAATGTTGCACCCGAGTACCAGGGGACGAAAACGAGACACATTTGAACACGTTTCCCGATCACACGGTGGATCATACTCTGGGTTCCACATGCATGTTTTAGCTGAAGGAAGAATCCCTTAAACCTGGAGAGTTGAGACCCATGGAATGGGTACCATGCAATATGACTTCAAAGGGTCTGCATTTGCTCACCGAACCTCACCAATCCTATCACTGCTGCGTTTATGCCGCTGTACACACGCTTGATTCTCTTTCGGAGACATATAAATCCGTAGGTTTTAAGATTATTTCTAGTCAGGTATATTCTTAGGCGTTTAATATGGGGTGTTGAGTCCACTTCGTTCAGCAAGGAGTAGCTCTTGTCTATTGCATATTTGGCTTATGGAACGGCATCTGTGCTAATTTCAATCTCTGGTTTCATGCAGCACCCCAACTCACCTTTCCCCTTAAGCAAGCATAAGTTGGTTTTCTACATTTGAGACCCTGTTCTGTTTTGTAATTCAGTTCCTGTGTAGCCAAGTTTACAATCCGTGTATTGGTGATATCTTATGATGTTTCTTTTTCTGTGTGACTTATTTCACTTAGAATCATCATACCTGAATCCACTCATTATGCTGCTACGGGCCTGATGACATAGATTTCATTGCTGAGTGATATTGCATTGTACGTAAGTACCACAACTTCTGTATCCATTTTTCGCTTTCTGTGATATTGAACTTGTACCGTAAACGAGGTTCTTGTAAACAGAGCCATCCCAAAGTTTGGGGAGGCTGTGTCTTTTTGATTTTAATTTCCCTAAGCTATAGGACCATAAGTGGAAGTGCCCTAGGCTCTGTTGCTTTGTTTTTTAGATGTTTCAGGAAACACCATACACTTCTCCAGAGTGGCTGTTGACAATTTACATCCCGCCCATCAGCATAACAAGGCTCCCAGTTCTCCATGCCCTGTCCTGCCTTTCTGGATATTACACTTTATTCAGATGGCCCTTTTGACCAGGGGGCAGTGAGACTTCATTGTAGTGTAGATTTCATTTGAAAGCCTGCTTGGTTGGCGAAAAAGGGCGTATGCGTTTTTTCCTGAATATATTCAGGAAAGAACACATATGCCCTTTTTGGCCAAGTGCATCATTGTGGACGTTCTGCCTCTTTTCCTATGCTTTACATGCAATTCCCGTCTACCTCCGGAAATCGGTTTCCTGCAATTCTGCCCCGCTTTCAAGTCCTCTTGGCAGCCTTACTTCAATATATTTTTGGACGATAGCTGTCATTTATAACTCTGCAGGTTTGTGAATTACAGTGCCCCTCAGCTCCTTTCTTCAACTCGCTTTCTTGTGAGCTGGCCGCAACACCGCAGGATTGCTTCAGGCCCTAGTGTGGTTCCAGCACGGCATGCTGAGCCTTTGGTTAATTCCTCTTTCTGGTGGGAAATGAGAGTTAAATTTGCCCGTCCAGACACCTCCAGCTAGTTTCTCATTGGTTCTCCCTATTCCTGTACATTTTCCGCAGAAATTGCAAACTGGGCCAAACAGGAGTTTAAAGACACTGACTCTCCAAGTGGGGAGAGTGTTAGTAAAGCGTCTGGAATGTTGCACCCGAGTACCAGGGGATGAAAACTGAGACACATTTGAACACGTTTCCTGATCACACGGTGGATCATACTCTGTGTTCCACATGCATGTTTCAGCTAAAGGAAGAATCCCTTAAACCTGGAGAGTTGAGACCCATGGAATGGGTACCATGCAATATGACTTCAAAGGGTCTGCATTTGCTCACCGAACCTCACCAATCCTATCACTGCTGCGTTTATGCCGCTGTACACACGCTTGATTCTCTTTCGGAGACATATAAATCCGTAGGTTTTAATATTCTTACTAGTCAGGTATATTCTTAGGCGTTTAATATGGGGTGTTGATTCCACTTCGATGAGCAAGGAGTAGCTCTTGTCTATTACATATTTGGCTTATGGAACGGTATCTGTGCTAATTTCAATCTCTGGTTTCATGCAGCACCCCAACTCACCTTTCCCCTCAAGCAAGCATAAGTTGGTTTTCTACATTTGAGACCCTGTTCTGTTTTGTAATTCAGTTCCTGTGTAGCCAAGTTTACATTCCGTGTAGTACTATTATCTTATGATGTTTCTTTTTCTGTGTGACTTATTTCACTTAGAATCATCATACCTGAATCCACTCATTATGCTGCTACGGGCCTGATGACATAGATTTCATTGCTGAGTGATATTGCATTGTACGTAAGTACCACAACTTCTTTATCCATTTCTCGCTTTTTGCGATATTGAACTTGTACCGTAAACGAGGTTCTTGTAAACAGAGCCGTCCCAAACTTTGGGGTGACTGTGTCTTTTTGAATTTAATTTCCCTAAGCTATAGGACCATAAGTGGAAGTGCCCTAGGCTCTGTTGCTTTGTTTTTTAGATGTTTCAGGAAACACCATACACTTCTCCAGAGTGGCTGTTGGCAATTTACATCCCGCCCATCAGCATAACAAGGCTCCCAGTTCTCCATGGCCTGTCCTGCCTTTCTGGATTTTCCACTTTTTTCAGATGGCCGTTTTGACCGGGCGGCAGTGAGACTTCATTGTAGTGCAGATATCCTTTGCAAGCTTGCTTGGTTGGCCAAAAAGGGCGTATGCGTTTTTTCCTGAATATATTCAGGAAAAAACGCATACGCCCTTTTTGGCCAAGTGCATCATTGTGGACGTTCTGCCTCTTTTCCTATGCTTTACATGCAATTCCAATCTACCTCCTGAAATCGATTTCCTGCAATTCTGCCCCGCTTTCAAGTCCTCTTGGCAGCCTTACTTCAATATATTTTTGGACGATAGTTGTCATTTATAACTCTGCAGGTTTGTGAAATACAGTGTCCCTGAGCTCGTTTCTTCAACTCGCTTTTTTGTGAGCTGGCCGCAACACCGCAGGATTGCTTCAGGCCCTAGTGTGGTTCCGGCACGGCACGCTGAGCCTTTGGTTAATTCCTCTTCCTGGTGGGAAATGAGAGTTAAATTTGCCCGTCCAGACACCTCCAGCTAGTCTCTCTTTCGTTCTCCCTATTCCTGTTCATTTTCCACAGAAATTACAATCTGGGCCAAACAGGAGGTTAAAGGCACTGACTCTCCAAGTGGGGAGAGTGTTAGTAAAGCATGTGGAATGTTGCACCCGAGTACCAGGGGACGAAAACGAGACACATTTGAACACGTTTCCCGATCACACGGTGGATCATACTCTGGGTTCCACATGCATGTTTTAGCTGAAGGAAGAATCCCTTAAACCTGGAGAGTTGAGACCCATGGAATGGGTACCATGCAATATGACTTCAAAGGGTCTGCATTTGCTCAGCAAACGTCACCAATCCTATCACTGCTGCGTTTATGCCGCTGTACACACGCTTGATTCTCTTTCGGAGACATATAAATCCGTAGGTTTTAAGATTATTTCTAGTCAGGTATATTCTTAGGCGTTTAATATGGGGTGTTGAGTCCACTTCGTTCAGCAAGGAGTAGCTCTTGTCTATTGCATATTTGGCTTATGGAACGGTATCTGTGCTAATTTCAATCTCTGGTTTCATGCAGCACCCCAACTCACCTTTCCCCTTAAGCAAGCATAAGTTGCTTTTCTACATTTGAGACCCTGTTCTGTTTTGTAATTCAGTACCTGTGTAGCCAAGTTTACATTCCGTGTATTGGTGACATCTTATGATGTTTCTTTTTCTGTGTGACTTATTTCACTTAGAATCATCGTACCTGAATCCACTCATTATGCTGCTACGGGCCTGATGACATAGATTTCATTGCTGAGTGATATTGCATTGTACGTAAGTACCACAACTTCTTTATCCATTTCTCGCTTTCTGTGATATTGAACTTGTATCATAAACGAGGTTCTTGTAAACAGAGCCGTCCCAAACTTTTGGGTGGCTGTGTCTTTTTTATTTTAATTTCCCTAAGCTATAGGACCATAAGTGGAAGTGCCCTAGGCTCTGTTGCTTTGTTTTTTAGATGTTTCAGGAAACACCATACACTTCTCCAGAGTGGCTGTTGGCAATTTACATCCCGCCCACCAGCATAACAAGGCTCCCAGTTCTCCATGGCCTGTCCTGCCTTTCTGGATTTTACACTTTTTTCAGATGGCCCTTTTGACCGGGGGGCAGTGAGACTTCATTGTAGTGCAGATTTCCTTTGCAAGCTTGCTTGGTTGGCCAAAAAGGGCGTATGCGTTTTTTCCTGAATTCAGGAAAAAACACATACGCCCTTTTTGGCCAAGTGCATCATTGTGGACGTTCTGCCTCTTTTCCTATGCTTTACATGCAATTCCAGTCTACCTCCTGAAATCGGTTTCGTGCAATTCTGCACCACTTTCAAATCCTCTTGGCAGCCTTACTTCAATATATTTTTGGACGATAGCTGTCATTTATAACTCTGCAGGTTTGTGAATTACAGTGTCCCTGAGCTCCTTTCTTCAACTCGCTTTTTTGTGAGCTGGCCGCAACACCACAGGATTGCTTCAGGTCCTAGTGTGGATCCGGCACGGCACGCTGAGCCTTTGGTTAATTCCTCTTCCTGGTGGGAAATGAGAGTTAAATTTGCCCGTCCAGACACCTCCAGCTAGTTTATCATTGGTTCTCCCTATTCCTGTACATTTTCCGCAGAAATTGCAAACTGGGCCATAGAGGAGGTTAAAGGCACTGACTCTCCAAGTGGAGAGATTGTTAGTAAAGCGTCTGGAGTGTTGCACCCGAGTACCAGGGGACGAAAACTGAGACACATTTGAACATGTTTGCTGATCACACGGTGGATCATACTCTGTGTTCCACATGCATGTTTTAGTTGAAGGAAGAATCCCTTAAACTTGGAGAGTTGAGACCCATGGAATGGGTACCATGCAATATGACTTCAAAGGGTCTGCATTTGCTCACCGAACCTCACCAATCCTATCACTGCTGCGTTTATGCCGCTGTACACACGCTTGATTCTCTTTCGGAGACATATAAATCCGTAGGTTTTAAGATTATTTCTAGTCAGGTATATTCTTAGGCGTTTAATATGGGGTGTTGAGTCCACTTCGTTGAGCAAGGTGTAGCTGTTGTCTATTACATATTTGGCTTATGGAGCGGTATCTGTGCTAATTTCAATCTCTGGTTTCATGCAGCACCCCAACTCACCTTTCCCCTTAAGCAAGCATAAGTTGGTTTTCTACATTTGACACCCTGTTCTGTTTTGTAATTCAGTTCCTTTGTAGCCAAGTTTACATTCCGTGTAGTAGTGATATCTTATGATGTTTCTTTTTCTGTGTGAATTATTTCACTTAGAATCATCATACCTGAATCCACTCATTATGCTGCTATGGGCCTGATGACATAGATTTCATTGCTGAGTGATATTGCATTGTACGTAAGTACCACAACTTCTGTATCCATTTTTCGCTTTCTGTGATATTGAACTTGTACAGTAAACGAGGTTCTTGTAAACAGAGCCGTCCCAAAGTTTGGGGAGGCTGTGTCTTTTTGATTTTAATTTCCCTAAGCTATAGGACCATAAGTGGAAGTGCCCTAGGCTCTGTTGCTTTGTTTTTTAGATGTTTCAGGAAACACCATACACTTCTCCAGAGTGGCTGTTGGCAATTTACATCCCGCCCATCAGCATAACAAGGCTCCCAGTTCTCCATGGCCTGTCCTGCCTTTCTGGATTTTACACTTTTTTCAGATGGCCCTTTTGACCGGGCGGCAGTGAGACTTCATTGTAGTGCAGATATCCTTTGCAAGCTTGCTTGGTTGGCCAAAAAGGGCGTATGCGTTTTTTCCTGAATATATTCAGGAAAAAACGCATACGCCCTTTTTGGCCAAGTGCATCATTGTGGACGTTCTGCCTCTTTTCCTATGCTTTACATGCAATTCCAATCTACCTCCTGAAATCGATTTCCTGCAATTCTGCCCCGCTTTCAAGTCCTCTTGGCAGCCTTACTTCAATATATTTTTGGACGATAGCTGTCATTTATAACTCTGCAGGTTTGTGAATTACAGTGTCCCTGAGCTCGTTTCTTCAACTCGCTTTCTTGTGAGCTGGCCGCAACACCGCAGGATTGCTTCAGGCCCTAGTGTAGTTCCGGCACGGCACGCTGAGCCTTTGGTTAATTCCTCTTTCTGGTGGGAAATGAGAGTTAAATTTGCCCGTCCAGACACCTCCAGCTAGTTTCTCATTGGTTCTCCCTATTCCTGTACATTTTCCGCAGAAATTGCAAACTGGGCCAAACAGGAGTTTAAAGACACTGACTCTCCAAGTGGGGAGAGTGTTAGTAAAGCGTCTTGAATGTTGCACCCGAGTACGAGGGGATGAAAACTGAGACACATTTGAACACGTTTCCTGATCACACGGTGGATCATACTCTGTGTTCCACATGCATGTTTCAGCTGAAGGAAGAATCCCTTAAACCTGGAGAGTTGAGACCCATGGAATGGGTACCATGCAGTATGACTTCAAAGGGTCTGCATTTGCTCACCGAACCTCACCAATCCTATCACTGCTGCGTTTATGCCGCTGTACACACGCTTGATTCTCTTTCGGAGACATATAAATCCGTAGGCTTTAATATTCTTACTAGTCAGGTATATTCTTAGGCGTTTAATATGGGGTGTTGATTCCACTTCGATGAGCAAGGAGTAGCTCTTGTCTATTACATATTTGGCTTATGGAACGGTATCTGTGCTAATTTCAATCTCTGGTTTCATGCAGCACCCCAACTCACCTTTCCCCTCAAGCAAGCATAAGTTGGTTTTCTACATTTGAGACCCTGTTCTGTTTTGTAATTCAGTTCCTGTGTAGCCAAGTTTACATTCCGTGTAGTACTATTATCTTATGATGTTTCTTTTTCTGTGTGACTTATTTCACTTAGAATCATCGTACCTGAATCCACTCATTATGCTGCTACGGGCCTGATGACATAGATTTCATTGCTGAGTGATATTGCATTGTACGTAAGTACCACAACTTCTTTATCCATTTTTCGCTTTCTGTGATATTGAACTTGTACCATAAACGAGGTTCTTGTAAACAGAGCCGTCCCAAACTTTTGGGTGGCTGTGTCTTTTTTATTTTAATTTCCCTAAGCTATAGGACCATAAGTGGAAGTGCCCTAGGCTCTGTTGCTTTGTTTTTTAGATGTTTCAGGAAACACCATACACTTCTCCAGAGTGGCTGTTGGCAATTTACATCCCGCCCACCAGCATAACAAGGCTCCCAGTTCTCCATGGCCTGTCCTGCCTTTCTGGATTTTACACTTTTTTCAGATGGCCCTTTTGACCGGGGGGCAGTGAGACTTCATTGTAGTGCAGATTTCCTTTGCAAGCTTTCTTGGTTGGCCAAAAAGGGCATATGCGTTTTTTCCTGAATATATTCAGGAAAAAACGCATACGCCCTTTTTGGCCAAGTGCATCATTGTGGACGTTCTGCCTCTTTTCCTATGCTTTACATGCAATTCCTGTCTACCTCCTGAAATCGGTTTCCTGCAATTCTGCCCCGCTTTCAAGTCCTCTTGGCAGCCTTACTTCAATATATTTTTGGACGATAGCTGTCATTTATAACTCTGCAGGTTTGTGAATTACAGTGCCCCTGAGCTCCTTTCTTCAACTCGCTTTCTTGTGAGCTGGCCGCAACACCGCAGGATTGCTTCAGGCCCTAGTGTAGTTCCAGCACGGCACGCTGAGCCTTTGGTTAATTCCTCTTCCTGGTGGGAAATGAGTGTTAAATTTGCCCGTCCAGACACCTCCAGCTAGTTTATCATTGGTTCTCCCTATTCCTGTACATTTTCCGCAGAAATTGCAAACTGGGCCATAGAGGAGGTTAAAGGCACTGACTCTCCAAGTGGAGAGATTGTTAGTAAAGCGTCTGGAGTGTTGCACCCGAGTACCAGGGGACGAAAACTGAGACACATTTGAACATGTTTCCTGATCACACGGTGGATCATACTCTGTGTTCCACATGCATGTTTTACCTGAAGGAAGAATCCCTTAAACTTGGAGAGTTGAGACCCATGGAATGGGTACCATGCAATATGACTTCAAAGGGTCTGCATTTGCTCACCGAACCTCACCAATCCTATCACTGCTGCGTTTATGCCGCTGTACACACGCTTGATTCTCTTTCGGAGACATATAAATCCGTAGGTTTTAAGATTATTTTTAGTCAGGTATATTCTTAGGCGTTTAATATGGGGTGTTGAGTCCACTTCGTTGAGCAAGGTGTAGCTGTTGTCTATTACATATTTGGCTTATGGAGCGGTATCTGTGCTAATTTCAATCTCTGGTTTCATGCAGCACCCCAACTCACCTTTCCCCTTAAGCAAGCATAAGTTGGTTTTCTACATTTGACACCCTGTTCTGTTTTGTAATTCAGTTCCTTTGTAGCCAAGTTTACATTCCGTGTAGTAGTGATATCTTATGATGTTTCTTTTTCTGTGTGAATTATTTCACTTAGAATCATCATACCTGAATCCACTCATTATGCTGCTATGGGCCTGATGACATAGATTTCATTGCTGAGTGATATTGCTTTGTACGTAAGTACCACAACTTCTGTATCCATTTTTCGCTTTCTGTGATATTGAACTTGTACAGTAAACGAGGTTCTTGTAAACAGAGCCGTCCCAAAGTTTGGGGAGGCTGTGTCTTTTTTATTTTAATTTCCCTAAGCTATAGGACCATAAGTGGAAGTGCCCTAGGCTCTGTTGCTTTGTTTTTTAGATGTTTCAGGAAACACCATACACTTCTCCGGAGTGGCTGTTGGCAATTTACATCCCGTCCATCAGCATAACAAGGCTCCCAGTTCTCCATGCCAAGTCCTGCCTTTCTGGATATTACACTTTCTTCAGATGGCCCTTTTGACCGGGGGGCAGTGAGACTTCATTGTAGTGTAGATTTCCTTTGCAAGCCTGCTTGGTTGGCGAAAAAGGGCGTATGCGTTTTTTCCTGAATATATTCAGGAAAGAACACATACGCCCTTTTTGGCCAAGTGCATCATTGTGGACGTTCTGCCT
The DNA here is from genome assembly GCF_964270905.1 of Leucopleurus acutus. Classification (NCBI taxonomy): domain Eukaryota; kingdom Metazoa; phylum Chordata; class Mammalia; order Artiodactyla; family Delphinidae; genus Leucopleurus; species Leucopleurus acutus. Next base: position 176,041 of record NW_028139100.1, read on the forward strand.
CTTTTCCTATGCTTTACATGCAATTCCCGTCTACCTCCTGAAATCGGTTTCCTGCAATTCTGCCCCGCTTTCAAGTCCTCTTGGCAGCCTTACTTCAATATATTTTTGGACGATAGCTGTCATTTATAACTCTGCAGGTTTGTGAATTACAGTGACCCTGAGCTCCTTTCTTCAACTCGCTTTCTTGTGAGCTGGCCGCAACACCGCAGGATTGCTTCAGGCCCTAGTGTGGTTCCGGCACGGCACGCTGAGCCTTTGGTTAATTCCTCTTTCTGGTGGGAAATGAGAGTTAAATTTGCCTGTCCAGACACCTCCAGCTAGTTTCTCATTGGTTCTCCCTATTCCTGTACATTTTCCGCAGAAATTGCAAACTGGGCCAAACAGGAGTTTAAAGACACTGACTCTCCAAGTGGGGAGAGTGTTAGTAAAGCGTCTTGAATGTTGCACCCGAGTAGGAGGGGATGAAAACTGAGACACATTTGAACACGTTTCCTGATCACACGGTGGATCATACTCTGTGTTCCACATGCATGTTTCAGCTGAAGGAAGAATCCCTTAAACCTGGAGAGTTGAGACCCATGGAATGGGTACCATGCAGTATGACTTCAAAGGGTCTGCATTTGCTCACCGAACCTCACCAATCCTATCACTGCTGCGTTTATGCCGCTGTACACACGCTTGATTCTCTTTCGGAGACATATAAATCCGTAGGTTTTAATATTCTTACTAGTCAGGTATATTCTTAGACGTTTAATATGGGGTGTTGATTCCACTTCGATGAGCAAGGAGTAGCTCTTGTCTATTACATATTTGGCTTATGGAACGGTATCTGTGCTAATTTCAATCTCTGGTTTCATGCAGCACCCCAACTCACCTTTCCCCTCAAGCAAGCATAAGTTGGTTTTCTACATTTGAGACCCTGTTCTGTTTTGTAATTCAGTTCCTGTGTAGCCAAGTTTACATTCCGTGTAGTACTATTATCTTATGATGTTTCTTTTTCTGTGTGACTTATTTCACTTAGAATCATCATACCTGAATCCACTCATTATGCTGCTACGGGCCTGATGACATAGATTTCATTGCTGAGTGATATTGCATTGTACGTAAGTAGCACAACTTCTTTATCCATTTCTCGCTTTTTGCGATATTGAACTTGTACCGTAAACGAGGTTCTTGTAAACAGAGCCGTCCCAAACTTTGGGGTGACTGTGTCTTTTTGAATTTAATTTCCCTAAGCTATAGGACCATAAGTGGAAGTGCCCTAGGCTCTGTTGCTTTGTTTTTTTGATGTTTCAGGAAACACCATACACTTCTCCAGAGTGGCTGTTGGCAATTTACATCCCGCCCATCAGCATAACAAGGCTCCCAGTTCTCCATGGCCTGTCCTGCCTTTCTGGATTTTACACTTTTTTCAGATTGCCCTTTTGACCGGGCGGCAGTGAGACTTCATTGTAGTGCAGATATCCTTTGCAAGCTTGCTTGGTTGGCCAAAAAGGGCGTATGCGTTTTTTCCTGAATATATTCAGGAAAAAACGCATACGCCCTTTTTGGCCAAGTGCATCATTGTGGACGTTCTGCCTCTTTTCCTATGCTTTACATGCAATTCCCGTCTACCTCCTGAAATCGGTTTCCTGCAATTCTGCCCCGCTTTCAAGTCCTCTTGGCAGCCTTACTTCAATATATTTTTGGACGATAGCTGTCATTTATAACTCTGCAGGTTTGTGAATTACAGTGCCCCTGAGCTCCTTTCTTCAACTCGCTTTCTTGTGAGCTGGCCGCAACACCGCAGGATTGCTTCAGGCCCTAGTGTGGTTCCGGCACGGCATGCTGAGTCTTTGGTTAATTCCTCTTCCTGGTGGGAAATGAGAGTTAAATTTGCCCGTCCAGACACCTCCAGCTAGTTTCTCATTGGTTCTCCCTATTGCTGTACATTATCCGCAGAAATTGCAAACTGGGCCATACAGGAGGTTAAAGGCACTGACTCTCCAAGTGGGGAGAGTGTTAGTAAAGCGTCTGGAGTGTTGCACCCGAGTACCAGGGGACGAAAACTGAGACACATTTGAACACGTTTCCCGATCACACGGTGGATCATACTCTGTGTTCCACATGCATGTTTCAGCTGAAGGAAGAATCCCTTAAACCTGGAGAGTTGATACCCATGGAATGGGTACCATGCAGTATGACTTCAAAGGGTCTGCATTTGCTCACCGAACCTCACCAATCCTATCACTGCTGCGTTTATGCCGCTGTACACACGCTTGATTCTCTTTCGGAGACATATAAATCCGTAGGTTTTAATATTCTTACTAGTCAGGTATATTCTTAGACGTTTAATATGGGGTGTTGATTCCACTTCGATGAGCAAGGAGTAGCTCTTGTCTATTACATATTTGGCTTATGGAACGGTATCTGTGCTAATTTCAATCTCTGGTTTCATGCAGCACCCCAACTCACCTTTCCCCTCAAGCAAGCATAAGTTGGTTTTCTACATTTGAGACCCTGTTCTGTTTTGTAATTCAGTTCCTGTGTAGCCAAGTTTACATTCCGTGTAGTACTATTATCTTATGATGTTTCTTTTTCTGTGTGACTTATTTCACTTAGAATCATCATACCTGAATCCACTCATTATGCTGCTACGGGCCTGATGACATAGATTTCATTGCTGAGTGATATTGCATTGTACGTAAGTAGCACAACTTCTTTATCCATTTCTCGCTTTTTGCGATATTGAACTTGTACCGTAAACGAGGTTCTTGTAAACAGAGCCGTCCCAAACATTGGGGTGACTGTGTCTTTTTGAATTTAATTTCCCTAAGCTATAGGACCATAAGTGGAAGTGCCCTAGGCTCTGTTGCTTTGTTTTTTAGATGTTTCAGGAAACACCATACACTTCTCCAGAGTGGCTGTTGGCAATTTACATCCCGCCCATCAGCATAACAAGGCTCCCAGTTCTCCATGGCCTGTCCTGCCTTTCTGGATTTTACACTTTTTTCAGATGGCCCTTTTGACCGGGCGGCAGTGAGACTTCATTGTAGTGCAGATATCCTTTGCAAGCTTGCTTGGTTGGCCAAAAAGGGCGTATGCGTTTTTTCCTGAATATATTCAGGAAAAAACGCATACGCCCTTTTTGGCCAAGTGCATCATTGTGGACGTTCTGCCTCTTTTCCTATGCTTTACATGCAATTCCCGTCTACCTCCTGAAATCGGTTTCCTGCAATTCTGCCCCGCTTTCAAGTCCTCTTGGCAGCCTTACTTCAATATATTTTTGGACGATAGCTGTCATTTATAACTCTGCAGGTTTGTGAATTACAGTGCCCCTGAGCTCCTTTCTTCAACTCGCTTTCTTGTGAGCTGGCCGCAACACCGCAGGATTGCTTCAGGCCCTAGTGTGGTTCCGGCACGGCATGCTGAGTCTTTGGTTAATTCCTCTTCCTGGTGGGAAATGAGAGTTAAATTTGCCCGTCCAGACACCTCCAGCTAGTTTCTCATTGGTTCTCCCTATGGCTGTACATTTTCCGCAGAAATTGCAAACTGGGCCATACAGGAGGTTAAAGGCACTGACTCTCCAAGTGGGGAGAGTGTTAGTAAAGCGTCTGGAGTGTTGCACCCGAGTACCAGGGGACGAAAACTGAGACACATTTAAACACGTTTCCCGATCACACGTTGGATCATACTCTGGGTTCCACATGCATGTTTTAGCTGAAGGAAGAATCCCTTAAACCTGGAGAGTTGAGACCCATGGAATGGGTACCATGCAATATGACTTCAAAGAGTCTGCATTTGCTCACCGAACCTCACCAATCCTATCACTGCTGCGTTTATGCCGCTGTACACACGCTTGATTCTCTTTCGGAGACATATAAATCCGTAGGTTTTAAGATTATTTCTAGTCAGGTATATTCTTAGGCGTTTAATATGGGGTGTTGAGTCCACTTCGTTCAGCAAGGAGTAGCTCTTGTCTATTGCATATTTGGCTTATGGAACGGTATCTGTGCTAATTTCAATCTCTGGTTTCATGCAGCACCCCAACTCACCTTTCCCCTTAAGCAAGCATAAGTTGGTTTTCTACATATGAGACCCTGTTCTGTTTTGTAATTCAGTTCCTGTGTAGCCAAGTTTACATTCCGTGTATTGGTGACATCTTATGATGTTTCTTTTTCTCTGTGACTTATTTCACTTAGAATCATCGTACCTGAATCCACTCATTATGCTGCTACGGGCCTGATGACATAGATTTCATTGCTGAGTGATATTGCATTGTACGTAAGTACCACAACTTCTTTATCCATTTTTCGCTTTCTGTGATATTGAACTTGTACCATAAACGAGGTTCTTGTAAACAGAGCCGTCCCAAACTTTTGGGTGGCTGTGTCTTTTTTATTTTAATTTCCCTAAGCTATAGGACCATAAGTGGAAGTGCCCTAGGCTCTGTTGCTTTGTTTTTTAGATGTTTCAGGAAACACCATACACTTCTCCAGAGTGGCTGTTGGCAATTTACATCCCGCCCACCAGCATAACAAGGCTCCCAGTTCTCCATGGCCTGTCCTGCCTTTCTGGATTTTACACTTTTTTCAGATGGCCCTTTTGACCGGGGGGCAGTGAGACTTCATTGTAGTGCAGATTTCCTTTGCAAGCTTGCTTGGTTGGCCAAAAAGGGCGTATGCGTTTTTTCCTGAATATATTCAGGAAAAAACGCATACGCCCTTTTTGGCCAAGTGCATCATTGTGGACGTTCTGCCTCTTTTCCTATGCTTTACATGCAATTCCTGTCTACCTCCTGAAATCGGTTTCCTGCAATTCTGCCCCGCTTTCAAGTCCTCTTGGCAGCCTTACTTCAATATATTCCACCTTTTTGTTTTGTAATTTATTTCATGTGTAGCCATTTTGGATTCCACCTTTAAGTGATATCTTATGATATGTGTCTTTTTCTTTTTGAATTATGTCACTTAGAATGATCATACGTAACTCCTCCGGAGTTGTTACAACTGGCCATATTTCATTGATTTCCAGGCTGAGTAATATTCCACTCTACATAAGTACCACATCTCTATCCATTTTTTCCCTCCAGAGACATTTAAGTTATATCCTAGTCGAGGATCTTTTAAACAGAGAGGCAGTAAACATTGGGGTGCCTGTGTCCTCTCGATTTTTGTTTTTCCCAAGATATACGCCCATGAGTGCAAGTGCCCTATGCTCTGTAGCTCATTTTTTAGATGCTTCAGTAAACACAATACACTTCTCCAGAATGGCCGTTGGCCATATACATTTCCACTATAAGCCTCACAGGGCTCCCTCTTCTCCTTGCCCTGTCCTGCATTTCTGGTGTTTACACTTTATGAGGATGGCTCTTCTGACTGATGCGAAGTGATATCTTTTGTAATATTGATTTCCAGTGCCCACCTGTTTGGTTGGCTAAAAAAGTGTATGCCCTTTTCTTGAATATATGCAGAAAAAAACGCATACAGCCTTTTTGGCCAACTGCAATGTTGGCAATGTTCAGCCCCTTTTCTTGTGCTTAATGGCGAGTCCTTTCTACCTCCTCAAATCCCTTTCCTGCCATTCTCCCTTGCTTACCAATCCTTTTCTCTGACTTTCCTCAAGACATTTTTCAGTGATAGATATTTTCAACTCTGCAGTTTCATGAATTTTACTGCCCCTGAGTTCCATTGTTCAACTTGTGTTTATGGGAACTGGCCACAAAGCAGTGGGATTTCCTCAAGCCCTATACTGTTTCCATAGGCAACCCTAGCCTTTGGTCAATTCGTCTTCCTGATTGGAAATTAGAGTGACATGTGCCTGTCTGAACACCTAGGACTTGTCTCTCATTGTTCCTCATCCTTCCGCTTCATCCTCTGGACAAATTCCAAACTGTACGCAACAGGATGTTGACAGTGCTGACATCTCCAAGTGGGGAGACTGTTAGTAAAGACGCTGGAGGGGTGAACCCGAGCACCAGGAGATGAGGAGATGAGATGCCTTTTCCAAACTCTTCCCGATCAGACGGTATACCATCCTCTGGGTGTGACAGACATGTTTTAGCAGTAGGAAGAGTCCCATTCATGTAAGGAGAACACCAGGGCTTTTTCAAAATCAGTGTCTCCCCGAAACCCAAACTGGGGAGTTTTTTAAGCTACGGCTACACATATGTTCATTAAGGGCCTTGGGAAGTAGGCAGAGTCCAAACTTTAGATGACTGAAGTCTTCAGGGTCAGAAGCACTCACCACCGGCTTCCCTTAGGTTACACTTTAACTGTCATTGATAGATGATGTCAATAAAAATATCTATTCTTTTTCCGATTATTTCCCCTTATAGGTTATTGCACAATATTGAGTGTAGTTCCCTGTGCTATACAGTAGTTCCTTGTTGATGATCTATTTTATACATAGCAGTGTGTATGTGTTAATTCCAAACTGTTAATTTATCCCTCCTCCCACCTTTCCCCTTTGGTAATAATAAATTATAAGATTTTATACTTCTCAGAAATGGGGGAGCTGAAAGAGAGGTATCATTTTCAATGGAAAAGCATTTAAAACAAGATTGAAGCTTTAACCAAGATTATTAGATGTACATCCTTGGAAAGAAATCACTTCATTTCTCTAATATTGACCTGACAAATAAGACAAACCTTTTCACTGAACTTGCTTATAATAAAGTGATGGAAATATCAAATGGAAGTGTTAGAAACATCTTATTTTACCCGAGCCTTATAAACTGTTCTATGTTAACTACAGTTTGGCTCACACATCTGTTCATTGAAGTTACAATAGTCTCAATTTCTGTTACTGATCCTCCAGAGTGGACCCCAACAAGGGTCCCCCTGCCCAGTGTCATTGGGGCCAACAGATCGAGACTGAGTTTGGTTCCCAAGCAAAGGAAACTTTATATTTTCATCAGAGAATGGAGAGGTGAGAGCATGCACTACCCCGTGGGCTGTGGGCTGGGCTGCTGTGTAGAGATCCTGTCAGAGTCAGTGAGAGGGAGGGGGCGGAGCTCTCAAGGGCCGGGTTGGCTGCAGCTCAGGCTCTATATCTCGGAGTCTGCACTGGGCCCCAGGAGCTGAGGTGTCGACCCAGCCATTCTGCACCAGGAAATCTGGTCTGAAGTGCCGGGTGTGGAACCTCTGTATGCGGGACCCTAGGAGCACGTGAAATTAGACAAAGCACAAAGGATAAAAAAGGTCAGACTTGACTTTATTGCCCACATTCTATTTTTATCTCCCAGGGATTTTTAATGGGCTTTGCTGGGGACAAACCCCTCCTCTGTCTTTTGTCCCGTTCCTCATTCTTGGAGTGCTGAGGGTGCAGACCCTTCTTCTGTAACTGCTGAGTGCTGAGTTGGGAGCCCTCATACCAGGGGACGAGGGTCAGAACTTCTCCCCAGCAGCCTCCAGGTGACGTTGATTGGCCCCAGGACCCCTGCCTCCCTGCTCGTCCGCCTGAGCACCAGCATTGGAAGTGTTATAGATTCTAATGACCTTTAAGGGTCCAGGAAAGAGATGTGCAGAGACGCTGTGGGGGCCGGTTTCACCCCGCCCCACATTTGTTCGGCCACCTTAGGCTGACCGTTTCTGCCAGCCTAGATGCTCTGACCAGTAGTCTGCTCTTTCTTCAATTAGGCCCCTGAATTAACGTAAAAACAGCACCAGGTGTCAGAGCCCTGCCCGCTCAACTCCCAGACAGTCCAGGGTCAGTGGTGATCAAGGACCATGATGGCCACTGAGTCAACAGCCTTTTGAAGTAAACAGGAGTCCAGCCGGTCTTATTGGCCACCATCATCACGGTGTCTGTAGGCTTTTCTATGGTGACGGTGTGATATACGGTTCCCCCGCCAAGATTATTAGCTCCCCTCCGGGTGCAGGAAGTCCTGCAAGCAGTAGTCTACTCCTTCGGGACACACTATTGTTGTTTTATGAGAGAAACTCCAGGTCAAGTGATGTTCACACGAGTCGTCATGGTGCCCTGTTGCCCCCGGTTATCTCTCTGGATGTTGGAGTTGGAGGGCCTCCTCACTCGAGGTCGGTGTGCCCACGGAGCGAACCCTGCAACTTCAGGGCATGGTTGGTGATTAGGATCACCACGTGGGGTCCTTTTCCCTTAGGAGGGAGGTGGCCTTTTGGGCTGCTGATTTCCAGGTTTTTAGATACCGCCAGTATCTTGGCCAGATGTGGCAGTGGGCCAAGCCCCTTGGTGACTGTAGTTTATCCTACCTGGATGGCATTCTTGCGTTGTTCCATTTCAAGTGGTCCCAGTTTTTGCACTAATTCTCCAATGGCGATTCACCTTTCACCGGGAATGGAAAGGTCAAAGGGTTTAGCTCAATTAGGGAGTTCCAGGGCAAGGGTCTGAATTGACTGCTCTTTCCATTCTTGAAAGGCCACTTCTGGATTCTGTTCAAAAGGATCATCATCTTTTCCTTTCAGTGTTTCATATAGAGGCCCAGCTAGTAGACTGTAGTTAGGGATCCAGAAGCAGCAAACCCTGGCCTCCCCAGGAACCCCTAAGCTGTCTTCTAGTTTTAGAAAGGGGTAAGGCTGCAAATGGTTTCTTCCCTTTCCTGGGATGGGCTTCTCTGACCTTGTGTGAGAATGAAGCCCAGGCAGGTCACTGCAGTCTGTGATATTTGAGCTTTTTCTTGGACAACTTCTATCCTTTATTGGCTTGGTAGTTCAGAGGCCTCCTTAGTAGGGCTGGCGATCAGAATGTCGTCTGCATATTGAAGGAGGGTTTCCTTTTCCAGAGGTAGAACTTTTCGGTCTTTAGCTAAGCTTTCCCCAAAGATGGTGTGGGAATTTTTGAACCCTTGGGGCAAGACGGCCCGGAAGTATTGTTTTAGTTGTATGTTGAGTCCTGCCACTCACAAGCCAAAATTTCTTGTGACTCTGGGACTAATGGAATACAAAAGAAGGCATCATTGAAGACTAATACAGAATACCATGTCCTGGTGGTTGGTAGAATGACCAGCAGGGTGTAGGGATCAGGAGCAACTGGAGGTATATCCTCGGTGGCTTCACTGACTGTCCTGACATCCTTTACCAGGTCCCCAGCAGCCCATGGGGCTCTCGTGGTCAGGCCAATCCCAGGATATGGAGCTCTCCTGGGCAGGTACCCCACCCCCAACCCAGCCCACGGGGCTCTCATGGTCAGGCCCCTCCCAGGATACAGAGCTACCCTTGCAGGTACCGTGGCAGGGCTGGGCACACAGGAACCGTGCACATAGCCCTCATTGAAGAGCACCCCCAGCTCACCTGTCGCTCAGAGCTGACACAGAGCACCTCAGAGCAGGACTTGAACTAACAAACAGCAGCTCCGACAGGTCTGTGACCCTGGGCATCACTCTGTGTGGCCTCCCTCCACCTGGTCTTCCAGAGACTTCCACTGCACCCAGGGCACCAGGCCTCTGTCTCCAACCACCACCCACCCCTCCTCTCCCTGACTCCTGGGTTCCTCTCATTAGGAGAGGGTTTTCTTGAAGTTGTCTCCCACTCATGGGCCAGATAAAATGATTAGAAAACAAGCCAAAGCTGCAGCCCCTTGTCTATCCTGACTCTCAGGAGCCCACACCTGTTCCTTGGACCTGGCTGGTTCAGCAAGTTCCATTTTCTGCAACTGTGAGCCCCTGAGGGGTGATGATTGGCTACCTGGGCAGCCTTACCATGCCGGCCAGCCCTCCCCAGGTGTGCCTGGGTTGAGATCAATATAAATACCACTCCAGGCAGCAAAAGCCCCTGCAGCTGTGCCTGACGCCATTTTCTCTGCCCTGTCAGCAGTCTCGGGGCTGGGCTGGTGGGAGGGAGTGAGAGGCCACGGCTTTGTGGATGGCCCAGTGTGAGTGGGGCTCTGCTGGACTTTCTGCAGCAGTTGCCAGGCTGCCACCTGCTAAAGAAGAGGATGTGTCACCCATACCTGCTGCTGGAATTTCTCCCTGGGCAGAGGTGAGGAAGGAAAAAAGCAGTGGGGGCAGGGACAGGACGGGTATCTCAGGCAGGGAAATGGAAATCTTCCAGAAGAGCACCCAGGGCCAGGACCATCCTGGCTGGCCTGCAGGCACCAAGTCAGCTGGCATGCTGTCACTCGTGTGGCTCCATGGCCCTTCCTCTAGGCTTTCAAGTCCTTGTATATATTCAGGTGTTTTACCTGGGAAGGGCGGGAACAGTTCAGCAGCAACTGGCCTGGGGCTCAGCTCACGTTTACTCACAGATGCCTCGGCACGGTGCCCCAGCTTTGCAATGAGGACGCTTGTTGTGTGGGGGCTGCTGGCTGAATGGGAGACGATTCCCCACCACTGACCAACTTCAGAATTGTTTACAACTGGAGCAAGTGCCCTGATACGGTTTTCCTCTGAGTAACTGGTGGGTTCTGTTTTTTTTTTCTCTTTTTTGTTTTTGGTTCAAGGTAGATTTTATTCCTCTTTTTTGTATTTACAGATATAAGCATGGAAATAATTTATTCATATAAATGTATGTGAAGGGAATAATTGTTTTTTCTGTTTTATTTTTTAAATTTTATTTCTTTTTAATTTTGAATTTTATTTTATATTTTTATACAGCAGGTTCTCATTGGTTATCTATTTTATACATATAAATGTTTACATGCCAATCCCAATCTCTCAACTCCTCCCACCACCACCCCTCCAAGAGCTTTCCCCCCTTGTTGTCCATACGATTGTTGTCTACATCTGTTGCTCTATTTATGCCTTGCAAAACGGTTAATCTGTACAGTTTTTCTAGGTTCCACATATATGCATGAATATACAAGATTTGTTTTTCTCTTTCTGACTTACTTCACTCTGTATGACAGTCTCTAGATCCATCGACGTCTCTACAAATGACCCAATTTCATTCCTTTCATGGCTTAGTAATATTCCATTTTATATATGTACCACATCTTTATGCATTCGTCTGTCTGTGGGCATTTAGGTTGCTTCCATTACCTCGATATTGTAAATAGTGATGCAATGAACATTGCGGTGAATGTCTCTTTTTGATTTATGGTTTTGTCTGGGTATATGTCCAGTCCTGGGATCGCTGTATCATATGGTAATTCTATTATTAGTTTCTTAAGAAACTCCATATTGTTCTCCATAGTGACTGTATCAACTTATATTCCCAACAATAGTGGAAGAGGGTTCCTTTTCTCCACACCCTTTCCAGCATTTGTTGTTTGTAGATTTCCAGATGATGCCCATTCTAACAGGTGTGAGGTGATACCTCATTGTTGAGTCCATTTCGTTGAGCAGGGGGTAGGTCTTGTCTATTACATATTTGGCTTATGGAACGGTATCTGTGCTAATTTCAATCTCTGGTTTTATGCAGCACCCCCTTAACTCACCTTTCCCTTTAAGCAAGCATAAGTTGGTTTTTTAATCTTGAGACCCTGTTCTGTTTTGTAATTCAGTTCATGTGTAGCCAAGTTTACATTCCGTGCATTAGTGATACCTTATGATGTTTCTTTTTCTGTGTGACTTATTTCACTTAGAATCATCATGCCTCAATCCACTCATTATGCTGGTACAGGCCTGGTGACACAGATTTCATTGCTGAGTGGTATTCTGTTGTACGTAAGTACCGCAACTTCTTTATCAATTATTTGTTCTCTGGGATATTTAACTCGTACTGTAGAAGAGGTTCCTGTAAACAGAGCCGTCCCAAATTTTGGGGTGGCTGTGTCTTTTTGATTTTAATTTCCCTAAGCTATAGGACCATAAGTGGAAATGCCCTAGACTCTGTTGCTTTGTTTTTCAGATGTATCAGGAAACACCATACACTTCTCCAGAGTGGCTGTTGGCAATTTACATCCCGCCCATCAGCATAACAAGGCTCCTTTTTCCCCATGGCCTGTCTTGCCTTTCTGGATTTTACACTTTTCTCAGATGGCCCTTTAGACCGGGGGGAAGTGACACTTAATAGTAGTTCGGATTTCCATTGCAAGCTTGCTTGGTTTGCCAAAAAGGGCATATGTGTTTTTTCCTGAATATATTCAGGAACAAACTCATACGCCCTTTGTTGCCAAGTGCATCATTGTCGATGTTCTGCCTCTTTTCCTATGCTTTAAATGCAATTCCAGTCTACCTCCTGAAATCGGTTTCCTGAAATTCTGCCCCGCTTTCAAGTCCTCTTCGCAGCCTTACTTCAATATATTTTTGGACGTTATCTGTTATTTATAACTCTCCAGGTGTGTGAATTACAGGGCCCCTGAGCTCCTTTCTTCAACTCGCTTTCTTGTGAGCTGGCCGCAAACCCGCAAGACTGCTTCAGGCCCTAATCTGCTTCTGGCAGGGCATGCTGAGCCTTTGGTTAATTTCTCTTCCTGGTGGGAAATGAGTGTTAAATATACCCGTCCAGACACCTACCTCACTCTCAACCCCTTGGTGATGTGGGTCCTCTGGTTTGTGGCCACCTTTGCTGGGTTCCTCACCTTTCGATGATGTGGCCCCACTAGTGTGAGGACACTCCTGCTTGGTTCTCATCCACGTGGTTATGTGGACCCCCTGGTGAGAGTCTGTTCCTGGCTTTGTTCCTCACCCACCTGTGAGGGAGACCCTCTGCTGATAGGTCACTCCTGCATGGCTGGCACACATTGCCTTGGTGAAGTCAGCCGTGTGGTGGCAGTTGGAGCGTGCTGGGAATCTCCTCCCCCCGGTGATGAGGACCCTCTTGCGTCAGGCCCTAACTGCTGGACTCACCAACTTTTCTTAGGGAGCCCGGTGATGCTTTGGCACTCCTCTTAGGATCCCATCTCCATGGGGTTGTGGGCCTTCTGCTCTGAGGTCCCAACGGCTGGGTTGTTCACATTTTCATGATGTGGGCTCTCTGGTGTTCACAGAAGCCTGGATCCCATAGCCTCTGTGCTCTTGGCCGCCTGCTGGGAGGTTCCAACTGCTGGATTCCTCACTTTTTTAATTTTTTGGGCCCTCTGTTGTGAGGATCCTCCTGCCTGCCTCACTCCCATCCCCTTCGTGATGTGTGTCGTCTGGTTTGAGGCCACATGTGCTGGGTTCCTCACCTTTCGATGATGTGGGACCAATGGTCTTAGGAGACTCCTGCCTGGTTCACAACCCCTTGGTGATGTGGGCCCTCTGTTGAGAGTCTGATCCTGGCTGGGTTCCTCACCCATCTGTGAGGTAGGCCGTCTGATGTGAGGTCACTCCTGCCTGGCTTGCTCACCTCGCCTTGTGGACATGAGCCCTCTGGTGGCACTTGGAGCCTGCTGGGAGCCTCCTCTCCTCGGTGATGAGGGCCCTCTGGCATCAGGCCTTACCTGCTGGGCTCCCCACATTTTGTGATGTGCGCCCAGTGGTGCGAGGACACTCCAGCCAGGTTCACATCCCCATTGGGATGTGGGCCTTCTGCTCTGAGGTCCCAAAGCCTGGGTTGCTCACAGTTTCATGATGTGGGCTCTCTGGTATTAGTTCACTCCTGCCTGCATCCCATAGCTTCTGTGCTCTGGGCCGCCTGCTGGGAGGTTCCAACTGCTGGATTCCTCACCTTTCTTATTCTTTGGGCCCTCTGATTTTAGGCTACTCCTGCCTGCCTCACTCCCATTCCCTTTGTGATATGTGTCCTCTGATTTGAGGCCACATGTGCTGGGTTCCGCACCTTTCGATGATGTGACCCCACTGGAGGGAAGACAGTCCTGACTGGTTCCCATCCCCTTGCTGATGTGGGCCCTCAGGTGAGAGTCTGATCTTGGCTGGGTTCCTCACCCTTCTGTGAGGTGGGCCCTCTGCTGTGAGGTCAATCATGCCTGTCTGGCACACATCACCTTGGCGACGTGGGCCCTCTGTTGGCACATGGAACCTGCTGGGAGCCTCCTGCCCTCGGTGATGATGGCCCTCTAGCATCAGGCTCTAACTGCTGGGCTCCCCACGTTTTCTGATGTGAGCCCAGTGATGCCAGGACACTCCTGTCAGGTTCCCATCCCCATGGGGATGTGGGCTTTCTGCTCTGAGGTCCCAATGCCTGGGTTGCTCACAGTTTCATGATGTGGGCTCTCTGCTGTTAGTTCACTCCTGCCTGCATCCCATAGCTTCTGTGCTCTCGGCCGCCTGCTGGGAGGTTCCAAATGCTGGATTCCTCACTTTTTTTATTCTTTGGGCCCTCTGTTTTTAGGCTACTCCTACCTGCCTCACTCCCATCCCCTTTGTGATGTATGTCCTCTGATATGAGGCCACATGTGCTGGGTTCCTCACCTTTCGATGATGTGGCCCCACTGGTGGGAGGACAGTCCTGACTGGTTCCCATCCCCTTGGTGTTGTGGGCCCTCTGGTGAGAGTCTCATCCTGCCTCGGTTCCTCACCCTTCTGTGAGATAGGCCCTCTGCTGTGAGGTCACTACTGCCTGGCTGGCGCATGCCACCTTGTAGACGTGGGCCCTCTGTTGGCAGTTGGAACCTGCTGGGAGTCTCCTCCCCTCAGTTATGAGGGCCCCCTGGCATCAGGCCCTAACTGCTGGGCTCCTAACATTTTCTGATATGTGCTAAGTGGTGCAAAGCCACTCCTGCCAGGTTCCCATCCCAATGGGGATGTGGGCCTTCTGTTCTGAGGTCCCAACAGCTGGGCTGCTCACAGGTTCATGATGTGGGCCCTCTGCTGTGAGTTCACTGCGGCCTGGATCCCATAGCCTCGGTGCTCTGGGCCACTTGCTGGGAGGTTCCAACTGCTGGATTCCTCAACTTTTATATTCTATGGACCCTGTGTTGTGAGGCCAGTCCTGCCAGCCTCATTCCGAACCCCTTGGTGATGTGGTTCCTCTGGTTTGAGGACACATGTGCTGGGATCCTCACCTTTCGATGATGTTGTCCCACTGGTGTGGGGACACTCCTGCCTGGTTCCCATCCCCTTGGTGATGTGGGCCCTCTGGTGAGAGTCTGATCCTGGCTGTGTTCCTCACCCTTCTGTGAGGTGGGCCCTCTGCTGTGAGGTCACTCCTGCCAGGCTGGAACACATCACCTTGGCGACGTTGGCCCTCTGGTGGCAGCTGGAGCCTGCTGGGAGCCTCCTCCTCTCGGTGATGAGTGCCCTCTAGCGTCAGGCCCTAACTTCTGAGCACCCCACGTTTTCTGATGTGAGCCCAGTGATGCCAGGACACTCCTGTCATGTTCCCATCACCATGGGGATGTGGGCCTTCTGCTCTGAGGTCCCAATGTCTGGGTTGCTCACAGTTTCATGATGTGGGCTGTCTGGTGTTAGTTCACTCTGGCCTGGTTCCTCTAGCCTCTGTGCTCTGGGCCGCCTGCTGGGAGGTTCCAACTGCTGGATTCCTCACCTTTCTTATTTTTGGGCCCTCTGTTATGAGGCTCCTCCTGCCTGCCTCACTCCCAGCCCCTTGGTGATGGGTGTCCTATGGTTTGAAGCCACATGTTCTGGGTTCCTCACCTTTAGATGATGTGGCCCTACTCATGTGAGGACACTCCTGCCTGGTTCCAATCCATTTGGTGATGTGGGCCCTCTGGTGCGAGTCTGATCCTGACTGGGTTCGTCACACTTCTCTGAGGTGGGCCCTCTGCTGTGAGGTCATTCGTGCCTGGTTGGCACACATCGCCTTGGTGACGTCAGCCCTCTGGTGGCAGTTGGAGCCTGCTGGGAGCCTCCTTCCCTTGGTGATGAGGGTCCTCTGGCGTCAGGCCCTAACTGCTGGTCGCCCAAAATTTTCTGATACGTTCTCAGTGGTGCGAGGACACTCCTACCAGAATTCCATCCCCATGGGGATGTGGGCCTCCTGCTCTGAGGTCCCAATGGCTGGGTTGCTCAGTTTCATGACATGGGCCCTCTTCTGTGAGTTCACTGTGGCCTGGATCCCATGGCCTCGGTGCTCTGGGCCGCCTGCTGGGAGGTTCCAACTGCTGGATTCCTCACTTTTTTATTCTATGTGCCCAGTGTTGTGAGGCTACTCCTGCCTGCCTCACTCCGAGGTCCTTGGTGATGTGGGTCCTCTGGTTTGAGGACACATGTGCTGAGTACCTCAGCTTTTGATGATGTGGCCCCACTGATGTGAAGACACTCCTGCCTGGTTCCCATCCCCTTGGTGATGTGGGCCCTCTGGTGAGAGTCTGATGTTGGCTGGGTTTCTCACCCTTCTGTGAGGTGGGACCTCTGCTGTGAGGTAACTCCTGCCTGGCATGCTCACGTTGCCTTGGCAATGTGAGCCCTCAGGTGGCAGTTGGAGCCTGCTGGGAATCTCCTCCCCTCAGGTATGAGAGCTCTGGATAAAACACATATGCCCTTTTTTGCCAAGTGCATTATTTTCCAAGTTCTGTCTCTTTTCCTATGCTTTAAGAGCTACTCCCGTGTACGTTCTGAAATCAGTTTCCAGCAATTCTGCCCCGCATTCAAGTCCTCTTCGCAGCCTTACTTCAGTATAATTTTGGATGATAGCTGTCATTTATAACTCCGCAGGTTTCTGAATTACAGTGCCCCTGAGCTCCTTTCTTCAACTCGCTTTCTTGTGAGCTGGCCGCAACACCGCAGGATCTCCTCAGGCCCTAATCTAGTTCCAGCATGGCACGCGGAGCCTTTGGTTCATTTATCTTCCTGGTGGGAAATGAGAGTTAAATTTGCCCGTCCAGACACCTACAGATAGTCTCCCATTGCTTCTCCTTATTCCTGTTCATCTTCCGAAGAAATTGCAAACTGGGCCAAACAGGAGGTTAAAGGCACTGACTCTCCAAGTGGGGAGAGTGTTAGTAAAGCGTCTGGAATGTTGCACCCGAGTACCAGGGGACGAAAACTGAGACACATTTGAACACGTTTCCCGATCACACGGTTGATCATACTCTGGGGTCCACATGCATGTTTTAGCTGAAGGAAGAATCCCTTAAACCTGGAGAGTTGAGACCCATGGAATGGGTACCATGCAATATGACTTCAAAGGGTCTGCATTTGCTCACCGAACCTCACCAATCCTATCACTGCTGCGTTTATGCCGCTGTACACACGCTTGATTCTCTTTCGGAGACATATAAATCCTTAGGTTTTAAGATTCTTACTAGTCAGGTATATTCTTAGGCGTTTAATGTGGGGTGTGGAGTCCACTTCGTTGAGCAAGGAGTAGCTCTTGTCTATTACATATTTGGCTTATGGAACGGTATCTGTGCTAATTTCAATCTCTGGTTTTATGCAGCACCCCAACTCACCTTTCCACTGAAACAAGCATAAGTTGGTTTTCTACATTTGACACCCTGTTCTGTTTTGTAATTCAGTTCCTGTGTAGCCAAGTTTACATTCCGTGTAGTAGTGATATCTTATGATGTTTCTTTTTCTGTGTGATTTATTTCACTTAGAATCATTGTACCTGAATCCACTCATTATGCTGCTACAGGCCTGATGACATAGATTTCATTGCTGAGTGATATTGCATTGTACGTAAGTACCACAACTTCTTTATCCATTTTTCGCTTTCTGTGATATTGAACTTCTACCGTAAACGAGGTTCTTGTAAACAGAGCCATCCCAAACTTTGGGGTGGCTGTGTCTTTTTGATTTTAATTTCCCTAAGCTATAGGACCATAAGTGGAAGTGCCCTAGGCTCTGTTGCTTTGTTTTTTAGATGTTTCAGGAAACACCATACACTTCTCCAGAGTGGCTGTTGGCAATTTACATCCCGCCCATCAGCATAACAAGGCTCCCAGTTGTCCATGGCCTGTCCAGCCTTTCTGGATTTTACACATTTTTCAGATGGCCCTTTTGACTGGGCGGCAGTGAGACTTCATTTTAGTGCAGATTTCCTTTGCAAGCTTGCTTGGTTGGCCAAAAAGGGCGTATGCGTTTTTTCCTGAATATATTCAGGAAAAAACGCATACGCCCTTTTTGGCCAAATGCATCATTGTGGACGTTCTGCCTCTTTTCCTATGCTTTACATGCAATTCCAGTCTACCTCCTGAAATCGGTTTCCTGCAATTCTGCCCCGCTTTCAAGTCCTCTTGTCAGCCTTCCTTCAATATATTTTTGGACGATAGCTGTCATTTATAACTCTGCAGGTTTGTGAATTACAGTGCCCCTGAGCTCCTTTCTTCAACTCGCTTTCTTGTGAGCTGGCCGCAACACCGCAGGATTGCTTCGGGCCCTAGTTTGGTTCCGGCATGGCATGCTGATCCTTTGGTTAATTCCTCTTCCTGGTGGGAAATGAGAGTTAAATTTGCCCGACCAGACACCTCCACCTAGTCTCTCATTGGTTCTCCCTATTCCTGTTCATTTTCCACAGAGATTGCAAACTGGGCCAAACAGGAGGTTAAAGGCACTGACTCTCCAAGTGGGCAGAGTGTTAGTAAAGCGTCTGGAATGTTGCACCCGAGTACCAGGGGACGAAAACTGAGACACATTTGAACACGTTTCCCGATCACATGGTGGATCATACTCTGGGTTCCACATGCATGTTTTAGCTGAAGGAAGAATCCCTTAAACCTGGAGAGTTGAGACCCATGGAATGGGTACCATGCAATATGACTTCAAAGGGTCTGCATTTGCTCACCAAACTTCACCAATCCTATCACTGCTGCGTTTATGCCGCTGTACACACGCTTGATTCTCTTTCGGAGACATATAAATCCTTAGGTATTAAGATTATTACTAGTCAGGTATATTCTTAGGCGTTTAATGTGGGGTGTTGAGTCCACTTCGTTGAGCAAGGACTAGCTCTTGTCTATTACATATTTGGCTTATGGAACGGTATCTGTGCTAATTTCAATCTCTGGTTTTATGCAGCACCCCAACTAACCATTCCACTTAAGCAAGCATAAGTTGGTTTTCTACATTTGAGACCCTGTTCTGTTTTGTAATTCAGTTCTTGTGTAGCCAAGTTTACATTCCGTGTAGTAGTGATATCTTATGATGTTTCTTTTTCTGTGTGACTGATTTCACTTAGAATCATCGTACCTGAATCCACTCATTATGCTGCTACGGGCCTGATGACATAGATTTCATTGCTGAGTGATATTGCATTGTACGTAAGTACCACAACTTCTTTATCCATTTTTTGCTTTCTGTGATATTGAACTTGTACCGTAAAAGAGGTTCTTGTAAACAGAGCCGGCCGAAAATTTGGGGTGGCTGAGTCTTTTTGATTTTAATTTCCCTAACCTATAGGACCATAAGTGGAAGTGCCCTAGGCTCTGTTGCTTTGTTTTTTTGATGTTTCAGGAAACACCATACACTTCTTCAGAGTGGCTGTTGGCAATTTACATCCCGCCCATCAGCTTAACAAGGCTCCCAGTTCTCTATGGTCTGTCCTGCCTTTCTGGATTTTACACTTTTTTCAGATAGCCCTTTTGACCGGGGGCAGTGATACTTCACTGTAGTGCAGATTTCCTTTGCAAGCTTGCTTGGTTGGCCAAAAAGGGCGTATGCGTTTTTTCCTGAATATATTCAGGGAAAAACGCATACGCCCTTTTTGGCCAAGTGCATCATTGTGGACGTTCTGCCTCTTTTCCTATGCTTTACATGCAATTCCAGTCTACCTCCTGAAATCGGTTTTCTGCAATTCTGCCCCGCTTTCAACTCCTCTTGGCAGCCTTCCTTCAATATATTTTTGGACGATAGCTGTCATTTATAACTCTGCAGGTTTGTGAATTACAGTGCCCCTGAGCTCCTTTCTTCAACTCGCTTTCTTGTGAGCTGGCCGCAACTCCGCAGGATTGCTTCAGGCCTTAGTGTGCTTCTGGCATGGCACGCTGAGCCTTTGGTTACTTCCTCTTCCTGGTGGGAAATGAGAGTTAAATTTGCCCGTCCAGACACCTCCAGCTAGTCTCTCATTGGTTCTCCCTATTCCTGTTCATCTTACGCAGAAATTGCAAACTGGGCCAAACAGGAGGTTAAAGGCACTGACTTTACAAGTGGGGAGAGTGTTAGTAAAGCATCTGGAATGTTGTACCCGAGTACCAGGGGATGAAAACTGAGACACATTGGAACACGTTTCCCGATCACACGGTGGATCATACTCTGGGTTCCACATGCATGTTTTAGCTGAAGGAAGAATCCCTTAAACATGCAGAGTTGAGACCCATGGAATGGGTACCATGCAATATGACTTCAAAGGGTCTGCATTTGCTCACCGAACCTTACCAATCCTATCACTGCTGCGTTTATGCCGCTGTACACACGCTTCATTCTCTTTCGGAGACATATAAATCCATAGGTTTTAAGATTCTTACTAGTCAGGTATATTGTTAGGCGTTTAATATGGGGTGTTGAGTCCACTTCGTTGAGCAAGGAGTAGCTCTTGTGTATTACATATTTGGCTTATGGAACGGTATCTGTGCTAATTTCAATCTCTGGTTTTATGCAGCACCCCAACTCACCTTTCCCCTTAAGCAAGCATAAGTTGGTTTTCTACATTTGACACCCTGTTCTGTTTTGTAATTCAGTTCCTGTGTAGCCAAGTTTATATTCCGTGTAGTAGTGATATCTTATGATATTTCTTTTTCTGTGTGACTGATTTCCCTTAGAATCATCGTACCTGAATCCACTCATTATGCTGCTATGTGCCTGATGACATAGATTTCATTGCTGAGTGATATTGCATTGTACATAAGTACCACAACTTCTTTATCCATTTTTCGCTTTCTGTGATATTGAACTTGTACCGTAAACGAGGTTCTTGTAAACAGAGCCATCCCAAACTTTGGGGTGGCTGTTTCTTTTTGATTTTAATTTCCCTAAGCTATAGGACCATAAGTGGAAGTGCCCTAGGCTCTGTTGCTTTGTTTTTTGAATGTTTCAGGAAACACCATACACTTCTCCAGAGTGGCTGCTGGCAATTTACATCCCGCCCATCAGCATAACAAGGCTCCTAGTTCTCCTTGGTCTGTCCTGCCTTTCTGGATTTTACACTTTTTTCAGATGGCCCTTTTGACCGGGGGGCAGTGAGACTTCATTGTAGTGCAGATTTCCTTTGCAAGCTTGCTTGGTTGGCCAAAAAGGGCGTATGCGTTTTTTCCTGAATATATTCAGGAAAAAACACATACGCCCTTTTGGCCAAGTGCATCATTGTGGACGTTCTGCCTCTTTTCCTATGCTTTACATGCAATTCCAGTCTACCTCCTGAAATCGGTTTCCTGCAATTCTGCCCCGCTTTCAACTCCTCTTGGCAGCCTTACTTCAATATATTTTTGGAAGATAGCTGTCATTTATCTCTGCAGGTTTGTGAATTACAGTGCCCCTGAGCTCCTTTCTTCAACTCGCTTTCTTTTGAGCTGGCCGCAACACCGCAGGATTGCTTCAGGCCCTAGTGTGCTTCCGGCATGGCATGCTGAGCCTTTGGTTAATTCTTCTTCTTGGTGGGAAATGAGAGTTAAATTTGCCCGTCCAGACACCTCCACCTAGTCTCTCATTGGTTCTCCCTATTCCTGTTCATTTTCCACAGAAATTGCAAACTGGGCCAAACAGGAGGTTAAAGGCACTGACTCTCCAAGTGGGGAGAGTGTTAGTAAAGCGTCTGGAATGTTGCATCCGAGTACCAGGGGACGAAAACTGAGACACATTTGAACACGTTTCCCCATCACACGGTGGATCATACTCTGGGTTCCACATGCATGTTTTAGCTGAAGGAAGAATCCCTTAAACCTGGAGAGTTGAGACCCATGGAATGGGTACCATGCAATATGACTTCAAAGGGTCTGCATTTGCTCACCGAACCTCACCAATCCTATCACTGCTGCGTTTATGCCGCTGTACACACGCTTGATTCTCTTTCGGAGACTTATAAATCCATAGGTTTTAAGATTCTTACTAGTCAGGTATATTGTTAGGCGTTTAATATGGGGTGTTGAGTCCACTTCGTTGAGCAAGGAGTAGCTCTTGTCTATTACATATTTGGCTTATGGAACGGTATCTGTGCTAATTTCAATCTCTGGTTTCATGCAGCACCCCAACTCACCTTTCCCCTCAAGCAAGCATAAGTTGGTTTTCTACATTTGAGACCCTGTTCTGTTTTGTAATTCAGATCCTGTGTAGCCAAGTTTACATTCCGTGTAGTAGTGATATCTTATGATGTTTCTTTTTCTGTGTGACTTATTTCACTTAGAATCATCATACCTGAATCCACTCATTATGCTGCTACGGGCCTGATGACATAGATTTCATTGCTGAGTGATATTGCATTGTACGTAAGTACCACAACTTCTTTATCCATTTTTCACTTTTGTGATATTGAACTTGTACCGTAAACAAGATTCTTGTAAACAGAGCCGTCCCAAACTTTGGGGTGGCTGTGTCTCTTTCATTTTAATTGCCCTAAGCTATAGGACCATAAGTGGAAGTGCCCTAGGCTCTGTTGCTTAGTTTTTTAGATGTTACAGGAAACACCATACACTTCTCCAGAGTGGCTGTTGGCAATTTACATCCCGCCCATCAGCATAACAAGGCTCCCAGTTCTTCATGGCCTGTCCTGCCTTTCTGGATTTTACACTTTTTTCATATGGCCCTTTTGACCGGGGGGCAGCGAGACTTCATTGTAGTGCAGATTTCCTTTGCAAGCTTGCTTGGTTGGCCAAAAAGGTCGTATGCGTTTTTTCCTGAATATATTCAGGAAAAAACGCATACGCCCTTTTTGGCCCAGTGCATCATTGTGGACGTTCTGCCTCTTTTCCTATGCTTTACATGCAATTCCCGTCTACCTCCTGAAATCGGTTTCCTGCAATTCTGCCCCGCTTTCAAGTCCTCTTGGCAGCCTTACTTCAATATATTTTTGGACGATAGCTGTCATTTATAACTCTGCAGGTTTGTGAATTACAGTGCCCCTGAGCTCCTTTCTTCAACTCGCTTTCTTGTGAGCTGGCCGCAACACCGCAGGATTGCTTCAGGCCCTAGTGTGGTTCCGGCACGGCATGCTGAGCCTTTGGTTAATTCCTCTTTCTGGTGGGAAATGAGAGTTAAATTTGCCCGTCCAGACACCTCCAGCTAGTTTCTCATTGGTTCTCCCTATTGCTGTACATTTTCCACAGAAATTACAAACTGGGCCATACAGGAGGTTAAAGGCACTGACTCTCCAAGTGGGGAGAGTGTTAGTAAAGCGTCTGGAGTGTTGCACCCGAGTACCAGGGGACGAAAACTGAGACACATTTGAACACGTTTCCTGATCACACGGTGGATCATACTCTGTGTTCCACATGCATGTTTTAGCTGAAGGAAGAATCCCTTAAACTTGGAGAGTTGAGACCCATGGAATGGGTACCATGCAATATGACTTCAAAGGGTCTGCATTTGCTCACTGAACCTCACCAATCCTATCACTGCTGCGTTTATGCCGCTGTACACACGCTTGATTCTCTTTCGGAGACATATAAATCCATAGTTTATAAGATTATTTCTAGTCCGGGGTATTTTTAAGCGTTTAATATGGGGTGTTGAGTCCACTTCGTTGAGCAAGGAGTAGCTCTTGTCTATTACATATTTGGCTTATGGAACGGTATCTGTGCTAATTTCAATCTCTGGTTTTATGCAGCACCCCAACTCACCTTTCCCCTTAAGCAAGCATAAGTTGGTTTTCTACATTTGAGACCCTGTTCTGTTTTGTAATTCAGTTCTTGTGTAGCCAAGTTTACATTCCGTGTAGTAGTGATATCTTATGATGTTGCTTTTTCTGTGTGACTTATTTCACTTAGACTCATCATACCTGCATCCACTCATTATGCTGCTACGGGCCTGATGACATAGATTTCATTGCTGAGTGATATTGCATTGTACGTAAGTACCACAACTTCTTTATCCATTTTTTGCTTTCTGTGATATTGAACTTGTACTGTAAACGAGGTTCTGTAAACAGAGCCGTCCCAAACTTTGGGGTGACCGTGTCTTTTTGATTTTAATTTCCCTAAGCTATAGGACCATAAGTGGAAGTGCCCTAGGCTCTGTTGCTTTGTTTTTTAGATGTTTCAGGAAACACCATACACTTCTCCAGAGTGGCTGTTGGCAATTTACATCCCGCCTACCAGCATAACAAGGCTCCCAGTTCTCCATGGCCTGTCCTGCCTTTCTGGATTTTACACTTTTTTCAGATGGCCCTTTTGACCGGGTGGCAGTGAGACTTCATTGTAGTGCAGATATCCTTTGCAAGCTTGCTTGGTTGGCCAAAAAGGGCGTATGCGTTTTTTCCTGAATATATTCAGGAAAAAACGCATACGCCATTTTTGGCCAAGTGCATCATTGTGGACGTTCTGCCTCTTTTCCTATGCTTTACATGCAATTCCCGTCTACCTCCTGAAATCGGTTTCCTGCAATTCTGCCCCGCTTTCAAGTCCTCTTGGCAGCCTTACTTCAATATATTTTTGGACGATAGCTGTCATTTATAACTCTGCAGGTTTGTGAATTACAGTGCCCCTGAGCTCCTTTCTTCAACTCACTTTCTTGTGAGCTGGCCGCAACACCGCAGGATTGCTTCAGGCCCTAGTGTGGTTCCGGCACGGCACGCTGAGCCTTTGGTTAATTCCTCTTCCTGGTGGGAAATGAGAGTTAAATTTGCCCGTCCAGACACCTCCAGCTAGTCTCTCTTTCGTTCTCCCTATTCCTGTTCATTTTCCACAGAAACTGCAAACTGGGCCAAACAGGAGGTTAAAGGCACTGACTCTCCAAGTGGGGAGAGTGTTAGTAAAGCATCTGGAATGTTGCACTCGAGTACCAGGGGACGAAAACGAGACACATTTGAACACGTTTCCCGATCACACGGTGGATCATACTCTGGGTTCCACATGCATGTTTTAGCTGAAGGAAGAATCCCTTAAACCTGGAGAGTTGAGACCCATGGAATGGGTACCATGCAATATGACTTCATAGGGTCTGCATTTGCTCACCGAACCTCACAAATCCTATCACCGCTGCGTTTATGTCGCTGTACACACGCTTGATTCTCTTTCGGAGACATATAAATCGGTAGGTTTTTAGATTATTTCTAGTCAGGTATATTGTTAGGCGTTTAATATGGGGTGTTGAGTACACTTCGTTGAGCAAGGAGTAGCTCTTGTCTATTACATATTTGGCTTATGGAACGGTATCTGTGCTAATTTCAATCTGTGGTTTCATGCAGCACCCAAACTCACCTTTCCCCTTAAGCAAGCATAAGTTGGTTTTCTACATTTGAGACCCTGTTCTGTTTTGTAATTCAGATCCTGTGTAGCCAAGTTTACATTCCGTGTAGTAGTGATATCTTATGATGTTTCTTTTTCTGTGTGACTTATTTCACTTAGAATCATCGTACCTGAATCCACTCATTATGCTGCTACGGGCCTGATGACCTAGATTTCATTGCTGAGTGATATTGCATTGTACGTAAGTACCACAACTTCTTTATCCATTTTTCGCTTTTGTGATATTGAACTTGTACCGTAAACAAGATTCTTGTAAACAGAGCCGTCCCAAACTTTGGGGTGGCTGTGTCTCTTTGATTTTAATTGTCCTAAGCTATAGGACCATAAGTGGAAGTGCCCTAGGCTCTGTTGCATAGTTTTTTAGATGTTACAGGAAACACCATACACTTCTCCAGAGTGGCTGTTGGCAATTTACATCCCGCCCATCAGCATAAGAAGGCTCCCAGTTCTTCATGGCCTGTCCTGCCTTTCTGGATTTTACACTTTTTTCATATGGCCCTTTTGACCGGGGGGCAGGGAGACTTCATTGTAGTGCAGATTTCCTTTGCAAGCTTGCTTGGTTGGCCAAAAAGGGCGTATGCGTTTTTTCGTGAATATATTCAGGAAAAAACGCATACGCCCTTTTTGGCCAAGTGCATCATTGTGGACGTTCTGCCTCTTTTCCTATGCTTTACATGCAATTCCCGTCTACCTCCTGAAATCGGTTTCCTGCAATTCTGCCCCACTTTCAAGTCCTCTTGGCAGCCTTACTTCAATATATTTTTGGACGATAGCTGTCATTTATAACTCTGCAGGTTTGTGAATTACAGTGCCCCTGAGCTCCTTTCTTCAACTCGCTTTCTTGTGAGCTGGCCGCAACACCGCAGGATAGCTTCAGGCCCTAGTGTGGTTCCGGCACGGCATGCTGAGCCTTTGGTTAATTCCTCTTTCTGGTGGGAAATGAGAGTTAAATTTGCCCGTCCAGACACCTCCAGCTAGTTTATCATTGGTTCTCCCTATTCCTGTACATTTTCCGCAGAAATTGCAAACTGGGCCATACAGGAGGTTAAAGGCACTGACTCTCCAAGTGGGGAGAGTGTTAGTAAAGCATCTGGAATGTTGCACCCGAGTTCCACGGGACGAAAACTGAGACACATTTGAACACGTTTCCCGATCACATGGTGGATCATACTCTGGGTTCCACATGCATGTTTTAGCTGAAGGAAGAATCCCTTAAACCTGGAGAGTTGAGACCCATGGAATGGGTACCATGCAATATGACTTCAAAGGGCCTGCATTTGCTCACTGAACCTCACCAATCCTATCACTGCTGCGTTTATGCCGCTGTACACACGCTTGATTCTCTTTTGGAGACATATAAATCCAAAGGTTTTAAGATTCTTACTAGTCAGGTATATTCTTAGGCGTTTATTATGGGGTTTTGAGTCCACTTCGTTGAGCAAGGAGTAGCTCTTGTCTATTACATATTTGGCTTATGGAACGGTATCTGTGCTAATTTCAATCTCTGGTTTTATGCCGCACCGCAACTCACGTTTCCCCTTAAGCAAGCATAAGTTGGTTTTCTACATTTGAGACCCTGTTCTGTTTTGTAATTCAGTTCCTGTGTAGCCAAGTTTACATTCCGTGTAGTAGTGATATCTTATGATGTTTCTTTTTCTGTGTGATTTATTTCACTTAGAATCATCGTACCTGAATCCACTCATTATGCTGCTACGGGCCTGATGACATAGATTTCATTGCTGAGTGATATTGCATTGTACAAATGTACCACAACTTCTTTATCCATTTTTCGCTTTCTGTGATATTGAACTTGTACAGTAAACGAGGTTCTTGTAAACAGAGCCGGCCGAAACTTTGGGGTGGCTGTGTCTTTTTGATTTTAATTTCCCTAAGCTATAGGACCATAAGTGGGAGTGCCCTAGGCTCTGTTGCTTTGTTTTTTGGATGTTTCAGGAAACACCATACACTTCTCCAGAGTGGCTGTTGGCAATTTACATCCCACCCATCAGCATAAAAAGGCTCCCAGTTCTCCTTAGCCTGTCCTGCCTTTCTGGATTTTACACTTTTTTCAGATGGCTCTTTTGACTGGGGGGCAGTGAGACTTCATTGTAGTGCAGATTTCCTTTGCAAGCTTGCTTGGTTGGCCAAAAAGGGCGTATGCGTTTTTTCCTGAATATATTCAGGAAAAAACGCATACGCCCTTTTTGGCCAAGTGCATCATTGTGGACGTTCTGCCTCTTTTCCTATGCTTTACATGCAATTCCAGTCTACCTCCTGAAATCGGTTTCCTGCAATTCTGCCCCGCTTTCAACTCCTCTTGGCAGCCTTACTTCAATATATTTTTGGAAGATAGCTGTCATTTATCTCTGCAGGTTTGTGAATTACAGTGCCCCTAAGCTCCTTTCTTCAACTCGCTTTCTTGTGAGCTGGCCGCAACACCGCAGGATTGCTTCAGGCCTTAGTGTGCTTCTGGCATGGCACGCTGAGCCTTTGGTTATTTCCTCTTCCTGGTGGGAAATGAGAGTTAAATTTGCCCGTCCAGACACCTCCAGCTAGTCTCTCATTGGTTATCCCTATTCCTGTTCATCTTACGCAGAAATTGCAAACTGGGCCAAACAGGAGGTTAAAGGCACTGACTCTCCAAGTGGGGAGAGTGTTAGTAAAGCGTCTGGAATGTTGCACCGGAGTACCAGGGGACGAAAACTGAGACACATTTGAACACGTTTCCCGATCACACGGTGGATCATACTCTGGGTTCCACATGCATGTTTTAGCTGAAGGAAGAATCTCTTAAACATGGAGAGTTGAGACCCATGGAATGGGTACCATGCAATATGACTTCAAAGGGTCTGCATTTGCTCACCGAACCTCACCACTCCTATCACTGCTGCGTTTATGCCGCTGTACACACGCTTGATTCTCTTTCGGAGACATATAAATCCATAGGTTTTAAGATTCTTACTAGTCGGGTATATTGTTAGGCGTTTAACATGGGGTGTTGAGTCCACTTCGTTGAGCAAGGAGTAGCTCTTGTCTATTACATATTTGGCTTATGGAACGGTATCTGTGCTAATTTCAATCTCTGGTTTCATGCAGCACCCCAACTCACCTTTCCCCTTAAGCAAGCGTAAGTTGGTTTTCTACATTTGAGATCCTGTTCTGTTTTGTAATTCAGTTCCTGTGTAGCCAAGTTTACATTCCATGTATTGGTGATATCTTATGATGTTTCATTTTCTGTGTGACTTATTTCACTTAGAATCATCGTACCTGAATCCACTCATTATGCTGCTACGGGCCTGATGACATAGATTTCATTGCTGAGTGATATTGCATTGTACGTAAGTACCACAACTTCTTTATCCATTTTTCCCTTTCTGTGATATTGAACTTGTACATTAAACGAGGTTCTTGTAAACAGAGCCCTCCCAAGCTTTGGCGTGGCTGTGTCTTTTTGATTTTAATTTCCCTAAGCTATAGGACCATAAGTGGAAGTGCCCTAGGCTCTGTTGCTTTGTTTTTTGGATGTTTCAGGAAACACCATACACTTCTCCAGAGTGGCTGTTGGCAATTTACATCCCACCCATCAGAATAACAAGGCTCCCAGTTCTCCATGGCCTGTCTGGCCTTTCTGGATTTAACACTTTTTTCAGATGGCCCTTTTGAGCGGGGGGCAGTGAGACTTCATTGTAGTGCAGATTTCCTTTGCAAGCTTGCTTGGTTGGCCAAAAAGGGCGTATGCGTTTTTTCCTGAATATATTCAGGAAAAAACGCATACGCCATTTTTGGCCAAGTGCATCATTGTGGACGTTCTGCCTCTTTTCCTATGCTTTACATGCAATTCCAGTCTACCTCCTGAAATCGGTTTCCTGCAATTCTGCCCCGCTTTCAAGTCCTCTTGGCAGCCTTACTTCAATATATTTTTGGAAGATAGCTGTCATTTATCTCTGCAGGTTTGTGAATTACAGTGCCCCTGAGCTCCTTTCTTCAACTCGCTTTCTTTTGAGCTGGCCGCAACACCGCAGGATTGCTTCAGGCCCTAGTGTGCTTCCGGCATGGCATGCTGAGCCTTTGGTTAATTCTTCTTCTTGGTGGGAAATGAGAGTTAAATTTGCCCGTCCAGACACCTCCACCTAGTCTCTCATTGGTTCTCCCTATTCCTGTTCATTTTCCAAAGAAATTGCAAACGGGGACAAACAGGAGGTTAAAGGCACTGACTCTCCAAGTGGGGAGAGTGTTAGTAAAGCGTCTGGAATGTTGCACCCGAGTACCAGGGGACGAAAACTGAGACACATTTGAACACGTTTCCCGATCACACGGTGGGTCATACTCTGGGTTCCACATGCATGTTTTAGCTGAAGGAAGAATCCCTTAAACCTGGAGAGTTGAGACCTATGCAATGGGTACCATGCAATATGACTTCAAAGGGTCTGCATTTGCTCACCGAACCTCACCAATCCTATCACTGCTGCGTTTATGCTGCTGTACACATGCTTGATTCTCTTTCGGAGACATATAAATCCATAGGTTTTAAGATTCGTACTAGTCAAGTATATTGTTAGGCATTTAATATGGGGTGTTGAGTCCACTTCGTTGGGCAAGGAGTAGCTCTTGTCTATTACATATTTGGCTCATGGAATGGTATCTGTGCTAATTTCAATCTCTTGTTGTATGCAACACCCCAACTCACCTTTCCCCTTAAGCAAGCATAAGTTGGTTTTCTACATTTGACACCCTGTGCTGTTTAGTAATTCTGTTCCTGTGTAGCCAAGTTTACATTCCATGTAGTAGTGATATCTTATGATGTTTCTTTTTCTGTGTGACTTATTTCACTTAGAATCATCGTACCTGAATCCACTCATTATTCTGCTACGGGCTTGATGACATAGATTTCATTGCTGAGTGATATTGCATTGTACATACGTACCACAACTTCTTTATCCATTTTTTGCTTTCTGTGATATTGAACTTGTACCGTAAACGAGGTTCTTGTGAACAGAGCCGTCCCAAACTTTGGGGTGGCTGTGTCTTTTTGATTTTAATTTCCCTAAGCTATAGGACCATAAGTGGGAGTGCCCTAGGCTCTGTTGCTTTGTTTTTTGGATGTTTCAGGAAACACCATACACTTCTCCAGAGTGGCTGTTGGCAATTTACATCCCACCCATCAGAATAACAAGGCTCCCAGTTCTCCATGGCCTGTCTGGCCTTTCTGGATTTAACACTTTTTTCAGATGGCCCTTTTGAGCGGGGGGCAGTGAGACTTCATTGTAGTGCAGATTTCCTTTGCAAGCTTGCTTGGTTGGCCAAAAAGGGCGTATGCGTTTTTTCCTGAATATATTCAGGAAAAAACGCATACGCCATTTTTGGCCAAGTGCATCATTGTGGACGTTCTGCCTCTTTTCCTATGCTTTACATGCAATTCCAGTCTACCTCCTGAAATCGGTTTCCTGCAATTCTGCCCCGCTTTCAAGTCCTCTTGGCAGCCTTACTTCAATATATTTTTGGAAGATAGCTGTCATTTATCTCTGCAGGTTTGTGAATTACAGTGCCCCTGAGCTCCTTTCTTCAACTCGCTTTCTTTTGAGCTGGCCGCAACACCGCAGGATTGCTTCAGGCCCTAGTGTGCTTCCGGCATGGCATGCTGAGCCTTTGGTTAATTCTTCTTCTTGGTGGGAAATGAGAGTTAAATTTGCCCGTCCAGACACCTCCACCTAGTCTCTCATTGGTTCTCCCTATTCCTGTTCATTTTCCAAAGAAATTGCAAACGGGGACAAACAGGAGGTTAAAGGCACTGACTCTCCAAGTGGGGAGAGTGTTAGTAAAGCGTCTGGAATGTTGCACCCGAGTACCAGGGGACGAAAACTGAGACACATTTGAACACGTTTCCCGATCACACGGTGGGTCATACTCTGGGTTCCACATGCATGTTTTAGCTGAAGGAAGAATCCCTTAAACCTGGAGAGTTGAGACCTATGCAATGGGTACCATGCAATATGACTTCAAAGGGTCTGCATTTGCTCACCGAACCTCACCAATCCTATCACTGCTGCGTTTATGCTGCTGTACACATGCTTGATTCTCTTTCGGAGACATATAAATCCATAGGTTTTAAGATTCGTACTAGTCAAGTATATTGTTAGGCATTTAATATGGGGTGTTGAGTCCACTTCGTTGGGCAAGGAGTAGCTCTTGTCTATTACATATTTGGCTCATGGAATGGTATCTGTGCTAATTTCAATCTCTTGTTGTATGCAACACCCCAACTCACCTTTCCCCTTAAGCAAGCATAAGTTGGTTTTCTACATTTGACACCCTGTGCTGTTTAGTAATTCTGTTCCTGTGTAGCCAAGTTTACATTCCATGTAGTAGTGATATCTTATGATGTTTCTTTTTCTGTGTGACTTATTTCACTTAGAATCATCGTACCTGAATCCACTCATTATTCTGCTACGGGCTTGATGACATAGATTTCATTGCTGAGTGATATTGCATTGTACATACGTACCACAACTTCTTTATCCATTTTTTGCTTTCTGTGATATTGAACTTGTACCGTAAACGAGGTTCTTGTGAACAGAGCCGTCCCAAACTTTGGGGTGGCTGTGTCTTTTTGATTTTAATTTCCCTAAGCTATAGGACCATAAGTGGGAGTGCCCTAGGCTCTGTTGCTTTGTTTTTTGGATGTTTCAGGAAACACCATACACTTCTCCAGAGTGGCTGCTGGTAATTTTCATCCCAACCATCAGCATAACAAGGCTCCCAGTTCTCCATGGCCTGTCCTGCCTTTCTGGATTTTACACTTTTTTCAGATGGCCCTTTTGACCCGGGGGGGCAGTGAGACTTCATTGTAGTGCAGATTTCCTTTGCAAGCTTGCTTGGTTGGCCAAAAAGGGCGTATGCGTTTTTTCCTGAATATATTCAGGAAAAAACGCATACGCCCTTTTTGGCCAAGTGCATCATTGTAGACGTTCTGCCTCTTTTCCTATGCTTTACATGCAATTCCAGTTTACCTCCTGAAATCGGTTTCCTGCAATTCTGCCCCGCTTTCAACTCCTCTTGGCAGCCTTACTTCAATATATTTTTGGAGGATAGCTGTCATTTATAACTCTGCAGGTTTGTGAATTACAGTGCCCCTGAGCTCCTTTCTTCAACTCGCTTTCTTTTCAGCTGGCTGCAACACCGCAGGATTGCTTCAGGCCCTAGTGTGCTTCTGGCATGGCATGCTGAGCCTTTGGTTAATTCTTCTTCTTGGTGGGAAATGAGAGTTAAATTTGCCCATCCAGACACCTCCAGCTAGTCTCTCATTGGTTCTCCCTATTCCTGTTCATCTTACGCAGAAATTGCAAACTGGGCCAAACAGGAGGTTAAAGGCACTGACTTTACAAGTGGGGAGAGTGTTAGTAAACCTTTTGGAATGTTGTACCCGAGTACCAGGGGATGAAAACTGAGACACATTGGAACACGTTTCCCGATCACACGGTGGATCATACTCTGGGTTCCACATGCATGTTTTAGCTGAAGGAAGAATCCCTTAAACATGCAGAGTTGAGACCCATGGAATGGGTACCATGCAATATGACTTCAAAGGGTCTGCATTTGCTCACCGAACCTTACCAATCCTATCACTACTGCGTTTATGCCGCTGTACACACGCTTCATTCTCTTTCGGAGACATATAAATCGATAGGTTTTAAGATTCTTACTAGTCAGGTATATTGTTAGGCGTTTAATATGTGGTGTTGAGTCCACTTCGTTGAGCAAGGAGTAGCTCTTGTGTATTACATATTTGGCTTATGGAACGGTATCTGTGCTAATTTCAATCTCTGGTTTTATGCAGCACCCCAACTCACCTTTCCCCTTAAGCAAGCATAAGTTGGTTTTCTACATTTGACACCCTGTTCTGTTTTGTAATTCAGTTCCTGTGTAGCCAAGTTTACATTCCGTGTAGTAGTGATATCTTATGATATTTCTTTTTCTGTGTGACTGATTTCACTTAGAATCATCGTACCTGAATCCACTCATTATGCTGCTATGTGCCTGATGACATAGATTTCATTGCTGAGTGATATTGCATTGTATGTAAGTACCACAACTTCTTTATCCATTTTTCGCTTTCTGTGATATTGAACTTGTACATTAAACGAGGTTCTTGTAAACAGAGCCCTCCCAAGCTTCGGGGTGGCTGTTTCTTTTTGATTTTAATTTCCCTAAGCTATAGGACCATAAGTGGAAGTGCCCTAGGCTCTGTTGCTTTGTTTTTTGAATGTTTCAGGAAACACCATACACTTCTCCAGAGTGGCTGCTGGCAATTTACATCCCGCCCATCAGCATAACAAGGCTCCTAGTTCTCCTTGGTCTGTCCTGCCTTTCTGGATTTTACACTTTTTTCAGATGGCCCTTTTGACCGGGGGGCAGTGAGACTTCATTGTAGTGCAGATTTCCTTTGCAAGCTTGCTTGGTTGGCCAAAAAGGGCGTATGCGTTTTTTTCTGAATATATTCAGGAAAAAACGCATACGCCCTTTTTGGCCAAGTGCATCATTGTGGACGTTCTGCCTCTTTTCCTATGCTTTACATGCAATTCCAGTCTACCTCCTGAAATCGGTTTCCTGCAATTCTGCCCCGCTTTCAACTCCTCTTGGCAGCCTTACTTCAATATATTTTTGGAGGATAGCTGTCATTTATAACTCTGCAGGTTTGTGAATTACAGTGCCCCTGAGCTCCTTTCTTCAACTCGCTTTCTTTTCAGCTGGCCGAAACACCGCAGGATTGCTTCAGGCCCTAGTGTGCTTCTGGCATGGCACGCTGAGCCTTTGGTTACTTCCTCTTCCTGGTGGGAAATGAGAGTTAAATTTGCCCGTCCAGAAACCTCCAGCTAGTCTCTCATTGCTTCTCCCTATTCCTGTTCATCTTACGCAGAAATTGCAAACTGGGCCAAAGAGGAGGTTAAAGGCACTGACTCTCCAAGTGGGGAGAGTGTTAGTAAAGCATCTGGAATGTTGCACCCGAGTACCAGGGGACAAAAACTGAGACACATTTGAACACGTTTCCCGATCACACGGTGGGTCATACTCTGGGTTCCACATGCATGTTTTAGCTGAAGGAAGAATCCCTTAAACCTGGAGAGTTGAGACCTATGGAATGGATACCATGCAATATGCCTTCAAAAGGTCTGCATTTGCTCACCGAACCTCACCAATCCTATCACTGCTGCGTTTATGCCGCTGTACACACGCTTGATTCTCTTTCGGAGACATATAAATCCATAGGTTTTAAGATTCTTACTAGTCAGGTATATTGTTAGGCGTTTAATATGGGGTGTTGAGTCCACTTCGTTGAGCAAGGAGTAGCTCTTGTCTATTACATATTTGGCTCATGGAATGGTATCTGTGCTAATTTCAATCTCTTGTTGTATGCAACACCCCAACTCACCTTTCCCCTTAAGCAAGCATAAGTTGGTTTTCTACATTTGACACCCTGTCCTGTTTAGTAATTCTGTTCCTGTGTAGCCAAGTTTACATTCCGTGTAGTAGTGATATCTTATGATGTTTCTTTTTCTGTGTGACTTATTTCACTTAGAATCATCGTACCTGAATCCACTCATTATTCTGCTACGGGCTTGATGACATAGATTTCATTGCTGAGTGATATTGCATTGTACATAAGTACCACAACTTCTTTATCCATTTTTTGCTTTCTGTGATATTGAACTTGTACTGTAAACGAGGTTCTTGTATACAGAGCCGTCCCAAACTTTGGGGTGGCTGTGTCTTTTTGATTTTAATTTCCCTAAGCTATAGGACCATAAGTGGAAGTGCCCTAGGCTCTGTTGCTTTGTTTTTTGGATGTTTCAGGAAACACCATACACTTCTCCAGAGTGGCTGCTGGCAATTTTCATCCCAACCATCAGCATAACAAGGCTCCCAGTTCTCCATGGCCTGTCCTGCCTTTCTGGATTTTACACTTTTTTCAGATGGCCCTTTTGACCTGGGGGCAGTGAGACTTCATTGTAGTGCAGATTTCCTTTGCAAGCTTGCTTGGTTGGTCAAAAAGGGCGTATGCGTTTTTTCCTGAATATATTCAGGAAAAATCGCATTCGCCCTTTTTGTCCAAGTGCATCCTTGTGGACGTTGTGCCTCTATTCCTATGCTTTACATGCAATTCCAGTCTACCTCCTGAAATCGGTTTCCTGCAATTCTGCCCCGCTTTCAACTCCTCTTGGCAGCCTTACTTCAATATAGTTTTGGACGATAGCTGTCATTTATAACTCTGCAGTTTTGTGAATTACAGTACCCCTGAGTTCCTTTCTTCAACTTGCTTTCTTGTGAGCTCCCTGCAACACCGCAGGATTGCTTCAGGCCCTAGTGTGCTTCTGGCATGGCACGCTGAGCCTTTGGTTAATTCCTCTTCGTGGTGGGAAATGAGAGTTAAATTTGCCCGTCCAGACACCTCCACCTAGTCTCTCATTGGTTCTCCCTGTTCCTGTTCATCTTACGCAAAAATTGCAAACTGGGCCAACCAGGAGGTTAAAGGCACTGACTCTCCAAGTGGGGAGAGTGTTAGTAAAGCGTCTGGAATGTTGCACCCGAGTACCAGGGGACGAAAACTGAGACACATTTGAACACGTTTCCCGATCACATGGTGGATCATACTCTGGGTTCCACATGCATGTTTTAGCTGAAGGAAGAATCCCTTAAACATGCAGAGTTGAGACCCATGGAATGGGTACCATGCAATATGACTTCAAAGGGCCTGCATTTGCTCACCGAACCTCACCAATCCTATCACTGCTGCGTTTATGCCGCTGTACACACGCTTGATTCTCTTTTGGAGACATATAAATCCAAAGGTTTTAAGATTCTTACTAGTCAGGTATATTCTTAGGCGTTTATTATGGGGTGTTGAGTCCACTTCTTTGAGCAAGGAGTAGCTCTTGCCTATTACATATTTGGCTTATGGAACGGTATCTGTGCTAATTTCAATCTCTGGTTTTATTCCGCACCCCAACTCACCTTTCCCCTTAAGCAAGCATAAGTTGGTTTTCTACATTTGAGACCCTGTTCTGTTTTGTAATTCAGTTCCTGTGTAGCCAAGTTTACATTCCGTGTAGGAGTGATATCTTATGATGTTTCTTTTTCTGTGTGATTTATTTCACTTAGAATCATCGTACCTGAATCCACTCATTATGCTGCTACGGGCCTGATGACATAGATTTCATTGCTGAGTGATATTGCATTGTACGTATGTACCACAACTTCTTTATCCATCTTTCGCTTTCTGTGATATTGAACTTGTACAGTAAACGAGGTTCTTGTAAACAGAGCCGGCCGAAACTTTGGGGTGGCTGTGTCTTTTTGAATTTAATTTCCCTAAGCTATAGGACCATAAGTGGGAGTGCCCTAGGCTCTGTTGCTTTGTTTTTTGGATGTTTCAGGAAACACCATACACTTCTCCAGAGTGGCTGTTGGCAATTTACATCCCACCCATCAGCATAAAAAGGCTCCCAGTTCTCCTTAGCCTGTCCTGCCTTTCTGGATTTTACACTTTTTTCAGATGGCTCTTTTGACTGGGGGGCAGTGAGACTTCATTGTAGTGCAGATTTCCTTTGCAAGCTTGCTTGGTTGGCCAAAAAGGGCGTATGCGTTTTTTCCTGAATATATTCAGGAAAAAACTCATACGCCCTTTTTGGCCAAGTGCATCATTGTGGACGTTCTGCCTCTTTTCCTATGCTTTACATGCAATTCCAGTCTACCTCCTGAAATCGGTTTCCTGCAATTCTGCCCCGCTTTCAACTCCTCTTGGCAGGCTTACTTCAATATATTTTTGGAAGATAGCTGTCATTTATAACTCTGCAGGTTTGTGAATTACAGTGGCCCTGAGCTCCTTTCTTCAACTCGCTTTCTTGTGAGCTGGCCGCAACACCGCAGGATTGCTTTAGGCCTTAGTGTGCTTCTGGCATGGCACGCTGAGCCTTTGGTTATTTCCTCTTCCTGGTGGGAAATGAGAGTTAAATTTGCCCGTCCAGACACCTCCACCTAGTCTCTCATTGGTTATCCCTATTCCTGTTCATCTTACGCAGAAATTGCAAACTGGGCCAAACAGGAGGTTAAAGGCACTCACTCTCCAAGTGGGGAGAGTGTTAGTAAAGCGTCTGGAATGTTGCACCCGAGTACCAGGGGACGAAAACTGAGACACATTTGAACACGTTTCCCGATCACACGGTGGATCATACTCTGGGTTCCACATGCATGTTTTAGCTGAAGGAAGAATCCCTGAAACCTGGAGAGTTGAGACCCATGGAATGGGTACCATGCAATATGACTTCAAAGGGTCTGCATTTGCTCACCGAACCTCACCACTCCTATCACTGCTGCGTTTATGCCGCTGTACACACGCTTGATTCTCTTTCGGAGACATATAAATCCATAGGTTTTAAGATTCTTACTAGTCAGGTATATTGTTAGGCGTTTAATATGAGGTGTTGAGTCCACTTCGTTGAGCAAGGAGTAGCTCTTGTCTATTACATATTTGGCTTATGGAACGGTATCTGTGCTAATTTCAATCTCTGGTTTTATGCAGCACCCCAACTCACCTTTCCACTTAAGCAAGCATAAGTTGGTTTTCTACTTTGAGACCCTGTTCTGTTTTGTAATACAGTTCCTGTGTAGCCAAGTTTACATTCCGTGTATTAGTGATACCTTATGATGTTTCTTTTTCTGTGTGACTTATTTCACTTAGAATCATCATACCTGAATCCACTCATTATGCTGCTACGGGCCTGATGACATAGATTTCATTGCTGAGTGATATTGCATTGTACGTAAGTACCACAACTTCTTTATCCATTTTTCGCTTTCTGTGATATTGAACTTGTACCATAAACGAGGTTCTTGTAAACAGAGCCGTCCCAAACTTTGGGGTGGCTGTGTCTTTTTGATTTTAATTTCCCTAAGCTATAGGACTATAAGTGGAATTGCCCTAGGCTCTGTTGCTTTGTTTTTTAGATGTTTCAGGAAACACCATACACTTCTCCAGAGTGGCTGCTGGCAATTTACATGCCGCCCATGATCATAACAAGGTTCCCAGTTCTCCATGGCCTGTCCTGCCTTTCTGGATTTTACACTTTTTTCAGATAGCCCTTTTGACCGGGGGGCAGTGAGACTTCATTGTAGTGCAGATTTCCTTTGCAAGCTTGCTTGGTTGGCCAAAACGGGCGTATGCGTTTTTTCCTGTATATATTCAGGAAAAAACGCATATGCCCTTTTTGGCCAAGTGCATCATTGTGGACGTTCTGCCTCTTTTCCTATGCTTTACATGCAATTCCCGTCTACCTCCTGAAATCGGTTTCGTGCAATTCTGCACCACTTTCAAGTCTTCTTGGCAGCCTTACTTCAATATATTTTTGGACGATAGCTGTCATTTATAACTCTGCAGGTTTGTGAATTACAGTGCCCCTGAGCTCCTTTCTTCAACTCGCTTTTTTGTGAGCTGGCCGCAACACCGCAGGATTGCTTCAGGCCCTAGTGTGGATCCGGCACGGCACGCTGAGCCTTTGGTTAATTCCTCTTCCTGGTGGGAAATGAGAGTTAAATTTGCCCGTCCAGACACCTCCAGCTAGTTTATCATTGGTTCTCCCTATTCCTGTACATTTTCCGCAGAAATTGCAAACTGGGCCATACAGGAGGTTAAAGGCACGGACTCTCCAAGTGGAGAGAGTGTTAGTAAAGCGTCTGGAGTGTTGCACCCGAGTACCAGGGGACGAAAACTGAGACACATTTGAACACGTTTCCTGATCACACGGTGGATCATACTCTGGGTTCCACATGCATGTTTTAGCTGAAGGAAGAATCCCTTAAACCTGGAGAGTTGAGACCCATGGAATGGGTACCATGCAATATAACTTCATAGGGTCTGCATTTGCTCACCGAACCTCACCAATCCTATCACCGCTGCGTTTATGTCGCTGTACACACGCTTGATTCTCTTTCGGAGACATATAAATTGGTAGGTTTTTAGATTATTTCTAGTCAGGTATATTGTTAGGCGTTTAATATGGGGTGTTGAGTACACTTCGTTGAGCAAGGAGTAGCTCTTGTCTATTACATATTTGGCTTATGGAACGGTATCTGTGCTAATTTCAATCTGTGGTTTCATGCAGCACCCCAACTCACCTTTCCCCTTAAGCAAGCATAAGTTGGTTTTCTACATTTGAGACCCTGTTCTGTTTTGTAATTCAGATCCTGTGTAGCCAAGTTTACATTCCGTGTAGTAGTGATATCTTATGATGTTTCTTTTTCTGTGTGACTTATTTCACTTAGAATCATCGTACCTGAATCCACTCATTATGCTGCTACGGGCCTGATGACATAGATTTCATTGCTGAGTGACATTGCATTGTACGTAAGTACCACAACTTCTTTATCAATTTTTCGCTTTTGTGATATTGAACTTGTACCGTAAACAAGATTCTTGTAAACAGAGCCGTCCCAAACTTTGGGGTGGCTGTGTCTCTTTGATTTTAATTGCCCTAAGCTATAGGACCATAAGTGGAAGTGCCCTAGGCTCTGTTGCTTAGTTTTTTAGATGTTACAGGAAACACCATACACTTCTCCAGAGTGGCTGTTGGCAATTTACATCCCGCCCATCAGCATAAGAAGGCTCCCAGTTCTTCATGGCCTGTCCTGCCTTTCTGGATTTTACACTTTTTTCATATGGCCCTTTTGACCGGGGGGCAGCGAGACTTCATTGTAGTGCAGATTTCCTTTGCAAGCTTGCTTGGTTGGCCAAAAAGG
The DNA here is from genome assembly GCF_964270905.1 of Leucopleurus acutus. Taxonomy (NCBI): domain Eukaryota; kingdom Metazoa; phylum Chordata; class Mammalia; order Artiodactyla; family Delphinidae; genus Leucopleurus; species Leucopleurus acutus. Next base: position 215,899 of record NW_028139100.1, read on the forward strand.
GCGTATGCGTTTTTTCCTGAATATATTCCGGAAAAAACGCATACGCCCTTTTTGGCCAAGTGCATCATTGTGGACGTTCTGCCTCTTTTCCTATGCTTTACATGCAATTCCCGTCTACCTCCTGAAATCGGTTTCCTGCAATTCTGCCCCGCTTTCAAGTCCTCTTGGCAGCCTTACTTCAATATATTTTTGGACGATAGCTGTCATTTATAACTCTGCAGGTTTGTGAATTACAGTGCCCCTGAGCTCCTTTCTTCAACTCGCTTTCTTGTGAGCTGGCCGCAACACCGCAGGATTGCTTCAGGCCCTAGTGTGGTTCCGGCACGGCATGCTGAGCCTTTGGTTAATTCCTCTTTCTGGTGGGAAATGAGAGTTAAATTTGCCCGTCCAGAGACCTCCAGCTAGTTTATCATTGGTTCTCCCTATTCCTGTACATTTTCCGCAGAAATTGCAAACTGGGCCATACAAGAGTTTAAAGGCACTGACTCTCCAAGTGGGGAGAGTGTTAGTAAAGCGTCTGGAGTGTTGCACCCGAGTACCAGGGGACGAAAACTGAGACACATTTGAACACGTTTCCCAATCACACGGTGGATCATAATCTGTGTTCCACATACATGTTTTAGCTGAAGGAAGAATCCCTTAAACCTGGAGAGTTGAGACCCATGGAATGGGTACCATGCAGTATGACTTCAAAGGGTCTGCATTTGCTCACCGAACCTCACCAATCCTATCACTGCTGCGTTTATGCCGCTGTACACACGCTTGATTCTCTTTCGGAGACATATAAATCCATAGGTTTTAAGATTCTTACTAGTCAGTTATATTCTTAGGCGTTTAATATGGGGTGTTGAGTCCACTTCGTTGAGCAAGGAGTAGCTCTTGTCTATTACATATTTGGCTTATGGAACGGTATCTGTGCTAATTTCAATCTCTGGTTTCATGCAGCACCCCAACTCACCTTTCCCCTTAAGCAAGCATAAGTTGGTTTTCTACATTTGAGACCCTGTTCTGTTTTGTAATTCAGTTCCTGTGTAGCCAAGTTTACCTTCCGTGTAGTAGTGATATCTTATGGTGTTTCTTTTTCTGTGTGACTTATTTCACTTAGAATCATCGTACCTGAATCCACTCATTATGCTGCTACGGGCCTGATGACATAGATCTCATTGCTGAGTGATATTGCATTGTACGTAAGTACCACAACTTCTTTATCCATTTTTCGCTTTCTCTGATATTGAACTTGTACCGTAAACGAGGTTCTTGTAAACAGAGCCGTCCCAAACTTTGGGGTGGCTGTGTCTTTTTGATTTTAATTTCCCTAAGCTATAGGACCATAAGTGGAAGTGCCCTAGGCTCTGTTGCTTTGTTTTTTAGATGTTTCAGGAAACACCATACACTTCTCCAGAGTGGCTGTTGGCAATTTACATCCCGCCCATCAGCATAACAAGGCTCCCAGTTCTCCATGGCCTGTCCTGCCTTTCTGGATTTTACACATTTTTCAGATGGCCCTTTTGACTGGGCGGCAGCGAAACTTCATTGTAGTGCAGATTTCCTTTGCAAGCTTGCTTGGTTGGCCAAAACGGGCGTATGCGTTTTTTCCTGTATATATTCAGGAAAAAACGCATACGCCCATTTTGGCCAAGTGCATCGTTGTGGACGTTCTGCCTCTTTTCCTATGCTTTACATGCAATTCCAGTCTACCTCCTGAAATCGGTTTCCTGCAATTCTGCCCCGCTTTCAACTCCTCTTGGCAGGCTTACTTCAATATATTTTTGGAAGATAGCTGTCATTTATAACTCTGCAGGTTTGTGAATTACAGTGCCCCTGAGCTCCTTTCTTCAACTCGCTTTCTTGTGAGCTGGCCGCAACACCGCAGGATTGCTTTAGGCCTTAGTGTGCTTCTGGCATGGCACGCTGAGCCTTTGGTTATTTCCTCTTCCTGGTGGGAAATGAGAGTTAAATTTGCCCGTCCAGACACCTCCACCTAGTCTCTCATTGGTTATCCCTATTCCTGTTCATCTTACGCAGAAATTGCAAACTGGGCCAAACAGGAGGTTAAAGGCACTCACTCTCCAAGTGGGGAGAGTGTTAGTAAAGCGTCTGGAATGTTGCACCCGAGTACCAGGGGACGAAAACTGAGACACATTTGAACACGTTTCCCGATCACACGGTGGATCATACTCTGGGTTCCACATGCATGTTTTAGCTGAAGGAAGAATCCCTGAAACCTGGAGAGTTGAGACCCATGGAATGGGTACCATGCAATATGACTTCAAAGGGTCTGCATTTGCTCACCGAACCTCACCACTCCTATCACTGCTGCGTTTATGCCGCTGTACACACGCTTGATTCTCTTTCGGAGACATATAAATCCATAGGTTTTAAGATTCTTACTAGTCAGGTATATTGTTAGGCGTTTAATATGGGGTGTTGAGTCCACTTCGTTGAGCAAGGAGTAGCTCTTGTCTATTACATATTTGGCTTATGGAACGGTATCTGTGCTAATTTCAATCTCTGGTTTTATGCAGCACCCCAACTCACCTTTCCACTTAAGCAAGCATAAGTTGGTTTTCTACTTTGAGACCCTGTTCTGTTTTGTAATTCAGTTCCTGTGTAGCCAAGTTTACATTCCGTGTATTAGTGATACCTTATGATGTTTCTTTTTCTGTGTGACTTATTTCACTTAGAATCATCATACCTGAATCCACTCATTATGCTGCTACGGGCCTGATGACATAGATTTCATTGCTGAGTGATATTGCATTGTACGTAAGTACCACAACTTCTTTATCCATTTTTCGCTTTCTGTGATATTGAACTTGTACCATAAACGAGGTTCTTGTAAACAGAGCCGTCCCAAACTTTGGGGTGGCTGTGTCTTTTTGATTTTAATTTCCCTAAGCTATAGGACTATAAGTGGAATTGCCCTAGGCTCTGTTGCTTTGTTTTTTAGATGTTTCAGGAAACACCATACACTTCTCCAGAGTGGCTGCTGGCAATTTACATCCCGCCCATCAGCATAACAAGGCTCCCAGTTCTCCATGGCCTGTCCTGCCTTTCTGGATTTAACACTTTTCTCAGATGGCCCTTTTGACTGGGCGGCAGTGAGACTTCATTGTAGTGCAGATTTCCTTTGCAAGCTTTCTTGGTTGGCCAAAAAGGGCGTATGCGTTTTTTCCTGAATGGAAAAAACGCATACGCCCTTTTTGGCCAAGTGCATCGTTGTGGACGTTCTGCCTCTTTTCCTATGCTTTACATGCAATTCCCGTCTACCTCCTGAAATCGGTTTCGTGCAATTCTGCACCACTTTCAAGTCTTCTTGGCAGCCTTACTTCAATATATTTTTGGACGATAGCTGTCATTTATAACTCTGCAGGTTTGTGAATTACAGTGCCCCTGAGCTCCTTTCTTCAACTCGCTTTTTTGTGAGCTGGCCGCAACACCGCAGGATTGCTTCAGGCCCTAGTGTGGATCCGGCACGGCACGCTGAGCCTTTGGTTAATTCCTCTTCCTGGTGGGAAATGAGAGTTAAATTTGCCCGTCCAGACACCTCCAGCTAGTTTATCATTGGTTCTCCCTATTCCTGTACATTTTCCGCAGAAATTGCAAACTGGGCCATACAGGAGGTTAAAGGCACGGACTCTCCAAGTGGGGAGAGTGTTAGTAAAGCGTCTGGAGTGTTGCACCCGAGTACCAGGGGACGAAAACTGAGACACATTTGAACACGTTTCCTGATCACACGGTGGATCATACTCTGTGTTCCACATGCATGTTTTAGCTGAAGGAAGAATCCCTTAAACTTGGAGAGTTGAGACCCATGGAATGGGTACCATGCAATATGACTTCAAAGGGTCTGCATTTGCTCACCGAACCTCGCCAATCCTATCACTGCTGCGTTTATGCTGCTGTACACACGCTTGATTCTCTTTCGGAGACATATAAATCCGTAGGTTTTTAGATTATTTCTAGTCAGGTATATTCTTAGGCGTTTAATATGGGGTGTTGAGTCCACTTCGTTCAGCAAGGAGTAGCTCTTGTCTATTGCATATTTGGCTTATGGAACGGTATCTGTGCTAATTTCAATCTCTGTTTTCATGCAGCACCCCAACTCACCTTTCCCCTTAAGCAAGCATAAGTTGGTTTTCTACATTTGAGACCCTGTTCTGTTTTGTAATTCAGTTCCTGTGTAGCCAAGTTTACATTCCGTGTAGTAGTGATATCTTATGATGTTTCTTTTTCTGTGTGACTTATTTCACTTAGAATCATCGTACCTGAATCCACTCATTATGCTGCGACGGGCCTGATGACATAGATTTCATTGCTGAGTGATATTGCATTGTACGTAAGTACCACAACTTCTGTATCCATTTTTCGCTTTCTGTGATATTGAACTTGTACCGTAAACGAGGTTCTTGTAAACAGAGCCGTCCCAAACTTTGGGGTGGCTGTGTCTTTTTGATTTTAATTTCCCTAAGCTATAGGACCATAAATGGAAGTGCCCTAGGCTCTGTTGCTTTGTTTTTTAGATGTTTCAGGAAACACCATACACTTCTCCAGAGTGGCTGTTGGCAATTTACATCCCGCCCACCAGCATAACAAGGCTCCCAGTTCTCCATTGCCTGTCCTGCCTTTCTGGATTTTACACTTTTTTCAGATGGCCCTTTTGACCGGGGGGCAGTGAGACTTCATTGTAGTGCAGATATCCTTTGCAAGCTTGCTTGGTTGGCCAAAAAGGGCGTATGCGTTTTTACCTGAATATATTCAGGAAAAAACGCATACGCCCTTTTTGGCCAAGTGCATCATTGTGGACGTTCTGCCTCTTTTCCTATGCTTTACATGCAATTCCCGTCTACCTCCTGAAATCGGTTTCCTGCAATTCTGCCCCACTTTCAAGTCCTCTTGGCAGCCTTACTTCAATATATTTTTGGACGATAGCTGTCATTTATAACTCTGCAGGTTTGTGAATTACAGTGCCCCTGAGCTCCTTTCTTCAACTCGCTTTCTTGTGAGCTGGCCGCAACACCGCAGGATTGCTTCAGGCCCTAGTGTGGTTCCGGCACGGCATGCTGAGCCTTTGGTTAATTCCTCTTTCTGGTGGGAAATGAGAGTTAAATTTGCCCGTCCAGAGACCTCCAGCTAGTTTATCATTGGTTCTCCCTATTCCTGTACATTTTCCGCAGAAATTGCAAACTGGGCCATACAAGAGTTTAAAGGCACTGACTCTCCAAGTGGGGAGAGTGTTAGTAAAGCGTCTGGAGTGTTGCACCCGAGTACCAGGGGACGAAAACTGAGACACATTTGAACACGTTTCCCAATCACACGGTGGATCATAATCTGTGTTCCACATACATGTTTTAGCTGAAGGAAGAATCCCTTAAACCTGGAGAGTTGAGACCCATGGAATGGGTACCATGCAGTATGACTTCAAAGGGTCTGCATTTGCTCACCGAACCTCACCAATCCTATCACTGCTGCGTTTATGCCGCTGTACACACGCTTGATTCTCTTTCGGAGACATATAAATCCATAGGTTTTAAGATTCTTACTAGTCAGTTATATTCTTAGGCGTTTAATATGGGGTGTTGAGTCCACTTCGTTGAGCAAGGAGTAGCTCTTGTCTATTACATATTTGGCTTATGGAACGGTATCTGTGCTAATTTCAATCTCTGGTTTCATGCAGCACCCCAACTCACCTTTCCTCTTAAGCAAGCATAAGTTGGTTTTCTACATTTGAGACCCTGTTCTGTTTTGTAATTCAGTTCCTGTGTAGCCAAGTTTACCTTCCGTGTAGTAGTGATATCTTATGGTGTTTCTTTTTCTGTGTGACTTATTTCACTTAGAATCATCGTACCTGAATCCACTCATTATGCTGCTACGGGCCTGATGACATAGATCTCATTGCTGAGTGATATTGCATTGTACGTAAGTACCACAACTTCTTTATCCATTTTTCGCTTTCTCTGATATTGAACTTGTACCGTAAACGAGGTTCTTGTAAACAGAGCCGTCCCAAACTTTCGGGTGGCTGTGTCTTTTTGATTTTAATTTCCCTAAGCTATAGGACCATAAGTGGAAGTGCCCTAGGCTCTGTTGCTTTGTTTTTTAGATGTTTCAGGAAACACCATACACTTCTCCAGAGTGGCTGTTGGCAATTTACATCCCGCCCATCAGCATAACAAGGCTCCCAGTTCTCCATGGCCTGTCCTGCCTTTCTGGATTTTACACATTTTTCAGATGGCCCTTTTGACTGGGCGGCAGTGAGACTTCATTGTAGTGCAGATTTCCTTTGCAAGCTTGCTTGGTTGGCCAAAAAGGGCGTATGCGTTTTTTCCTGAATATATTCAGGAAAAAACGCATACGCCCATTTTGGCCAAGTGCATCGTTGTGGACGTTCTGCCTCTTTTCCTATGCTTTACATGCAATTCCAGTCTACCTCCTGAAATCGGTTTCGTGCAATTCTGCACCACTTTCAAGTCCTCTTGGCAGCCTTACTTCAATATATTTTTGGACGATAGCTGTCATTTATAACTCTGCAGGTTTGTGAATTACAGTGCCCCTGAGCTCCTTTCTTCAACTCGCTTTTTTGTGAGCTGGCCGCAACACCGCAGGATTGCTTCAGGCCCTAGTGTGGATCCGGCACGGCACGCTGAGCCTTTGGTTAATTCCTCTTCCTGGTGGGAAATGAGAGTTAAATTTGCCCGTCCAGACACCTCCAGCTAGTTTATCATTGGTTCTCCCTATTCCTGTACATTTTCCGCAGAAATTGCAAACTGGGCCATACAGGAGGTTAAAGGCACTGACTCTCCAAGTGGAGAGAGTGTTAGTAAAGCGTCTGGAGTGTTGCACCCGAGTACCAGGGGACGCAAACTGAGACACATTTGAACACGTTTCCTGATCACACGGTGGATCATACTCTGTGTTCCACATGCATGTTTTAGCTGAAGGAAGAATCCCTTAAACTTGGAGAGTTGAGACCCATGGAATGGGTACCATGCAATATGACTTCAAAGGGTCTGCATTTGCTCACTGAACCTCACCAATCCTATCACTGCTGCGTTTATGCCGCTGTACACACGCTTGATTCTCTTTCGGAGACATATAAATCCGTAGTTTTTAAGATTATTTCTAGTCAGGTGTATTCTTAAGCGTTTAATATGGGGTGTTGAGTCCACTTCGTTGAGCAAGGAGTAGCTCTTGTCTATTACATATTTGGCTTATGGAACGGTATCTGTGCTAATTTCAATCTCTGGTTTCATGCAGCACCCCAACTCACCTTTCCCCTTAAGCAAGCATAAGATGGTTTTCTACATTTGAGACCCTGTCCTGTTTTGTAATTCAGTTCCTGTGTAGCCAAGTTTACATTCCGTGTAGTAGTGATATCTTATGATGTTTCTTTTTCTGTGTGACTTATTTCACTTAGACTCATCATACCTGCATCCACTCATTATGCTGCTACGGGTCTGATGACATAGATTTCATTGCTGAGTGATATTGCATTGTACGTAAGTACCACAACTTCTTTATCCATTTTTCGCTTTCTGTGATATTGAACTTGTACAGTAAACGAGGTTCTTGTAAACAGAGCCGTCCCAAAGTTTGGGGAGGCTGTGTCTTTTTGATTTTAATTTCCCTAAGCTATAGGACCATAAGTGGAAGTGCCCTAGGCTCTGTTGCTTTGTTTTTTAGATGTTTCAGGAAACACCATATACTTCTCCAGAGTGGCTGTTGGCAATTTACATCCCGCCCACCAGCATAACAAGGCTCCCAGTTCTCCATGGCCTGTCCTGCCTTTCTGGATTTTACACTTTTTTCAGATGGCCCTTTTGACCGGGGGGCAGTGAGACTTCATTGTAGTGTAGATTTCCTTTGCAAGCTTGCTTGGTTGGCCAAAAAGGGCGTATGCGTTTTTTCCTTTCAGGAAAAAACGCATACGCCCTTTTTGGCCAAGTGCATCATTGTGGACGTTCTGCCTCTTTTCCTATGCTTTACATGCAATTCCAGTGTACCTCCTGAAATCGGTTTCCTGCAATTCTGCCCGGCATTCAAGTCCTCTTGGCAGCCTTACTTCAATATATTTTTGGACGATAGCTGTCATTTATAACTCTGCAGGTATGTGAATTACAGTGCCCCTGAGTTCCTTTCTTCAACTCGCTTTCTTGTGAGCTGGCCGCAACACCGCAGGATTGCTTCAGGCCCTAGTGTGGTTCCGGCACGGCATGCTGAGCCTTTGGTTAATTCCTCTTTCTGGTGGGAAATGAGAGTTAAATTTGCCCATCCAGACACCTCCAGCTAGTTTCTCATTGGTTATCCCTATTCCTGTACATTTTCCGCAGAAATTGCAAACTGGGCCAAACAGTAGTTTAAAGACACTGACTCTCCAAGTGGGTAGAGTGTTAGTAAAGCGTCTTGAATGTTGCACCCGAGTACGAGGGGACGAAAACTGAGACACATTTGAACACGTTTCCTGATCACACGGTGGATCATACTCTGTGTTCCACATGCATGTTTCAGCTGAAGGAAGAATCCCTTAAACCTGGAGAGTTGAGACCCATGGAATGGGTACCATGCAATATGACTTCAAAGGGTCTGCATTTGCTCACCGAACCTCACCAATCCTATCACTGCTGCGTTTATGCCGCTGTACACACGCTTGATTCTCTTTCGGAGACATATAAATCCGTAGGTTTTAAGATTATTTCTAGTCAGGTATATTCTTAGGCGTTTAATATGGGGTGTTGAGTCCACTTCGTTGAGCAAGGTGTAGCTGTTGTCTATTACATATTTGGCTTATGGAGCGGTATCTGTGCTAATTTCAATCTCTGGTTTCATGCAGCACCCCAACTCACCTTTCCCCTTAAGCAAGCATAAGTTGGTTTTCTACATTTGACACCCTGTTCTGTTTTGTAATTCAGTTCCTGTGTAGCCAAGTTTACATTCCGTGTAGTAGTGATATCTTATGATGTTTCTTTTTCTGTGTGACTTATTTCACTTAGAATCATCATACCTGAATCCAATCATTGTTCTGCTACGGGCCTGATGACATAGATTTCATTGCTGAGTGATATTGCATTGTACGTAAGTACCACAACTTCTGTATCCATTTTTCGCTTTCTGTGATATTGAACTTGTACAGTAAACGAGGTTCTTGTAACCAGAGCCGTCCCAAAGTTTGGGGAGGCTGTGTCTTTTTGATTTTAATTTCCCTAAGCTATAGGACCATAAGTGGAAGTGCCCTAGGCTCTGTTGCTTTGTTTTTTAGATGTTTCAGGAAACACCATACACTTCTCCAGAGTGGCTGTTGGCAATTTTCATCCCGCCCATCAGCATAACAAGGCTCCCAGTTCTCCATGCCAAGTCCTTCCTTTCTGGATATTACACTTTCTTCAGATGGCCCTTTTGACCGGGGGGCAGTGAGACTTCATTGTAGTGCAGATTTCCTTTGCAAGCCTGCTTGGTTGGCGAAAAAGGGCGTATGCGTTTTTTCCTGAATATATTCAGGAAAGAACACATACGCCCTTTTTGGCCAAGTGCATCATTGTGGACGTTCTGCCTCTTTTCCTATGCTTTACATGCAAATCCCGTCTACCTCCTGAAATCGGTTTCCTGCAATTCTGCCCCGCTTTCAAGTCCTCTTGGCAGCCTTACTTCAATATATTTTTGGACGATAGCTGTCATTTATAACTCTGCAGGTTTGTGAATTACAGTGCCCCTGAGCTCCTTTCTTCAACTCGCTTTCTTGTGAGCTGGCCGCAACACCGCAGGATTGCTTCAGGCCCTAGTGTGGTTCCGGCACGGCATGCTGAGCCTTTGGTTAATTCCTCTTTCTGGTCGGAAATGAGAGTTAAATTTGCCCGTCCAGACACCTCCAGCTAGTTTCTCATTGGTTCTCCCTATTCCTGTACATTTTCCGCAGAAATTGCAAACTGGGCCATACAGGAGGTTAAAGGCACTGACTCTCCAAGTGGGGAGAGTGTTAGTAAAGCGTCTGGAGTGTTGCACCCGAGTACCAGGGGACGAAAACTGAGACACATTTGAACACGTTTCCTGATCACACGGTGGATCATACTCTGTGTTCCACATGCATGTTTTAGCTGAAGGAAGAATCCCTTAAACTTGGAGAGTTGAGACCCATGGAATGGGTACCATGCAATATGACTTCAAAGGGTCTGCATTTGCTCACTGAACCTCACCAATCCTATCACTGCTGCGTTTATGCCGCTGTACACACGCTTGATTCTCTTTCGGAGACATATAAATCCGTAGTTTTTAAGATTATTTCTAGTCAGGTGTATTCTTAAGCGTTTAATATGGGGTGTTGAGTCCACTTCGTTGAGCAAGGCGTAGCTCTTGTCTATTACATATTTGGCTTATGGAACGGTATCTGTGCTAATTTCAATCTCTGGTTTCATGCAGCACCCCAACTCACCTTTCCCCTTAAGCAAGCATAAGATGGTTTTCTACATTTGAGACCCTGTCCTGTTTTGTAATTCAGTTCCTGTGTAGCCAAGTTTACATTCCGTGTAGTAGTGATATCTTATGATGTTTCTTTTTCTGTGTGACTTATTTCACTTAGACTCATCATACCTGCATCCACTCATTATGCTGCTACGGGTCTGATGACATAGATTTCATTGCTGAGTGATATTGCATTGTACGTAAGTACCACAACTTCTTTATCCATTTTTCGCTTTCTGTGATATTGAACTTGTACAGTAAACGAGGTTCTTGTAAACAGAGCCGTCCCAAAGTTTGGGGAGGCTGTGTCTTTTTGATTTTAATTTCCCTAAGCTATAGGACCATAAGTGGAAGTGCCCTAGGCTCTGTTGCTTTGTTTTTTAGATGTTTCAGGAAACACCATATACTTCTCCAGAGTGGCTGTTGGCAATTTACATCCCGCCCACCAGCATAACAAGGCTCCCAGTTCTCCATGGCCTGTCCTGCCTTTCTGGATTTTACACTTTTTTCAGATGGCCCTTTTGACCGGGGGGCAGTGAGACTTCATTGTAGTGTAGATTTCCTTTGCAAGCTTGCTTGGTTGGCCAAAAAGGGCGTATGCGTTTTTTCCTTTCAGGAAAAAACGCATACGCCCTTTTTGGCCAAGTGCATCATTGTGGACGTTCTGCCTCTTTTCCTATGCTTTACATGCAATTCCAGTGTACCTCCTGAAATCGGTTTCCTGCAATTCTGCCCGGCATTCAAGTCCTCTTGGCAGCCTTACTTCAATATATTTTTGGACGATAGCTGTCATTTATAACTCTGCAGGTATGTGAATTACAGTGCCCCTGAGTTCCTTTCTTCAACTCGCTTTCTTGTGAGCTGGCCGCAACACCGCAGGATTGCTTCAGGCCCTAGTGTGGTTCCGGCACGGCATGCTGAGCCTTTGGTTAATTCCTCTTTCTGGTGGGAAATGAGAGTTAAATTTGCCCATCCAGACACCTCCAGCTAGTTTCTCATTGGTTATCCCTATTCCTGTACATTTTCCGCAGAAATTGCAAACTGGGCCAAACAGTAGTTTAAAGACACTGACTCTCCAAGTGGGGAGAGTGTTAGTAAAGCGTCTTGAATGTTGCACCCGAGTACGAGGGGACGAAAACTGAGACACATTTGAACACGTTTCCTGATCACACGGTGGATCATACTCTGTGTTCCACATGCATGTTTCAGCTGAAGGAAGAATCCCTTAAACCTGGAGAGTTGAGACCCATGGAATGGGTACCATGCAATATGACTTCAAAGGGTCTGCATTTGCTCACCGAACCTCACCAATCCTATCACTGCTGCGTTTATGCCGCTGTACACACGCTTGATTCTCTTTCGGAGACATATAAATCCGTAGGTTTTAAGATTATTTCTAGTCAGGTATATTCTTAGGCGTTTAATATGGGGTGTTGAGTCCACTTCGTTGAGCAAGGTGTAGCTGTTGTCTATTACATATTTGGCTTATGGAGCGGTATCTGTGCTAATTTCAATCTCTGGTTTCATGCAGCACCCCAACTCACCTTTCCCCTTAAGCAAGCATAAGTTGGTTTTCTACATTTGACACCCTGTTCTGTTTTGTAATTCAGTTCCTGTGTAGCCAAGTTTACATTCCGTGTAGTAGTGATATCTTATGATGTTTCTTTTTCTGTGTGACTTATTTCACTTAGAATCATCATACCTGAATCCAATCATTGTTCTGCTACGGGCCTGATGACATAGATTTCATTGCTGAGTGATATTGCATTGTACGTAAGTACCACAACTTCTGTATCCATTTTTCGCTTTCTGTGATATTGAACTTGTACAGTAAACGAGGTTCTTGTAACCAGAGCCGTCCCAAAGTTTGGGGAGGCTGTGTCTTTTTGATTTTAATTTCCCTAAGCTATAGGACCATAAGTGGAAGTGCCCTAGGCTCTGTTGCTTTGTTTTTTAGATGTTTCAGGAAACACCATACACTTCTCCAGAGTGGCTGTTGGCAATTTACATCCCGCCCATCAGCATAACAAGGCTCCCAGTTCTCCATGCCAAGTCCTTCCTTTCTGGATATTACACTTTCTTCAGATGGCCCTTTTGACCGGGGGGCAGTGAGACTTCATTGTAGTGCAGATTTCCTTTGCAAGCCTGCTTGGTTGGCGAAAAAGGGCGTATGCGTTTTTTCCTGAATATATTCAGGAAAGAACACATACGCCCTTTTTGGCCAAGTGCATCATTGTGGACGTTCTGCCTCTTTTCCTATGCTTTACATGCAAATCCCGTCTACCTCCTGAAATCGGTTTCCTGCAATTCTGCCCCGCTTTCAAGTCCTCTTGGCAGCCTTACTTCAATATATTTTTGGACGATAGCTGTCATTTATAACTCTGCAGGTTTGTGAATTACAGTGCCCCTGAGCTCCTTTCTTCAACTCGCTTTCTTGTGAGCTGGCCGCAACACCGCAGGATTGCTTCAGGCCCTAGTGTGGTTCCGGCACGGCATGCTGAGCCTTTGGTTAATTCCTCTTTCTGGTCGGAAATGAGAGTTAAATTTGCCCGTCCAGACACCTCCAGCTAGTTTCTCATTGGTTCTCCCTATTCCTGTACATTTTCCGCAGAAATTGCAAACTGGGCCATACAGGAGGTTAAAGGCACTGACTCTCCAAGTGGGGAGAGTGTTAGTAAAGCGTCTGGAGTGTTGCACCCGAGTACCAGGGGACGAAAACTGAGACACATTTGAACACGTTTCCTGATCACACGGTGGATCATACTCTGTGTTCCACATGCATGTTTTAGCTGAAGGAAGAATCCCTTAAACTTGGAGAGTTGAGACCCATGGAATGGGTACCATGCAATATGACTTCAAAGGGTCTGCATTTGCTCACTGAACCTCACCAATCCTATCACTGCTGCGTTTATGCCGCTGTACACACGCTTGATTCTCTTTCGGAGACATATAAATCCGTAGTTTTTAAGATTATTTCTAGTCAGGTGTATTCTTAAGCGTTTAATATGGGGTGTTGAGTCCACTTCGTTGAGCAAGGCGTAGCTCTTGTCTATTACATATTTGGCTTATGGAACGGTATCTGTGCTAATTTCAATCTCTGGTTTCATGCAGCACCCCAACTCACCTTTCCCCTTAAGCAAGCATAAGATGGTTTTCTACATTTGAGACCCTGTCCTGTTTTGTAATTCAGTTCCTGTGTAGCCAAGTTTACATTCCGTGTAGTAGTGATATCTTATGATGTTTCTTTTTCTGTGTGACTTATTTCACTTAGACTCATCATACCTGCATCCACTCATTATGCTGCTACGGGTCTGATGACATAGATTTCATTGCTGAGTGATATTGCATTGTACGTAAGTACCACAACTTCTTTATCCATTTTTCGCTTTCTGTGATATTGAACTTGTACAGTAAACGAGGTTCTTGTAAACAGAGCCGTCCCAAAGTTTGGGAAGGCTGTGTCTTTTTGATTTTAATTTCCCTAAGCTATAGGACCATAAGTGGAAGTGCCCTAGGCTCTGTTGCTTTGTTTTTTAGATGTTTCAGGAAACACCATATACTTCTCCAGAGTGGCTGTTGGCAATTTACATCCCGCCCACCAGCATAACAAGGCTCCCAGTTCTCCATGGCCTGTCCTGCCTTTCTGGATTTTACACTTTTTTCAGATGGCCCTTTTGACCGGGGGGCAGTGAGACTTCATTGTAGTGTAGATTTCCTTTGCAAGCTTGCTTGGTTGGCCAAAAAGGGCGTTTGCGTTTTTTCCTGAATATATTCAGGAAAAAACGCATACGCCCTTTTTGGCCAAGTGCATCATTGTGGACGTTCTGCCTCTTTTCCTATGCTTTACATGCAATTCCAGTCTACCTCCTGAAATCGGTTTCCTGCAATTCTGCCCCGCTTTCAAGTCCTCTTGGCAGCCTTACTTCAATATATTTTTGGACGATAGCTGTCATTTATAACTCTGCAGGTTTGTGAATTACAGTGCCCATGAGCTCTGTTCTTCAACTCGCTTTCTTGTGAGCTGGCCGCAACACCGCAGGATTGCTTCAGGCCCTAGTTTGGTTCCGGCATGGCATGCTGAGCCTTTGGTTAATTCCTCTTCCTGGTGGGAAATGAGAGTTAAATTTACCCGTCCAGACACCTCCAGCTAGTCTCTCATTGGTTCTCCCTATTCCTGTTCATTTTCCACAGAAATTGCAAACTGGGCCAAACAGGAGGTTAAAGGCACTGACTCTCCAAGTGGGGAGAGTGTTAGTAAAGCGTCTGGAATGTTGCACCCGAGTACCAGGGGACGAAAACTGAGACACATTTGAACACGTTTCCCGATCACACGGTGGATCATACTCTGGGTTCCACATGCATGTTTTAGCTGAAAGAAGAATCCCTTAAACCTGGAGAGTTGAGACCCATGGAATGGGCACCATGCAATATGACTTCAAAGAGTCTGCATTTGCTCACCGAACCTCACCAATCCTATCACTGCTGCGTTTATGACACTGTACACACGCTTGATTCTCTTTCGGAGACATATAAATCCATAGGTTTTAAGATTCTTACTAGTTAGGTATATTCTTAGGCGTTTAATATGTGGTGTTGAGTCCAATTCGTTGAGCAAGGAGTAGCTCTTGTCTATTACATATTTGGCTTATGGAACGGTATCTGTGCTAATTTCAATCTCTGGTTTTATGCCGCACCCCAACTCACCTTTCCCCTTAAGCAAGCATAAGTTGGTTTTCTACATTTGAGACCCTGTTCTGTTTTGTAATTCAGTTCCTGTGTAGCCAAGTTTACATTCCGTGTAGTAGTGATATCTTATGATGTTTCTTTTTCTGTGTGACTTATTTCACTTAAAATCATCGTACCTGAATCCACTCATTATGCTGCTACGGGCCTGATGACATAGATTTCATTGCTGAGTGATATTGCATTGTACGTAATTACCACAACTTCTTTATCCATTTTTCGCTTTCTGTGATATTGAACTTGTACCGTAAACGAGGTTCTTGTAAACAGAGCCGGCCCAAACTTTGGGGTGGCTGTGTCTTTTTTATTTTAATTTCCCTAAGCTATAGGACCATAAGTGGAAGTGCCCTAGGCTCTGTTGCTTTTTTTTTTAGATGTTTCAGGAAACACCATACACTTCTCCAGAGTGGCTGTTGGCAATTTACATGCCGCCCATCAGCATAACAAGGCTCCCTGTTCTCCATGGCCTGTCCTGCCTTTCTGGATTTTACACTTTTTTCAGATGACACTTTTGACCGGGGGGCAGTGAGACTTCATTGTAGTGCAGATTTCCTTTGCAAGCTTGCTTGGTTGACCAAAAAGGGCGTATGCGTTTTTTCCTGTATATATTCAGGAAAAAACGCATACGCACTTTTTGGCCAAGTGCATCATTGTGGACGTTCTGCCTCTTTTCCTATGCTTTACATGCAATTCCAGTCTACCTCCTGAAATCGGTTTCCTGCAATTCTGCCCCACTTTCAAGTCCTCTTGGCAGGCTTCCTTCAATATATTTTTGGACGATAGCTGTCATTTATAACTCTGCAAGTTTGTGAACTACAGTGCCCCTGAGCTCCTTTCTTCAACTCGCTTTCTTGTGAGCTGGCCGCAACACCGCAGGAAAGCTTCAGGCCCTAGTTTGGTTCCGGCATGGCATGATGAGCCTTTGTTTAATTCCTCTTCCTGGTGGGAAATGAGAGTTAAATTTGCCCGTCCAGACACCTCCAGCTAGTCTCTCATTGGTTCGCCCTCTTCCTGTTCATCTTCCGCAGAAATTGCAAACTGGACCAAACAGGAGGTTAAAGGCACTGACTCTCCAAGTGGGGAGAGTGTTAGTAAAGCGTCTGGAATGTTGCACCCGAGTACCAGGGGACGAAAACTGAGACACATTTGAACACGTTTCCCGATCACACAGTGGATCATACTCTGGGTTCCACATGCATGTTTTAGCTGAAGGAAGAATCCCGTAAACCTGGAGAGTTGAGACCTATGGAATGGGTACCATGCAATATGACTTCAAAGAGTCTGCATTTGCTCACCAAACCTCACCCATCCTATCACTGCTGCGTTTATGCCACTATACACACATTTGATTCTCTTTCGGAGACATATAAATCCATAGGTTTTAAGATTCTTACTAGTCAGGTATATTCTTAGGCTTTTAATATGGGGTGTTGAGTCCACTTCGTTGAGCAAGGAGTAGCTCTTGTCTATTACATATCTGGCTTATGGAACGGTATCTGTGCTAATTTCAATCTCTGGTTTTATGCAGCACCCCAACTCACCTTTCCCCTTAAGCAAGCATAAGTTGGTTTTCTGCATTTGAGACCCTTTTCTGTTTTGTAATTCAGTTCCTGTGTAGCCAAGTTTACATTCCGTGTATGAGTGATACATTATGATGTTTCTTTTTCTGTGTGACTTATTTCACTTAGAATCATCGTACCTGAATCCATTCATTATGCTGCTACGGGCCTGATGACATAGATTTCATTGCTGAGTGATATTGCATTGTACGTAAGTACCACAACTTCTTTATCCATTTTTCGCTTCCTGTGATATTGAAATTTTACCATAAACGAGGTTCTTGTAAACATGGCCGGCCCAAACTTTGTGGTGGCTGTGTCTTTTTGATTTTAATTTCCCTAAGCTATAGGACCATAAGTGGAAGTGTCCGAGGCTCTGTTGCTTTGTTTTTTAGATGTTTCAGGAAACACCATACACTTCTCCAGAGTGGCTGTTGGCAATTTACATCCCGCCCATCAGCATAACAAGGCTCCCTATTCTCCTTGGCCTGTCCTGTCTTTCTGGATTTTACAATTTTTTCAGATGGCCCTTTGGACCGGGGGGCAGTGAGACTTCATTGTAGTGCAGATTTCCTTTGCAAGCTTGCTTGGTTGGCCAAAAAGTGCGTATGCGTTTTTTCCTGAATATATTCAGGAAAAAACGCATACTCCCTTTTTGGCCAAGTGCATCATTGTGGACGTTCTGCCTCTTTTCCTATGCTTTACATGCAATTCCAGTCTACCTCCTGAATTCGGTTTCCTGCAATTCTGCCCTGCTCTCAGTGCCTCTTCATAGCCTTACCTCAATATACTTTTGGAAAATAGTTGGCCTTTATAACTCTGCAGGTTTTTGAATTGCAGTGGCCCTTAGCTCCATTTTTCAGCTCTTATTTTTGTGATCTTGCCTCATATCCACAGGATTTCTTCAGGCCCTATTCTTCTTCTGGGGCGCCTTGCTCTGCCTTTGGTTAATTCTTCTTCCTCATTTGAAATTAGAGTGACATGTGCCCATTGAAACCGCTACAGCTATTTTCTCACTGGTTCCCCCTATTCCCATTCATCCTCCGCACTAACTGCAGACTGTGCGATACTGGAACTTAAAGGCATTGACTCTCCATGTGGAGATGTTGTTAGTAAAGTGGCTGGAATGTTGATCCGGAGCCCCAGGAGAGGAAAATGAGGTGCATTTTAGAAACCTTTCCCGATCATATTGTATACCATCTGCTGGATTTCCCATGCATGGTTTAGCTGTAGGAAGATTCCCTTCAACTTGGAGTGTTGGGACCCTTGGAATAAGTAGCATGAAGTATTGCATTAAACTTTCGGCAGTTGCTCACCAAAGCTCACCAATCCTTTCAGCCCCAAGTGTCCAGCCTTATGTCTTATCCAGCTGTGGGTTTATATGTGGTCATTCCAGGTTGCATCACAGCCCCTGAGCGAATTTTGTAAGAATTTTTCTCTCTTTCATTGTTTCTGTGTTTTGGTTTTAAAATTTATTTCTATAATGGGGTTTAGCTCATTTTCACTGCTGTGTTTGTGCCGCTCTGCGCACACTTGATTCCCTTATAGAGATATGTCAATACATGGGTTTTAAGATTCTTATTACTCAGATATATTTCTCTGTGGTGTATAGGGTGTGTTGAGGCCAGTTCATTGAGCGAGGTGTAGATCTTGTCTGATACCTATTTGGTTTATTGAACGGTATCTGTGCTAATTTCAAACTCTGGTTTTATGCATCACCCCACCTCTCCTTTCCCCTTAAGCTGACATAAGTGTGTTTTCTAAATGTGAGACACTGTTCTGTTTTGTAATTCATTTTTTGTGCAGCCATATTTATCCTCCCTCTATAAGTGATATCTTATGATATGTTTCTTTTTCTGTTTGACTTATTTCAAGTAGTATTATCGGACCTCAATCCACTCTTTATCCTTCTACTAGCCTTATTACATTGATTTCATGATGAAGAGATATTCCATTGTACATAAGTACCACATTTTCTTTATCCATTGTTCTCTTTCCTGGGATATTTAAGGTGTACTGAAGTTGAGGTTCTTGTAAACAGAGTAGCCCTAAACTGTGGTGTGCTTGTGTCTTGTTGATTTTTAGACTTCCCTAGATATACTCCCGTGATTGGAAGTGCCCTATGCTCTGTCGCTCTGTTTTTTAGATGATTTAGGAACCACCATACACTTCTCCAGAGTGGCTCTCGGCAGTTCACACACCGTCCATCAGCGTATAAAGGCTCCCTGTTCTCCATGGCCTGTCCTGCATTTCTGGTTTTTACAATTTTTTCGGATGGCCCTTTTGACCGGTGGGAAATGAGACTTCTTTGTTGTGCACATTTGCATTGCTTGCTTGCTTGGTTGCCCATAAAGTGCGTATGCGTTTTTTCCTGGATATATTCAGGAAAAAACGCATACTCCCTTTTGGGCCAACTGCATCATTGTCGAAATTCTGCCGCTTTTCATGTGCTTTAAAGGCGAGTCCAATCTATCTCTTGAAATCTGTTTCTTGCAATTCTGTCTTGCATTCAGATCCTCTTCTTTGCCTTACCTCAACATATTTTTGGACGTTAGTTTTCATTTATAACTCTGCAGGTTTGTGAATTGCAGTGACCCTGAGCTCCATTTTTTAAGTTGCTCTTTTGTGAGCTGGCCTCAAAACCGCAGGATTGCTTCAGGCCCTATTTTGGCTCCGGCGAGGCGGGCTGAGCCTTTTTTTAATTCTTATTCTTAATGGGAAATTAGAGTGACATGTGCCCGTCCAAACCCCTACAACTATTCTCTCATTGGTTCCCCCTGTTCCCGTTCATCCTCCTCACAATTTGCAAAATGTGTGAAACAGAAGTTTAAATGTGCTGATTCTCTAAGTGGGGAGATTCTAAGTAACGTGGCTGGAATGATGAACAGGAGCACCAGGAGAGGATAAATGAGGTGCATTTTAGACACATCTCCCGATCACATGGTGTACAGTCCTCTGGGTTTTCCATGCATGTTTTAGCTGTAGGAAGATTCCTTGAACCTGCAGATTTGGGACCCATTGAATGGGTACCAGGTAGTATTACTTTAAAGGGTGTGCATTTCCTCACCCAACCTCACATTTCTCTTAGCGCGAACAGTTTCCAGCCTTATGTCTCATCCTGCTGTGGGTCTAGATGTGTTCAATCCATGTTGCATCACCATCCCTGAGGAAAAGTTGTAAGAGGTTTTCTCTGTCTCTCTGTCGTTTATTTTTTTCAATTTATTACTATGTTGTTTACAGCTGATTTTCAAAGCTCTGTTTCTTGCTGCTGTACATCCACTTGATTCACGTACAGAGAGACATCAATAATTTCTTTTTCAGATTCTTACCAGTCATAGATATTCTTTTCCGGTGACTTGAGTGTGCTGAGTGCAGTTCTTTTAGCTACCGTGTAGGCCTTGTTGATTATCAGTTTGGTATTTGGAATGGTATCTTTGCTAATTTCAACCTCCTGGATGATGCCTCACCCCTCCCCACCTTTCCCGTTTAGCAGCCTTATGTGTGTTTTCTACATATTTATGTCACTTAGAATGATCATACATAACTCCTCCGGAGTTGTTACAACTGGCCATATTTCATTGATTTCCAGGCTGAGTAATATTCCACTCTACATAAGTACCACATCTCTATCCATTTTTTCCCTCCAGAGACATTTAAGTTATATCCTAGTCGAGGATCTTTTAAACAGAGAGGCAGTAAACATTGGGGTGCCTGTGTCCTCTCGATTTTTGTTTTTCCCAAGATATACGCCCATGAGTGCAAGTGCCCTATGCTCTGTAGCTCATTTTTTAGATGCTTTAGTAAACACAATACACTTCTCCAGAATGGCCGTTGGCAATATACATTTCCACTATAAGCCTCACAGGGCTCCCTCTTCTCCTTGCCCTGTCCTGCATTTCTGGCGTTTACACTTTATGAGGATGGCTCTTCTGACTGATGCGAAGTGATATCTTTTGTAGTATTGATTTCCAGTGCCCACCTGTTTGGTTGGCTAAAAAAGTGTATGCCCTTTTCTTGAATATATACAGAAAAAAACGCATACAGCCTTTTTGGCCAACTGCAATGTCGGCAATGTTCAGCCCCTTTTCTTGTGCTTAATGGCAAGTCCTTTCTACCTCCTCAAATCCCTTTCCTGCCATTCTCCCTTGCTTGCCAATCCTTTTCTCTGACTTTCCTCAAGACATTTTTCAGTGATAGATATTTTCAACTCTGCAGTTTCGTGAATTTTACTGCCCCTGAGTTCCATTGTTCAACTTGTGTTTATGGGAACTGGCCACAAAGCAGTGGGATTTCCTCAAGCCCTATACTGTTTCCATGGGCAACCCTAGCCTTTGGTCAATTCATCTTCCTGATTGGAAATTAGAGTGACATGTGCCTGTCTGAACACCTAGGACTTGTCTCTCATTGTTCCTCATCCTTCCGCTTCATCCTCTGGACAAATTCCAAACTGTACGCAACAGGATGTTGACAGTGTTGACATCTCCAAGTGGGGAGACTGTTAGTAAAGACGCTGGAGGGGTGAACCCGAGCACCAGGAGATGAGGAGATGAGATGCCTTTTCCAAACTCTTCCCGATCAGACGGTATACCATCCTCTGGGTGTGACAGACATGTTTTAGCAGTAGGAAGAGTCCCATTCATGTAAGGAGAACACCAGGGCTTTTTCAAAATCAGTGTCTCCCCGAAACCCAAACTGGGGAGTTTTTTAAGCTACGGCTACACATATGTTCATTAAGGGCCTTGGGAAGTAGGCAGAGTCCAAACTTTAGATGACTGAAGTCTTCAGGGTCAGAAGCACTCACCACCGGCTTCCCTTAGGTTACACTTTAACTGTCATTGATAGATGATGTCAATAAAAATATCTGTTCTTTTTCCGATTATTTCCCCTTATAGGTTATTGCACAATATTGAGTGTAGTTCCCTGTGCTATACAGTAGTTCCTTGTTGATGATCTATTTTATACATAGCAGTGTGTATGTGTTAATTCCAAACTGTTAATTTATCCCTCCTCCCACCTTTCCCCTTTGGTAATAATAAATTATAAGATTTTATACTTCTCAGAAATGGGGGAGCTGAAAGAGAGGTATCATTTTCAATGGAAAAGCATTTAAAACAAGATTGAAGCTTTAACCAAGATTATTAGATGTACATCCTTGGAAAGAAATCACTTCATTTCTCTAATATTGACCTGACAAATAAGACAAACCTTTTCACTGAACTTGCTTATAATAAAGTGATGGAAATATCAAATGGAAGTGTTAGAAACATCTTATTTTACCCGAGCCTTATAAACTGTTCTATGTTAACTACAGTTTGGCTCACACATCTGTTCATTGAAGTTACAATAGTCTCAATTTCTGTTACTGATCCTCCAGAGTGGACCCCAACAAGGGTCCCCCTGCCCAGTGTCATTGGGGCCAACAGATCGAGAGTGAGTTTGGTTCACAAGCAAAGGAAACTTTATATTTTGATCAGAGAATGGAGAGGTGAGAGCATGCACTACCCCGTGGGCTGTGGGCTGGGCTGCTGTGTAGAGATCCTGTCAGAGTCAGTGGGAGGGAGGGGGCGGAGCTCTCAAGGGCCGGGTTGGCTGCAGCTCAGGCTCTATATCTCGGAGTCTACACTGGGCCCCAGGAGCTGAGGTGTCGACCCAGCCATTCTGCACCAGGAAATCTGGTCTGAAGTGCCGGGTGTGGAACCTTTGCATGCGGGACCCTAGGAGCACGTGAAATTAGACAAAGCACAAAGGATAAAAAAGGTCAGACTTGACTTTATTGCCCACATTCTATTTTTATCTCCCAGGGATTTTTAATGGGCTTTGCTGGGGACAAACCCCTCCTCTGTCTTTTGTCCCGTTCCTCATTCTTGGAGTGCTGAGGGTGCAGACCCTTCTTCTGTAACTGCTGAGTGCTGAGTTGGGAGCCCTCATACCAGGGAACGAGGGTCAGAACTTCTCCCCAGCAGCCTCCAGGTGACGTTGAT
Organism: Leucopleurus acutus; assembly: GCF_964270905.1. Taxonomy (NCBI): domain Eukaryota; kingdom Metazoa; phylum Chordata; class Mammalia; order Artiodactyla; family Delphinidae; genus Leucopleurus; species Leucopleurus acutus. The sequence goes on from NW_028139100.1 coordinate 238,634, forward strand.
TGGCCCCAGGACCCCTGCCTCCCTGCTCGTCCGCCTGAGCACCAGCATTGGAAGTGTTATAGATTCTAATGACCTTTAAGGGTCCAGGAAAGAGATGTGCAGAGACGCTGTGGGGGCCGGTTTCACCCCGCCCCACATTTGTTCGGCCACCTTAGGCTGACCGTTTCTGCCAGCCTAGATGCTCTGACCAGTAGTCTGCTCTTTCTTCAATTAGGCCCCTGAATTAACGTAAAAACAGCACCAGGTGTCAGAGCCCTGCCCGCTCAACTCCCAGACAGTCCAGGGTCAGTGGTGATCAAGGACCATGATGGCCACTGAGTCAACAGCCTTTTGAAGTAAACAGGAGTCCAGCCGGTCTTATTGGCCACCATCATCACGGTGTCTGTAGGCTTTTCTATGGTGACAGTGTGATATACGGTTCCCCCGCCAAGATTATTAGCTCCCCTCCGGGTGCAGGAAGTCCTGCAAGCAGTAGTCTACTCCTTCGGGACACACTATTGTTGTTTTATGAGAGAAACTCCAGGTCAAGTGATGTTCACACGAGTCGTCATGGTGCCCTGTTGCCCCCGGTTATCTCTCTGGATGTTGGAGTTGGAGGGCCTCCTCACTCGAGGTCGGTGTGCCCACGGAGCGAACCCTGCAACTTCAGGGCATGGTTGGTGATTAGGATCACCACGTGGGGTCCTTTTCCCTTAGGAGGGAGGTGGCCTTTTGGGCTGCTGATTTCCAGGTTTTTAGATACCGCCAGTATCTTGGCCAGATGTGGTAGTGGGCCAAGCCCCTTGGTGACTGTAGTTTATCCTACCTGGATGGCATTCTTGCGTTGTTCCATTTCAAGTGGTCCCAGTTTTTGCACTAATTCTCCAATGGCGATTCACCTTTCACCGGGAATGGAAAGGTCAAAGGGTTTAGCTCAATTAGGGAGTTCCAGGGCAAGGGTCTGAATTAACTGCTCTTTCCATTCTTGAAAGGCCACTCCTGGATTCTGTTCAAAAGGATCATCATCTTTTCCTTTCAGTGTTTCATATAGAGGCCCAGCTAGTAGACTGTAGTTAGGGATCCAGAAGCAGCAAACCCTGGCCTCCCCAGGAACCCCTAAGCTGTCTTCTAGTTTTAGAAAGGGGTAAGGCTGCAAATGGTTTCTTCCCTTTCCTGGGATGGGCTTCTCTGACCTTGTGTGAGAATGAAGCCCAGGCAGGTCACCGCAGTCTGTGATATTTGAGCTTTTTCTTGGACAACTTCTATCCTTTATTGGCTTGGTAGTTCAGAGGCCTCCTTAGTAGGGCTGGCGATCAGAATGTCGTCTGCATATTGAAGGAGGGTTTCCTTTTCCAGAGGTAGAACTTTTCGGTCTTTAGCTAAGCTTTCCCCAAAGATGGTGTGGGAATTTTTGAACCCTTGGGGCAAGACGGCCCGGAAGTATTGTTTTAGTTGTATGTTGAGTCCTGCCACTCACAAGCCAAAATTTCTTGTGACTCTGGGACTAATGGAATACAAAAGAAGGCATCATTGAAGACTAATACAGAATACCATGTCCTGGTGGTTGGTAGAATGACCAGCAGGGTGTAGGAATCAGGAGCAACTGGAGGTATATCCTCAGTGGCTTCACTGACTGTCCTGACATCCTTTACCAGGTCCCCAGCAGCCCATGGGGCTCTCGTGGTCAGGCCAATCCCAGGATATGGAGCTCTCCTGGGCAGGTACCCCACCCCCAACCCAGCCCACGGGGCTCTCATGGTCAGGCCCCTCCCAGGATACAGAGCTACCCTTGCAGGTACCGTGGCAGGGCTGGGCACACAGGAACCATGCACATAGCCCTCATTGAAGAGCACCCCCAGCTCACCTGTCGCTCAGAGCTGACACAGAGCACCTCAGAGCAGGACTTGAACTAACAAACAGCAGCTCCGACAGGTCTGTGACCCTGGGCATCACTCTGTGTGGCCTCCCTCCACCTGGTCTTCCAGAGACTTCCACTGCACCCAGGGCACCAGGCCTCTGTCTCCAACCACCACCCACCCCTCCTCTCCCTGACTCCTGGGTTCCTCTCATTAGGAGAGGGTTTTCTTGAAGTTGTCTCCCACTCATGGGTCAGATAAAATGATTAGAAAACAAGCCAAAGCTGCAGCCCCTTGTCTATCCTGACTCTCAGGAGCCCACACCTGTTCCTTGGACCTGGCCGGTTCAGCAAGTTCCATTTTCTGCAACTGTGAGCCCCTGAGGGGTGATGATTGGCTACCTGGGCAGCCTTACCATGCCGGCCAGCCCTCCCCAGGTGTGCCTGGGTTGAGATCAATATAAATACCACTCCAGGCAGCAAAAGCCCCTGCAGCTGTGCCTGACGCCATTTTCTCTGCCCTGTCAGCAGTCTCGGGGCTGGGCTGGTGGGAGGGAGTGAGAGGCCACGGCTTTGTGGGTGGCCCAGTGTGAGTGGGGCTCTGCTGGACTTTCTGCAGCAGTTGCCAGGCTGCCACCTGCTAAAGAAGAGGATGTGTCACCCATACCTGCTGCTGGAATTTCTCCCTGGGCAGAGGTGAGGAAGGAAAAAAGCAGTGGGGGCAGGGACAGGATGGGTATCTCAGGCAGGGAAATGGAAATCTTCCAGAAGAGCACCCAGGGCCAGGACCATCCTGGCTGGCCTGCAGGCACCAAGTCAGCTGGCATGCTGTCACTCGTGTGGCTCCATGGCCCTTCCTCTAGGCTTTCAAGTCCTTGTATATATTCAGGTGTTTTACCTGGGAAGGGCGGGAACAGTTCAGCAGCAACTGGCCTGGGGCTCAACTCACGTTTACTCACAGATGCCTCAGCACGGTGCCCCAGCTTTGCAATGAGGACGCTTGTTGTGTGGGGGCTGCTGGCTGAATGGGAGACGATTCCCCACCACTGACCAACTTCAGAATTGTTTACAACTGGAGCAAGTGCCCTGATACGGTTTTCCTCTGAGTAACTGGTGGGTTCTGTTTTTTTTTTCTCTTTTTCGTTTTTGGTTCAAGGTAGATTTTATTCCTCTTTTTTGTATTTACAGATATAAGCATGGAAATAATTTATTCATATAAATACATGTATGTGAAGGGAATAATTGTTTTTTCTGTTTTATTTTTTAAATTTTATTTCTTTTTAATTTTGAATTTTATTTTATATTTTTATACAGCAGCTTCTCATTGGTTATCTGTTTTATACATATAAATGTTTACATGCCAATCCCAATCTCTCAACTCCTCCCACCACCACCCCTCCAAGAGCTTTCCCCCCTTGTTGTCCATACGATTGTTGTCTACATCTGTTGCTCTATTTATGCCTTGCAAAACGGTTAATCTGTACAGTTTTTCTAGGTTCCACATATATGCATGAATATACAAGATTTGTTTTTCTCTTTCTGACTTACTTCACTCTGTATGACAGTCTCTAGATCCATCGACGTCTCTACAAATGACCCAATTTCATTCCTTTCATGGCTTAGTAATATTCCATTTTATATATGTACCACATCTTTATGCATTCGTCTGTCTGTGGGCATTTAGGTTGCTTCCATTACCTCGATATTGTAAATAGTGATGCAATGAACATTGCGGTGAATGTCTCTTTTTGATTTATGGTTTTGTCTGGGTATATGTCCAGTCCTGGGATTGCTGTATCATATGGTAATTCTATTATTAGTTTCTTAAGAAACTCCATATTGTTCTCCATAGTGACTCTATCAATTTATATTCCCAACAATAGTGGAAGAGGCTTCCTTTTCTCCACACCCTTTCCAGCATTTGTTGTTTGTAGATTTTCAGATGATGCCCATTCTAACAGGTGTGAGGTGATACCTCATTGTTGAGTCCATTTCGTTGAGCAGGGGGTAGGTCTTGTCTATTACATATTTGGCTTATGGAACGGTATCTGTGCTAATTTCAAACTCTGGTTTTATGCAGCACCCCCTTAACTCACCTTTCCCCTTAAGCAAGCATAAGTTGGTTTTCTAATCTTGAGACCCTGTTCTGTTTTGTAATTCAGTTCATGTGTAGCCAAGTTTACATTCCGTGCATTAGTGATACCTTATGATGTTTCTTTTTCTGTGTGACTTATTTCACTTAGAATCATCATGCCTCAATCCACTCATTATGCTGGTACAGGCCTGGTGACACAGATTTCATTGCTGAGTGGTATTCTGTTGTACGTAAGTACCGCAACTTCTTTATCAATTATTTGTTCTCTGGGATATTTAACTCGTACTGTAGAAGAGGTTCCTGTAAACAGAGCCGTCCCAAATTTTGGGGTGGCTGTGTCTTTTTGATTTTACTTTCCCTAAGCTATAGGACCATAAGTGGAAATGCCCCAGACTCTGTTGCTTTGTTTTTCAGATGTATCAGGAAACACCATACACTTCTCCAGAGTGGCTGTTGGCAATTTACATCCCGCCCATCAGCATAACAAGGCTCCTTTTTCCCCATGGCCTGTCTTGCCTTTCTGGATTTTACACTTTTCTCAGATGGCCCTTTAGACCGGGGGGAAGTGACACTTCATAGTAGTTCGGATTTCCATTGCAAGCTTGCTTGGTTTGCCAAAAAGGGCGTATGTGTTTCTTCCTGAATATATTCAGGAACAAACTCATACGCCCTTTGTTGCCAAGTGCATCATTGTCGATGTTCTGCCTCTTTTCCTCTGCTTTAAATGCAAATCCAGTCTACCTCCTGAAATCGGTTTCCTGCAATTCTGCCCCGCTTTCAAGTCCTCTTCGCAGCCTTACTTCAATATATTTTTGGACGTTATCTGTCATTTATAACTCTCCAGGTTTGTGAATTACAGGGCCCCTGAGCTCCTTTCTTCAGCTCGCTTTCTTGTGAGCTGGCCGCAAACCCGCAAGACTGCTTCAGGTCCTAATCTGCTTTTGGCAGGGCACGCTGAGCCTTTGGTTAATTTCTCTTCCTGGTGGGAAATGAGTGTTAAATATGCCCGTCCAGACACCTACCTCACTCTCAACCCCTTGGTGATGTGGGTCCTCTGGTTTGTGGCCACCTTTGCTGGGTTCCTCACCTTTCGATGATGTGGCCCCACTAGTGTGAGGACACTCCTGCCTGGTTCTCATCCACGTGGTTATGTGGACCCCCTGGTGAGAGTCTGTTCCTGGCTTTGTTCCTCACCCACCTGTGAGGGAGACCCTCTGCTGATAGGTCACTCCTGCATGGCTGGCACACATTGCCTTGGTGAAGTCAGCCGTGTGGTGGCAGTTGGAGCGTGCTGGGAATCTCCTCCCCCCGGTGATGAGGGCCCTCTTGCGTCAGGCCCTAACTGCTGGGCTCACCAACTTTTCTTAGTGAGCCCAGTGATGCTTTGGCACTCCTCTTAGGATCCCATCTCCATGGGGATGTGGGCCTTCTGCTCTGAGGTCCCAACGGCTGGGTTGTTCACATTTTCATGATGTGGGCTCTCTGGTGTTCACAGAGGCCTGGCTCCCATAGCCTCTGTGCTCTTGGCCACCTGCTGGGAGGTTCCAACTGCTGGATTCCTCACTTTTTTAATTTTTTGGGCCCTCTGTTGTGAGGATCCTCCTGCCTGCCTCACTCCCAGCCCCTTCGTGATGTGTGTCGTCTGGTTTGAGGCCACATGTGCTGGGTTCCTCACCTTTCGATGATGTGGGACCAATGGTCTTAGGAGACTCCTGCCTGGTTCACATCCCCTTGGTGATGTGGGCCCTCTGTTGAGAGTCTGATCCTGGCTGGGTTCCTCACCCATCTGTGAGGTGGGCCGTCTGCTGTGAGGTCACTCCTGCCTGGCTTGCTCACCTCGCCTTGTGGACATGAGCCCTCTGGTGGCACTTGGAGCCTGCTGGGAGCCTCCTCTCCTCGGTGATGAGGGCCCTCTGGCGTCAGGCCCTAACTGCTGGGCTCCCCACATTTTGTGATGTGCGCCCAGTGGTGCGAGGACACTCCAGACAGGTTCACATCCCCATTGGGATGTGGACCTTCTGCTCTGAGGTCCCAAAGCCTGGGTTGCTCACAGTTTCATGATGTGGGCTCTCTGGTATTAGTTCACTCCTGCCTGCATCCCATAGCTTCTGTGCTCTGGGCCGCCTGCTGGGAGGTTCCAACTGCTGGATTCCTCACCTTTCTTATTCTTTGGGCCCTCTGTTTTTAGGCTACTCCTGCCTGCCTCACTCCCATTCCCTTTGTGATATGTGTCCTCTGATTTGAGGCCACATGTGCTGGGTTCCGCACCTTTCGATGATGTGACCCCACTGGAGGGAAGACAGTCCTGACTGGTTCCCATCCCCTTGCTGATGTGGGCCCTCAGGTGAGAGTCTGATCCTGGCTGGGTTCCTCACTCTTCTGTGAGGTGGGCCCTCTGCTGTGAGGTCAATCATGCCTGTCTGGCACACGTCGCCTTGGCGACGTGGGCCCTCTGGTGGCAGTTGGAGTGTGCTGGGATCCTCCTCCCCTCGGTGATGAGGGCCCTCTTGCCTTAGGCCATAACTGCTGGGCTCCCCACATTTTCTGATGTGCGCCAAGTGAGTGAGGAGACTCTTGCCAGGTTCCCATCCCCATGGCGATATGGGCCTTCTGCTCTGAGGTCAAGACGGCTGGCTTGCTCACAGTACCATGATGTGGGCCCTCTGCTGTGAGTTCACTCCGGCAAGGATCCCTTATCATCGGTGCTCTGGGCCGCCTGCTGGGAGGTTCCAACTGCTGGATTCCTCAACTTTTTTATTCTATGTGCCCTCTGTTGTGAGGCTCCTCCTGCCTGCCTCACTGCCAGCCCCTTGGTGATGACTGTCCTATGGCTTGAGGCCACATGTGCTGCGTTCCTCACCTTTCGATGATGTGACCCCACTCGTGTGAGGACACTCCTGCCTGGTTCCCATCCCCTTGGTGAGGTGGGCCCTCTGGCGAGAGTCTAATCCTGGCTGGGTTCCTCAACGTTCTGTGAGGTAGGCCCTCTTCTGTGAGGTCACTCCTGCCTGGCTGGCACACGTCACCTTGGAGACGTGAGCCCTCTGGTGGCAGTTGGAGCGTGCAGGGCACCTCCTCCTCTCGGTGATGACGGCCCTCTGGCGTCAGGCCCTAAATGGTGGGCTCCCCACATTTTCTGATGTGCGCCCAGTGGTGCGAGGACACTCCAGCCAGGTTCCCATTCCCATGGGGATGTGGGCCTTCTGCGCTGAGGTCTCAACTCCTGGGTTGCTCACAGTTTTGTGATGTGGGCCCTCTGCTGTGAGTTCACTGTGGCCTGGATCCCATAGCCTCGGTGTTCTGGGCCGCCTGCTGGAAGGTCTAAATGCTGGAATTCTCACGTTTTTTATATTATGTGCCCTGTGTTGTGAGGCTACTCCTGCCTGCCTCACTCCAAGGCCCTTGGTGATGTGGGTCCTCTGGTTTGAGGACACATGTGCTGGGTTCCTCACCTTAAGATGATGAGGCCCCACTGGTGTGAGGATAATCCTGACTGGGTCCCATCCCCTTTGTGATGTGGGCCCTCTGGTGAGAGTCTGATCCTGGCTGGGTTCCTCACCCATCTGTGAGGTGGGCCCTCTACTATCAGGTAACTCTTGCCTGGGTTGCTCACCTCGCCTTGTTGACATGAGCCCTCTGGTGGCAATTGGACCCTGCTGGGAGCCTCCTCAGCTCTGTGATGAGGGCCCTCTGACGTCAGGCCCTAACTGCTGGGCTCCCCAACTTTTCTTAGTGAGCCCAGTGTTGCTCAAGCACTCCTCTTAGGTTCCCATCCCCATGGGGATGTGGGCCTTCTGCTCTGAGGTTCCAACGGCTGGGTTGATCACAATTTCATGATGTGGGCTCTCTGGTGTTAGTTCACTGTGGCCTGGATCCCATAGCCTCTGTGGTCTTGGCTGCCTGCTGGGAGGTTCCAACTGCTCGATTCCTCAACTTTTGTATTCTATGGGTCCTGTGTTGTGATGCTCCTCCTGCCTGCCTCACTCGCAACCCCTTCGTGATGTGGGTCTTCTGGTTTGAGGCCACATGTGCTGGGTTAGGCAACTTTCAATGATGTGGCCCCACTGGTGTGAGGACACTCCTGCCTGGTTCCCATCTCCTTGGTGATGTGGGCCTTCTGGTGACAGTCTTATCCTGGCTGGGTTCCTCACTCTTCTGTGAGGTAGGCCCTCTGCTGTGAGGTCAATCCTGCCTGACTTGCACACATCACCTTGGCGACGTGGGCCCTCTGTTGGCACATGGAACCTGCTGGGAGCCTCCTGCCCTCGGTGATGATGGCCCTCTAGCATCAGGCTCTAACTGCTGGGCTCCCCACGTTTTCTGATGTGAGCCCAGTGATGCCAGGACACTCCTGTCAGGTTCCCATCCCCATGGGGATGTGGGCTTTCTGCTCTGAGGTCCCAATGCCTGGGTTGCTCACAGTTTCATGATGTGGGCTCTCTGGTGTTAGTTAACTCCTGCCTGCATCCCATAGCTTCTGTGCTCTCGGCCGCCTGCTGGGAGGTTCCAAATGATGGATTCCTCACTTTTTTTATTCTTTGGGCCCTCTGTTTTTAGGCTACTCCTACCTGCCTCACTCCCATCCCCTTTGTGATGTATGTCCTCTGATATGAGGCCACATGTGCTGGGTTCCTCACCTTTCGATGATGTGGCCCCACTGGTGGGAGGACAGTCCTGACTGGTTCCCATCCCCTTGGTGTTGTGGGCCCTCTGGTGAGAGTCTCATCCTGCCTCGGTTCCTCACCCTTCTGTGAGATAGGCCCTCTGCTGTGAGGTCACTACTGCCTGGCTGGCGCATGCCACCTTGTAGATGTGGGCCCTCTGTTGGCAGTTGGAACCTGCTGGGAGTCTCCTCCCCTCAGTTATGAGGGCCCCCTGGCATCAGGCCCTAACTCCTGGGCTCCTAACTTTTTCTGATATGTGCTAAGTGGTGCAAAGCCACTCCTGCCAGGTTCCCATCCCAATGGGGATGTGGGCCTTCTGTTCTGAGGTCCCAACAGCTGGGCTGCTCACAGGTTCATGATGTGGGCCCTCTGCTGTGAGTTCACTGCGGCCTGGATCCCATAGCCTCGGTGCTCTGGGCCACTTGCTGGGAGGTTCCAACTGCTGGATTCCTCAACTTTTATATTCTATGGACCCTGTGTTGTGAGGCCAGTCCTGCCAGCCTCATTCCGAACCCCTTGGTGATGTGGTTCCTCTGGTTTGAGGACACATGTGCTGGGATCCTCACCTTTCGATGATGTTGTCCCACTGGTGTGGGGACACTCCTGCCTGGTTCCCATCCCCTTGGTGATGTGGGCCCTCTGGTGAGAGTCTGATCCTGGCTGTGTTCCTCACCCTTCTGTGAGGTGGGCCCTCTGCTGTGAGGTCACTCCTGCCAGGCTGGAACACATCACCTTGGCGACGTTGGCCCTCTGGTGGCAGCTGGAGCCTGCTGGGAGCCTCCTCCTCTCGGTGATGAGTGCCCTCTAGCGTCAGGCCCTAACTTCTGAGCACCCCACGTTTTCTGATGTGAGCCCAGTGATGCCAGGACACTCCTGTCATGTTCCCATCACCATGGGGATGTGGGCCTTCTGCTCTGAGGTCCCAATGTCTGGGTTGCTCACAGTTTCATGATGTGGGCTGTCTGGTGTTAGTTCACTCTGGCCTGGTTCCTCTAGCCTCTGTGCTCTGGGCCGCCTGCTGGGAGGTTCCAACTGCTGGATTCCTCACCTTTCTTATTTTTGGGCCCTCTGTTATGAGGCTCCTCCTGCCTGCCTCACTCCCAGCCCCTTGGTGATGGGTGTCCTATGGTTTGAAGCCACATGTTCTGGGTTCCTCACCTTTAGATGATGTGGCCCTACTCATGTGAGGACACTCCTGCCTGGTTCCAATCCATTTGGTGATGTGGGCCCTCTGGTGCGAGTCTGATCCTGACTGGGTTCGTCACACTTCTCTGAGGTGGGCCCTCTGCTGTGAGGTCATTCGTGCCTGGTTGGCACACATCGCCTTGGCGACGTCAGCCCTCTGGTGGCAGTTGGAGCCTGCTGGGAGCCTCCTTCCCTTGGTGATGAGGGTCCTCTGGCGTCAGGCCCTAACTGCTGGTCGCCCAAAATTTTCTGATACGTTCTCAGTGGTGCGAGGACACTCCTACCAGAATTCCATCCCCATGGGGATGTGGGCCTCCTGCTCTGAGGTCCCAATGGTTGGGTTGCTCAGTTTCATGACATGGGCCCTCTTCTGTGAGTTCACTGTGGCCTGGATCCCATAGCCTCGGTGCTCTGGGCCGCCTGCTGGGAGGTTCCAACTGCTGGATTCCTCACTTTTTTATTCTATGTGCCCAGTGTTGTGAGGTTACTCCTGCCTGCCTCACTCCGAGGTCCTTGGTGATGTGGGTCCTCTGGTTTGAGGACACATGTGCTGAGTACCTCAGCTTTTGATGATGTGGCCCCACTGATGTGAAGACACTCCTGCCTGGTTCCCATCCCCTTGGTGATGTGGGCCCTCTGGTGAGAGTCTGATGTTGGCTGGGTTTCTCACCCTTCTGTGAGGTGGGACCTCTGCTGTGAGGTAACTCCTGCCTGGCATGCTCACGTTGCCTTGGCAATGTGAGCCCTCAGGTGGCAGTTGGAGCCTGCTGGGAATCTCCTCCCCTCAGTTATGAGAGCTCTGGATAAAACACATATGCCCTTTTTTGCCAAGTGCATAATTTTCCAAGTTCTGTCTCTTTTCCTATGCTTTAAGAGCTACTCCCGTGTACGTTCTGAAATCAGTTTCCAGCAATTCTGCCCGGCATTCAAGTCCTCATCGCAGCCTTACTTCAGTATAATTTTGGATGATAGCTGTCATTTATAACTCCGCAGGTTTCTGAATTACAGTGCCCCTGAGCTCCTTTCTTCAACTCGCTTTCTTGTGAGCTGGCCGCAACACCGCAGGATCTCCTCAGGCCCTAATCTAGTTCCAGCATGGCACGCAGAGCCTTTGGTTCATTTATCTTCCTGGTGGGAAATGAGAGTTAAATTTGCCCGTCCAGACACCTACAGATAGTCTCCCATTGCTTCTCCTTATTCCTGTTCATCTTCCGAAGAAATTGCAAACTGGGCCAAACAGGAGGTTAAAGGCACTGACTCTCCAAGTGGGGAGAGTGTTAGTAAAGCGTCTGGAATGTTGCACCCGAGTACCAGGGGACGAAAACTGAGACACATTTGAACACGTTTCCCGATCACACGGTGGATCATATTCTTGGTTCCACATGCATGTTTTAGCTGAAGGAAGAATCCCTTAAACATGGAGAGTTGAGACCCATGGAATGGGTACCATGCAATATGACTTCAAAGGGTCTGCATTTGCTCACCAAACCTCACCAATCCTATCACTGCTGCGTTTATGCCACTGTACACACGCTTCATTCTCTTCCGGAGACATATAAATCCATAGGTTTTAAGATTCTTACTAGTCAGGTATATTGTTAGGCGTTTAATATGGGGTGTTGAGTCCACTTCGTTGAGCAAGGAGTAGCTCTTGTCTATTACATATTTGGCTTATGGAACGGTATCTGTGCTAATTTCAATCTCTGGTTTTATGCAGCACCCCAACTCACCTTTCCCCTTAAGCAAGTATAAGTTGGTTTTCTACATTTGACACCCTGTTCTGTTTTGTAATTCAGTTCCTGTGTAGCCAAGTTTACATTCCATGTAGTAGTGATATCTTATGATGTTTCTTTTTCTGTGTGACTTATTTCACTTAGAATCATCGTACCTGAATCCACTCATTATGCTGCTACGGACCTGATGACATAGATTTCATTGCTGAGTGATATTGCATTGTACGTAAGTACCACAACTTCTTTATCCATTTTTCGCTTTCTGTGATATTGAACTTGTACCGTAAACGAGGTTCTTGTAGACAGAGCCGGCCCAAACTTTGGGGTGGCTGTGTCTTTTGGATTTTAATTTCCCTAAGCTATAGGACCATAAGTGGAAGTGCCCTAGGCTCTGTTGCTTTGTTTTTTGGATGTTTCAGGAAACACCATACACTTCTTCAGAGTGGCTGCTGGCAATTTACATGCCGCCCATGATCATAACAAGGTTCCCAGTTCTCCATGGCCTGTCCTGCCTTTCTGGATTTTACACTTTTTTCAGATAGCCCTTTTGACCGGGGGGCAGTGAGACTTCATTGTAGTGCAGATTTCCTTTGCAAGCTTGCTTGGTTGGCCAAAACGGGCGTATGCGTTTTTTCCTGTATATATTCAGGAAAAAACGCATATGCCCTTTTTGGCCAAGTGCATCATTGTGGACGTTCTGCCTCTTTTCCTATGATTTACATGCAATTCCAGTCTACCTCCTGAAATCGGTTTCCTGCAATTCTGCCCCGCTTTCAAGTCCTCTTGGCAGCCTTCCTTCAATATATTTTTGGACGATAGCTGTCATTTATAACTCTGCAGGATTGTGAATTACAGAGCCCCTGAGCTCCTTTCTTCAACTCGCTTTCTTGTGAGCTGGCCGCAACACTGCAGGATTGCTTCAGGCCGTAGTTTGGTTCCGGCATCGCATGCTGAGCCTTTGGTTAATTCCTCTTCCTGGTGGGAAATGAGAGTTAAATTTGCCCGTCCTCACAGCTCCAGCTAGTCTCTCATTGGTTCTCCCTCTTCCTGTTCATCTTACGCAGAAATTGCAAACTGGGCCAAACAGGAGGTTAAAGGCACTGACTCTCCAAGTGGGGAGAGTGTTAGTAAAGCGTCTGGAATGTTGCACCCGAGTACCACGGAACGAAAACTGAGACACATTTGAACACGTTTCCCGATCACATGGTGGATCATTCTCTGGGTTCCACATGCATGTTTTAGCTGAAGGAAGAATCCCTTAAACCTGGAGAGTTGAGACCCATGGAATGGGTACCATGCAATATGACTTCAAAGAGTCTGCATTTGCTCACCGAACTTCACCAATCCTATCACTGCTGCGTTTATGCCACTGTACACACGCTTGATTCTCTTTCGGAGACATATAAATCCATAGGTTTTAAGATTCTTACTAGTCAGGTATATTGTTAGGCGTTTAATATGGGGTGTTGAGTCCACTTCGTTGAGCAAGGAGTAGCTCTTGTCTATTACATATTTGGCTTATGGAACGGTATCTGTGCTAATTTCAATCTCTGGTTTTATGCCGCACCCCAACTCACCTTTCCCCTTAAGCAAGCATAAGTTGGTTTTCTACATTTGAGACCCTGTTCTGTTTTGTAATTCAGTTCCTGTGTAGCCAAGTTTACATTCCGTGTAGTAGTGATACCTTATGATGTTTCTTTTTCTGTGTGACTGATTTCACTTAGAATCATCCTACCTGAATCCACTCATTATGCTGCTACGGGCCTGATGACATAGATTTCATTGCTGAGTGATATTGCATTGTACGTAAGTACCACAACTTCTTTATCCATTTTTCGCTTTCTGTGATATTGAACTTGTACCGTAAACGAGGTTCTTGTAGACAGAGCCGGCCCAAACTTTGGGGTGGCTGTGTCTTTTGGATTTTAATTTCCCTAAGCTATAGGACCATAAGTGGAAGTGCCCTAGGCTCTGTTGCTTTGTTTTTTGGATGTTTCAGGAAACACCATACACTTCTCCAGAGTGGCTGCTGGCAATTTACATGCCGCCCATGATCATAACAAGGTTCCCAGTTCTCCATGGCCTGTCCTGCCTTTCTGGATTTTACACTTTTTTCAGATAGCCCTTTTGACCGGGGGGCAGTGAGACTTCATTGTAGTGCAGATTTCCTTTGCAAGCTTGCTTGGTTGGCCAAAACGGGCGTATGCGTTTTTTCCTGTATATATTCAGGAAAAAACGCATATGCCCTTTTTGGCCAAGTGCATCATTGTGGACGTTCTGCCTCTTTTCCTATGATTTACATGCAATTCCAGTCTACCTCCTGAAATCGGTTTCCTGCAATTCTGCCCCGCTTTCAAGTCCTCTTGGCAGCCTTCCTTCAATATATTTTTGGACGATAGCTGTCATTTATAACTCTGCAGGACTGTGAATTACAGAGCCCCTGAGCTCCTTTCTTCAACTCGCTTTCTTGTGAGCTGGCCGCAACACTGCAGGATTGCTTCAGGCCGTAGTTTGGTTCCGGCATCGCATGCTGAGCCTTTGGTTAATTCCTCTTCCTGGTGGGAAATGAGAGTTAAATTTGCCCGTCCTCACAGCTCCAGCTAGTCTCTCATTGGTTCTCTCTCTTCCTGTTCATCTTACGCAGAAATTGCAAACTGGGCCAAACAGGAGGTTAAAGGCACTGACTCTCCAAGTGGGGAGAGTGTTAGTAAAGCGTCTGGAATGTTGCACCCGAGTACCACGGAACGAAAACTGAGACACATTTGAACACGTTTCCCGATCACATGGTGGATCATTCTCTGGGTTCCACATGCATGTTTTAGCTGAAGGAAGAATCCCTTAAACCTGGAGAGTTGAGACCCATGGAATGGGTACCATGCAATATGACTTCAAAGAGTCTGCATTTGCTCACCGAACTTCACCAATCCTATCACTGCTGCGTTTATGCCACTGTACACACGCTTGATTCTCTTTCGGAGACATATAAATCCATAGGTTTTAAGATTCTTACTAGTCAGGTATATTGTTAGGCGTTTAATATGGGGTGTTGAGTCCACTTCGTTGAGCAAGGAGTAGCTCTTGTCTATTACATATTTGGCTTATGGAACGGTATCTGTGCTAATTTCAATCTCTGGTTTTATGCCGCACCCCAACTCACCTTTCCCCTTAAGCAAGCATAAGTTGGTTTTCTACATTTGAGACCCTGTTCTGTTTTGTAATTCAGTTCCTGTGTAGCCAAGTTTACATTCCGTGTAGTAGTGATACCTTATGATGTTTCTTTTTCTGTGTGACTGATTTCACTTAGAATCATCCTACCTGAATCCACTCATTATGCTGCTACGGGCCTGATGACATAGATTTCATTGCTGAGTGATATTGCATTGTACGTAATTCCCACAACTTCCTTATCCATTTTTCGCTTTCTGTGATATTGAACTTGTACCGTAAACGAGGTTCTTGTAAAAAAAGCCGGCCCAAACTTTGGGGTGGCTGTGTCTTTTTGATTTTAATTTCCCTAAGCTATAGGACCATAAGTGGAAGTGCCCTAGGCTCTGTTGCTTTGTTTTTTAGATGTTTCAGGAAACACAATACACTTCTCCAGAGTGGCTGTTGGCAATTTACATCCCGCCCATCAGCATAACAAGGTTCCCAGTTCTCCATGGCCTGTCCTGCCTTTCTGGATTTTACACTTTTTTCAGATAGCCCTTTTGACCGGGGGGCAGTGAGACTTCATTGTAGTGCAGATTTCCTTTGCAAACTTGCTTGGTTGGCCAAAACGGGCGTATGCGTTTTTTCCTGTATATATTCAGGAAAAAACGCATATGCCCTTTTTGGCCAAGTGCATCATTGTGGACGTTCTGCCTCTTTTCCTATGCTTTACATGCAATTCCAGTCTACCTCCTGAAATCGGTTTCCTGCAATTCTGCCCCGCTTTCAGGTCCTCTTGGCAGCCTTCCTTCAATATATTTTTGGAAGATAGCTGTCATTTATAACTCTGCAGGATTGTGAATTACAGTGCCCCTGAGCTCCTTTCTTCAACTCGCTTTCTTGTGAGCTGGCCGCAACACCGCAGGATTGCTTCAGGCCCTAGTGTGGTTCCGGCACGGCACGCTGAGCCTTTGGTTAATTCCTCTTCCTGGTGGGAAATGAGAGTTAAATTTGCCCGTCCACACACCTCCAGCTAGTCTCTCATTGGTTCTCCCTATTCCTGTACATTTTCCGCAGAAATTGCAAACTGGGCCAAACAGGAGTTGAAAGGCACTGACTCTCCAAGTGGGGAGAGTGTTAGTAAAGCGTCTTGAATGTTGCACCCGAGTACCAGGGGACGAAAACTGAGACACATTTGAACACGTTTCCTGATCACACGGTGGATCATACTCTGTGTTCCACATGCATGTTTCAGCTGAAGGAAGAATCCCTTAAACCTGGAGAGTTGAGACCCATGGAATGGGTACCATGCAATATGACTTCAAAGGGTCTGCATTTGCTCACCGAACCTCACCAATCCTATCACTGCTGCGTTTATGCCACCGTACACACGCTTGATTCTCTTTCGGAGACATATAAATCCGTAGGTTTTAAGATTATTTCTAGTCAGGTATATTCTTAGGCGTTTAATATGGGGTGTTGAGTCCACTTCGTTCAGCAAGGAGTAGCTGTTGTCTATCGCATATTTGGCTTATGGAACGGTATCTGTGCTAATTTCAATCTCTGGTTTCATGCAGCACCCCAACTCACCTTTCCCCTTAAGCAAGCATAAGTTGGTGTTCTACATTTGAGAACCTGTTCTGTTTTGTAATTCAGTTCCTGTGTAGCCAAGTTTATATTCCGTGTAGTAGTGATATCTTATGATGTTTCTTTTTCTGTGTGACTTATTTCACTTAGAATCATCGTACCTGAATCCACTCATTATGCTGCGACGGGCCTGATGACAAGATTTCATTGCTGAGTGATATTGCATTGTACGTAAGTACCACAACTTCTTTATCCATTTCTCGCTTTCTGTGATATTGAACTTGTACCGTAAACAAGATTCTTGTAAACAGAGCCGTCCCAAACTTTGGGGTGGCTGTGTCTTTTTGATTTTAATTTCCCTAAGCTATAGGACCATAAGTGGAAGTGCCCTAGGCTCTGTTGCTTGTTTTTTAGATGTTTCAGGAAACACCATACACTTCTCCAGAGTGGCTGTTGGCAATTTACATCCGGCCCACCAGCATAACAAGGCTCCCAGTTCTCCATGGCCTGTCCTGCCTTTCTGGATTTTACACTTTTTTCAGATGGCCCTTTTGACCGGGGGGCAGTGAGACTTCATTGTAGTGCAGATTTCCTTTGCAAGCTTGCTTGGTTGCCCAAAAAGGGCGTATGCGTTTTTTCCTGAATATATTCAGGAAAAAACGCATACGCCCTTTTTGGCCAAGTGCATCATTGTGGACGTTCTGCCTCTTTTCCTATGCTTTACATGCAATTCCCGTCTACCTCCTGAAATCGGTTTCCTGCAATTCTGCCCCGCATTGAAGTCCTCTTGGCAGCCTTACTTCAATATATTTTTGGACGATAGCTGTCATTTATAACTCTGCATGATTGTGAATTACAGTGCCCCTGAGCTCCTTTCTTCAACTCGCTTTCTTGTGAGCTGGCCGCAACACTGCAGGATTGCTTCAGGCCGTAGTTTGGTTCCGGCATCGCATGCTGAGCCTTTGGTTAATTCCTCTTCCTGGTGGGAAATGAGAGTTAAATTTGCCCGTCCTCACAGCTCCAGCTAGTCTCTCATTGGTTCTCCCTCTTCCTGTTCATCTTACGCAGAAATTGCAAACTGGGCCAAACAGGAGGTTAAAGGCACTGACTCTCCAAGTGGGGAGAGTGTTAGTAAAGCGTCTGGAATGTTGCACCCGAGTACCACGGAACGAAAACTGAGACACATTTGAACACGTTTCCCGATCACATGGTGGATCATTCTCTGGGTTCCACATGCATGTTTTAGCTGAAGAAGAATCCCTTAAACCTGGAGAGTTGAGACCCATGGAATGGGTACCATGCAATATGACTTCAAAGAGTCTGCATTTGCTCACCGAACTTCACCAATCCTATCACTGCTGCGTTTATGCCACTGTACACACGCTTGATTCTCTTTCGGAGACATATAAATCCATAGGTTTTAAGATTCTTACTAGTCAGGTATATTGTTAGGCGTTTAATATGGGGTGTTGAGTCCACTTCGTTGAGCAAGGAGTAGCTCTTGTCTATTACATATTTGGCTTATGGAACGGTATCTGTGCTAATTTCAATCTCTGGTTTTATGCCGCACCCCAACTCACCTTTCCCCTTAAGCAAGCATAAGTTGGTTTTCTACATTTGAGACCCTGTTCTGTTTTGTAATTCAGTTCCTGTGTAGCCAAGTTTACATTCCGTGTAGTAGTGATACCTTATGATGTTTCTTTTTCTGTGTGACTGATTTCACTTAGAATCATCCTACCTGAATCCACTCATTATGCTGCTACGGGCCTGATGACATAGATTTCATTGCTGAGTGATATTGCATTGTACGTAATTCCCACAACTTCCTTATCCATTTTTCGCTTTCTGTGATATTGAACTTGTACCGTAAACGAGGTTCTTGTAAACAAAGCCGGCCCAAACTTTGGGGTGGCTGTGTCTTTTTGATTTTAATTTCCCTAAGCTATAGGACCATAAGTGGAAGTGCCCTAGGCTCTGTTGCTTTGTTTTTTAGATGTTTCAGGAAACACAATACACTTCTCCAGAGTGGCTGTTGGCAATTTACATCCCGCCCATCAGCATAACAAGGTTCCCAGTTCTCCATGGCCTGTCCTGCCTTTCTGGATTTTACACTTTTTTCAGATAACCCTTTTGACCGGGGGGCAGTGAGACTTCATTGTAGTGCAGATTTCCTTTGCAAACTTGCTTGGTTGGCCAAAACGGGCGTATGCGTTTTTTCCTGTATATATTCAGGAAAAAACGCATATGCCCTTTTTGGCCAAGTGCATCATTGTGGACGTTCTGCCTCTTTTCCTATGCTTTACATGCAATTCCAGTCTACCTCCTGAAATCGGTTTCCTGCAATTCTGCCCCACTTTCAGGTCCTCTTGGCAGCCTTCCTTCAATATATTTTTGGAAGATAGCTGTCATTTATAACTCTGCAGGATTGTGAATTACAGTGCCCCTGAGCTCCTTTCTTCAACTCGCTTTCTTGTGAGCTGGCCGCAACACCGCAGGATTGCTTCAGGCCCTAGTGTGGTTCCGGCACGGCACGCTGAGCCTTTGGTTAATTCCTCTTCCTGGTGGGAAATGAGAGTTAAATTTGCCCGTCCACACACCTCCAGCTAGTCTCTCATTGGTTCTCCCTATTCCTGTACATTTTCCGCAGAAATTGCAAACTGGGCCAAACAGGAGTTGAAAGGCACTGACTCTCCAAGTGGGGAGAGTGTTAGTAAAGCGTCTTGAATGTTGCACCCGAGTACCAGGGGACGAAAACTGAGACACATTTGAACACGTTTCCTGATCACACGGTGGATCATACTCTGTGTTCCACATGCATGTTTCAGCTGAAGGAAGAATCCCTTAAACCTGGAGAGTTGAGACCCATGGAATGGGTACCATGCAATATGACTTCAAAGGGTCTGCATTTGCTCACCGAACCTGACCAATCCTATCACTGCTGCGTTTATGCCGCCGTACACACGTTTGATTCTCTTTCTGAGACATATAAATCCACAGGTTTTAAGATTCTTACTAGTCAGGTGTATTCTTAGGCGTTTAATATGGGGTGTTGAGTACACTTCGTTTAGCAAGGAGTAGCTCTTGTCTATTACATATTTGGCTTATGGCACGGTATCTGTGCTAATTTCAATCTCTGGTTTCATGCAGCACCCCAACTCACCTTTCCCCTTAAGCAAGCATAAGTTGGTTTTCTACATTTGAGACCCTGTTCTGTTTTGTAATTCAGTTCCTGTGTAGCCAAGTTTACATTCCGTGTAGTAGTGATATCTTATGATCTTTCTTTTTCTGTGTGACTTATTTCACTTAGAATCATCGTACCTAAATCCACTCATTATGCTGCGAAAGGCCTGATGACATAGATTTCATTGCTGAGTGATATTGCATTGTACGTAAGTACCACAACTTCTTTATCCATTTTTCGCTTTCTGTGATATTGAACTTGTACCGTAAACGAGGTTCTTGTAAACAGAGCCGGCCCAAACTTTGGGGTGGCTGTGTCTTTCTGATTTTAATTTCCCTAAGCTATAGGACCATAAGTGGAAGTGTCCTAGGCTCTGTTGCTTTGTTTTTTAGATGTTTCAGGAAACACCATACACTTCTCCAGAGTGGCTGTTGGCAATTTACATCCCGCCCACCGGCATAACAAGGCTCCCAGTTCTCCATGGCCTGTCCTGCCTTTCTTGATTTTACACTTTTTTCAGATGGCCCTTTTGACCGTGGGGCAGTGAGACTTCATTGTAGTGCAGATTTCCTTTGCAAGCTTTCTTGGTTGCCCAAAAAGGGCGTATGCGTTTTTTCCTGAATATATTCAGGAAAGAACACATATGCCCTTTTTGGCCAAGTGCATCATTGTGGACGTTCTGCCTCTTTTCGTATGCTTTACATGCAATTCCCGTCTACCTCCTGAAATCGGTTTCCTGCAATTCTGCCCCGCTTTCAAGTCCTCTTGGCAGCCTTACTTCAATATATTTTTGGACGATAGCTGTCATTTATAACTCTGCAGGTTTGTGAATTACAGTGCCCCTGAGCTCCTTTCTTCAACTCGCTTTCTTGTGAGCTGGCCGCAACACCGCAGGATTGCTTCAGGCCCTAGTGTGGTTCTGGCACGGCATGCTGAGCCTTTGGTTAATTCCTCTTTCTGTGGGAAATGAGAGTTAAATTTGCCCGTCCAGACACATCCAGCTAGTTTCTCATTGGTTCTCCCTATTCCTGTACATTTTCCGCAGAAATTGCAAACTTGGCCAAACAGGAGTTTAAAGACACTGACTTTCCAAGTAGGGAGAGTGTTAGTAAAGCGTCTTGAATGTTGCACCCGAGTAGGAGGGGATGAAAACTGAGACACATTTGAACACGTTTCCTGATCACACGGTGGATCATACTCTGTGTTCCACATGCATGTTTCAGCTGAAGGAAGAATCCCTTAAACCTGGAGAGTTGAGACCCATGGAATGGGTACCATGCAGTATGACTTCAAAGGGTCTGCATTTGCTCACCGAACCTCACCAATCCTATCACTGCTGCGTTTATGCCGCTGTACACACGCTTGATTCTCTTTGGAGACATATAAATCCGTAGGTTTTAAGATTATTTCTAGTCAGGTATATTCTTAGGCGTTTAATATGGGGTGTTGAGTCCACTGCGTTGAGCAAGGAGTAGCTCTTGTCTATTACATATTTGGCTTATGGAACGGTATCTGTGCTAATTTCAATCTCTGGTTTTATGCAGCACCCCAACTCACCTTTCCCCTTAAGCAAGCATAAGTTGGTTTTCTACATTTGAGACCCTGTTCTGTTTTGTAATTCAGTTCTTGTGTAGCCAAGTTTACATTCCGTGTAGTAGTGATATCTTATGGTGTTTCTTTTCCTGTGTGACTTATTTCACTTAGAATCATCATACCTGAATCCACTCATTATGCTGCTATGGGCCTGATGACATAGATTTCATTACTGAGTGATATTGCATTGTACGTAAGTACCACAACTTCTTTATCCATTTTTCGCTTTCTGTGATATTGAACTTGTACCGTAAACGAGGTTCTTGTAAACAGAGCCGTCCCAAATTTGGGGTGACTGTGTCTTTTTGAATTTAATTTCCCTAAGCTATAGGACCATAAGTGGAAGTGCCCTAGGCTCTGTTGCTTTGTTTTTTAGATGTTTCAGGAAACACCATACACTTCTCCAGAGTGGCTGTTGGCAATTTACATCCCGCCCATCAGCATAACAAGGCTCCCAGTTCTCCATGGCCTGTCCTGCCTTTCTGGATTTTACACTTTTTTCAGATGGCCCTTTTGACCGGGGGGCAGTGAGACTTCATTGTAGTGCAGATTTCCTTTGCAAGCTTGCTTGGTTGGCCAAAAAGGGCGTATGCGTTTTTTCCTGAATATATTCAGGAAAAAACGCATACGCCCTTTTTGGCCAAGTGCATCATTGTGGACGTTCTGCCTCTTTTCCTATGCTTTACATGCAATTCCCGTCTACCTCCTGAAATCGGTTTCCTGCAATTCTGCCCCGCTTTCAAGTCCTCTTGGCAGCCTTACTTCAATATATTTTTGGACGATAAGTGTCATTTATAACTCTGTAGGGTTGTGAATTACAGTGTCCCTGAGCTCCTTTCTTCAACTCGCTTTTTTGTGAGCTGGCCGCAACACCACAGGATTGCTTCAGGCCCTAGTGTGGTTCCGGCATGGCACGCTGAGCCTTTGGTCAATTCCTCTTCCTGGTGGGAAATGAGAGTTAAATTTGCCCTTCCAGACACCTCCAGCTAGTCTCTCCTTGGTTCTCCATCTTCCTGTTCATCTTCCACAGAAACTGCAAACTGGGCCAAACAGGAGGTTAAAGGCACTGACTCTCCAAGTGGGGAGAGTGTTAGTAAAGCGTCTGGAATGTTGTACCCGAGTACCAGGGGACGAAAACTGAGACACATTTGAACACGTTTCCCGATCACACCGTGGATCATACTCTGGGTTCCACATGCATGTTTTAGCTGAAGGAAGAATCCCTTAAACCTGGAGAGTTGAGACCATGGAATGGGTACCATGTAATATGACTTCAAAGGGTCTGCATTTGCTCACCGAACCTCACCAATCCTATCACTGCTGCGTTTATGCCGCTGTACACATGCTTGATTCTCTTTCGGAGACATATAAATCCATAGGTTTTAAGATTCTTACTAGTCAGGTATATTGTTAGGCTTTTAATATGGGATGTTGAGTCCACTTCGTTGAGCAAGGAGTAGCTCTTGTCTATTACATATTTGGCTTATGGAACGGTATCTGCTAATTTCAATGTGTGGTTTTATGCAGCACCCCAACTCACCTTTCCCCTTAAGCAAGCATAAGTTGGTTTTCTACATTTGAGACCCTGTTCTGTGTTGTAATTCAGTTCCTGTGTAGCCAAGTTTACATTCCGTGTAGTAGTGATATCTTATGATGTTTCTCTTTCTGTGTGACTTATTTCACTTAGAATCATCGTACATGAATCCACTCATTATGCTGCTACGGGTCTGATGACATAGATTTCATTGCTGAGTGATATTGCATTGTACGTAAGTACCACAACTTCTTTATCCATTTTTCGCTTTTTGCGATATTGAACTTGTACCGTAAACGAGGTTCTTGTAAACAGAGCCGGCCCAACCTTTGGGGTGGCTGTGTCTTTTTGATTTTAATTTCCCTAAGCTATAGGACCATAAGTGGAAGTGCCCTAGGCTCTGTTGCTTTGTTTTTTGGATGTTTCAGGAAACACCATACACTTCTCCAGAGTGGCTGTTGGCAATGTACATCCCGCCCATCAGCATAACAAGGCTCCCAGTTCTCCATAGCCTGTCCTGCCTTTCTGGATTTTACTCTTTTTTCAGAAGGCCCTTTGACCGGGGGTCAGTGAGACTTCATTGTCGTGCAGATTTCCTTTGCAAGCTTGCTTGGTTGGCCAAAAAGGGCGTATGCGTTTTTTCCTGAATATATTCAGGAAAAAACGCATACGCCCTTTTTGGCCAAGTGCATCATTGTGGACGTTCTGCCTCTTTTCCTATGCTTTACATGCAATTCCCGTCTACCTCCTGAAATCGGTTTCCTGCAATTCTGCCCCGCGTTCAACTCCTCTTGGCAGCCTTACTTCAATATATTTTTGGAAGATAGCTGTCATTTATAACTCTGCAGGTTTGTGAATTACAGTGCCCCTGAGCTCCTTTCTTCAACTCGCTTTCTTGTGAGCTGGCCGCAACACCGCAGGATTGCTTCTGGCCCTAGTGTGGTTCCGGCATGGCACGCTGAGTCTTTGGTTAATTCCTCTTCCTGGTGGGAAATGAGAGTTAAATTTGCCCGTCCAGACACCTCCACCTAGTCTCTCATTGGTTCTCCCTATTCCTGTTCATTTTCCACCGAAATTGCAAACTGGGCCAAACAGGAGTTTAAAGGCACTGTCTCTCCAAGTGGGGAGAGTGTTAGTAAAGCGTCTGGAATGTTGCACCCGAGTACCAGGGGACGAAAACTGAGACACATTTGAACACGTTTTCGGATCATACGGTGGATCATACTCTGGGTTCCACATGCATGTTTTAGCTGAAGGAAGAATCCCTTAAACATGGAGCGTTGAGACCCATGGAATGGGTACCATGCAATATGACTTCAAAGGGTCTGCATTTGCTCACCGAACCTCACCAATCCTATCACTGCTGCGTTTATGCCGCTGTACACACGCTTGATTCTCTTTCGGAGACATATAAATCCATAGGTTTTAAGATTATTTCTAGTCAGGTATATTGTTAGGCGTTTAATAGGGG
The DNA here is from genome assembly GCF_964270905.1 of Leucopleurus acutus. Lineage (NCBI taxonomy): Eukaryota > Metazoa > Chordata > Mammalia > Artiodactyla > Delphinidae > Leucopleurus > Leucopleurus acutus. Next base: position 262,658 of record NW_028139100.1, read on the forward strand.
GTGTTGAGTCCACTTCGTTGAGCAAGGAGTAGCTCTTGTCTATTACATATTTGGCTTATGGAACGGTATCTGTGCTAATTTCAATCTCTGGTTTTATGCAGCACCCCAACTCACCTTTCCCCTTAAGCAAGCATAAGTTGGTTTTCTACATTTGACACCCTGTTCTGTTTTGTAATTCAGTTCTTGTGTAGCCAAGTTTACATTCCGTGTATTAGTGATATCTTATGATGTTTCTTTTTCTGTGTGACTTATTTCACTTAGAATCATCGTACCTGAATCCACTCATTATGCTGACACGGGCCTGATGACATAGATTTCATTGCTGAGTGATATTGCATTGTACGTAAGTACCACAAATTCTTTATCCATTTTTCGCTTTCTGTGATATTGAACTTGTATGGTAAATGAGGTTCTTGTAAACAGAGCCGTCCCAAACTTTGGGGTGGCTGTGTCTTTTTTATTTTAATTTCCCTAAGCTATAGGACCATAAGTGGAAGTGCCCTAGGCTCTGTTGCTTTGTTTTTTTGATGTTTCAGGAAACACCATACACTTCTCCAGAGTGGCTGCTGGCAATTTACATCCCGCCCATCAGCATAACAAGGCTCCCAGTTCTCCATAGCCTGTCCTGCCTTTCTGGATTTTAGACTTTTTCAGATGGTCCGTTTGACTGGGGGGCAGTGAGACTTCATTGTAGTGCAGATTTCCTTTGCAAGCTTGCTTGGATGGCCAAAAAGTGCGTATGCGTTTTTTCCTGAATATATTCAGGAAAAAACGCATACGCCCTTTTTGGCCAAGTGCATCATTGTCGACGTTCTGCCTCTTTTCCTATGCTTTACATGCAATTCCAGTGTACCTCCTGAAATCGGTTTCCTGCAATTCTGCCCCGCTTTCAACTCCTCTTGGCTGCCTTACTTCAATATATTTTTGGAAGATAGCTGTCATTTATAACTCTGCAGGTTTGTGAATTACAGTGCCCCTGAGCTCCTTTCTTCAACTCGCTTTCTTGTGAGCTGGCCGCAACACCGCAGGATTGCTTCAGGTCCTAGTTTGTTTCCGGCATGGCATGCTGAGCCTTTGGTTAATTCCTCTTCCTGGTGGGAAATGAGAGTTAAATTTGCCCGTCCAGACACCTCCACCTAGTCTCTCATTGGTTCTCCCTATTCCTGTTCATTTTCCACAGAAATTGCAAACTGGGCCAAACAGGAGGTTAAAGGCACTGACTCTCCAAGTGGGGAGAGTGTTAGTAAAGCTTCTGGAATGTTGCACCCGAGTACCAGGGGACGAAAACTGAGACACATTTGAACACGTTTCCCGATCACACGGTGGATCATACTCTGGGTTCCACATGCATGTTTTAGCTGAAGGAAGAATCCCTTAAACCTGGAGAGTTGAGACCTATGGAATGGGTACCATGCAGTATGACTTCAAAGGGTCTGCATTTGCTCACCGAACCTCACCAATCCTATCACTGCTGCGTTTATGCCGCCGTACACACGCTTGATTCTCTTTCGGAGACATATAAATCCATAGGTTTTAAGATTATTTCTAGTCAGGTATATTCTTAGGCGTTTAATATGGGGTGTTGAGTCCACTGCGTTGAGCAAGGAGTAGCTCTTGTCTATTACATATTTGGCTTATGGAACGGTATCTGTGCTAATTTCAATCTCTGGTTTTATGCAGCACCCCAACTCACCTTTCCCCTTAAGCAAGCATAAGTTGGTTTTCTACATTTGAGACCCTGTTCTGTTTTGTAATTCAGTTCCTGTGTAGCCAAGTTTACATTCCGTGTAGTAGTGATACCTTATGATGTTTCTTTTTCTGTGTGACTTATTTCACTTAGAATCATCGTACCTGCATCCACTCATTATGCTGCTACGGGCCTGATGACATAGATTTCATTGCTGAGTGATATTGCATTGTACGTAATACCACAACTTCTTTATCCATTTTTTGCTTTCTGTGATATTGATCTTGTACCGTAAACGAGGTTCTTGTAAACAGAGCCTTCCCAATCTTTGGGGTGGCTGTGTCTTTTTGATTTTAATTTCCCTAAGCTATAGGACCATAAGTGGAAGTGCCCTAGGCTCTGTTGCTTAGTTTTTTAGATGTTTCAGGAAACACCATACACTTCTCCAGAGTGGCTGTTGGCAATTTACATCCCGCCCATCAGCATAACAAGGCTCCCAGTTCTCCACGGCCTGTCCTGCCTTTCTGGATTTTACACTTTTTTCAGATGGCCCTTTTGACCGGGGGGCAGTGAGACTTCATTGTAGTGCAGATTTCCTTTGAAAGCTTGCTTGGTTGGCCAAAAAGGGCGTATGCGTTTTTTCCTGAATATATTCAGGAATATATATCCTGAATATATATCCTGAATATATATCCTGAATATATTCAGGAAAAAACGCATACGCCCTTTTTGGCCAAGTGCATCATTGTGGACGTTCTGCCTCTTTTCCTATGCTTTACATGCAATTCCCGTCTACCTCCTGAAATTGGTTTCCTGCAATTCTGCCCCGCTTTCAGGTCCTCTTGGCAGCCTTACTTCAATATATTTTTGGACGATAGCTGTCCTTTATAACTCTGCAGGTTTGTGAATTACAGTGCCCCTGAGCTCGTTTCTTCAACTCGCTTTCTTGTGAGCTGGCCGCAACACCGCAGGATTGCTTCAGGCCCTAGTGTGGTTCCGGCACGGCACGCTGAGCCTTTGGTTAATTCCTCTTCCTGGTGGGAAATGAGAGTTAAATTTGCCCGTCCACACACCTCCAGCTAGTCTCTCATTGGTTCTCCCTATTCCTGTACATTTTCCGCAGAAATTGCAAACTGGACCAAACAGTAGTTTAAAGGCACTGAGTCTCCAAGTGGGGAGAGTGTTAGTAAAGCGTCTTGAATGTTGCACCCGAGTACCAGGGGACGAAAACTGAGACACATTTGAACACGTTTCCCGATCACACGGTGGATCATACTCTGTGTTCCACATGCATGTTTCAGCTGAAGGAAGAATCCCTTAAACCTGGAGAGTTGAGACCTATGGAATGGGTACCATGCAGTATGACTTCAAAGGGTCTGCATTTGCTCACCGAACCTCACCAATCCTATCACTGCTGCGTTTATGCCGCCGTACACACGCTTGATTCTCTTTCGGAGACATATAAATCCATAGGTTTTAAGATTATTTCTAGTCAGGTATATTCTTAGGCGTTTAATATGTGGTGTTGAGTCCACTGCGTTGAGCAAGGAGTAGCTCTTGTCTATTACATATTTGGCTTATGGAACGGTATCTGTGCTAATTTCAATCTCTGGTTTTATGCAGCACCCCAACTCACCTTTCCCCTTAAGCAAGCATAAGTTGGTTTTCTACATTTGAGACCCTTTTCTGTTTTGTAATTCAGTTCCTGTGTAGCCAAGTTTACATTCCGTGTAGTAGTGATACCTTATGATGTTTCTTTTTCTGTGTGACTTATTTCACTTAGAATCATCGTACCTGCATCCACTCATTATGCTGCTACGGGCCTGATGACATAGATTTCATTGCTGAGTGATATTGCATTGTACGTAAGTACCACAAATTCTTTATCCATTTTTTGCTTTCTGTGATATTGAACTTGTACCGTAAACGAGATTCTTGTAAACAGAGCCTTCCCAATCTTTGGGGTGGCTGTGTCTTTTTGATTTTAATTTCCCTAAGCTATAGGACCATAAGTGGAAGTGCCCTAGGCTCTGTTGCTTAGTTTTTTAGATGTTTCAGGAAACACCATACACTTCTCCAGAGTGGCTGTTGGCAATTTACATCCCGCCCATCAGCATAACAAGGCTCCCAGTTCTCCATGGCCTGTCCTGTCTTTCTGGATTTTACACTTTTTTCAGATGGCCCTTTTGACCAGGGGGCAGTGAGACTTCATTGTAGTGCAGATTTCCTTTGCAAGCTTGCTTGGTTGGCCAAAAAGGGCGTATGCGTTTTTTCCTGAATATATTCAGGAAAAAACGCATACGCCCTTTTTGGCCAAGTGCATCATTGTGGACGTTCTGCCTCTTTTCCTATGCTTTACATGCAATTCCCGTCTACCTCCTAAAATCGGTTTCCTGCAATTCTGCCCCGCTTTCAAGTCCTCTTGGCAGCCTTACTTCAATATATTTTTGGACGATAGCTGTCATTTATAACTCTGCAGGTTTGTGAATTACAGTGCCCCTGAGCTCGTTTCTTCAAGTCGCTTTCTTGTGAGCTGGCCGCAACACCGCAGGATTGCTTCAGGCCCTAGTGTGGTTCCGGCACGGCACGCTGAGCCTTTGGTTAATTCCTCTTCCTGGTGGGAAATGAGAGTTAAATTTGCCCGTCCACACACCTCCAGCTAGTTTCTCATTGGTTCTCCCTATTCCTGTACATTTTCCGCAGAAATTGCAAACTGGGCCAAAAAGGAGTTTAAAGGCACTGACTCTCCAAGTGGGGAGAGTGTTAGTAAAGCGTCTTGAATGTTGCACCCGAGTACCAGGGGACGAAAACTGAGACACATTTGAACAATTTTCCTGATCACACGGTGGATCATACTCTGGGTTCCACATGCATGTTTCAGCTGAAGGAAGAATCCCTTAAACCTGGAGAGTTGAGACCCATGGAATGGGTACCATGCAGTATGACTTCAAAGGGTCTGCATTTGCTCACCGAACCTCACCAATCCTATCACTGCTGCGTTTATGCAGCCGTACACAGGCTTGATTCTCTTTCGGAGACATATAAATGCGTAGGTTTTAATATTCTTACTAGTCAGGTATATTCTTAGGCGTTTAATATGGGGTGTTGAGTCCACTGCGTTGAGCAAGGAGTAGCTCTTGTCTATTACATATTTGGCTTATGGAACGGTATCTGTGCTAATTTTAATCTCTGGTTTTATGCAGCACCCCAACTCACCTTTCCCCTTAAGCAAGCATAAGTTGGTTTTCTACATTTGACACCCTGCTCTGTTTTGTAATTCAGTTCCTGTGTAGCCAAGTTTACATTCCGTGTAATAGTGATATCTTATGATGTTTCTTTTTCTGTGTGACTTATTTCACTTAGAATCATCGTACCTGCATCCACTCATTATGCTGCTACGGGCCTGATGACATAGATTTCATTGCTGAGTGATATTGCATTGTACGTAAGTACCACAACTTTATCCATTTTTCGCTTTCTGTGATATTGAACTTGTACCGTAAACGTGGTTCTTGTAAACAGAGCCGTCCCAAACTTTGGGGTGGCTGTGTCTTTTTGATTTTAATTTCCCTAAGCTATAGGACCATAAGTGGAAGTGCCCTAGGCTCTGTTGCTTTGTTTTTTAGATGTTTCAGGAAACACCATACACTTCTCCAGAGTGGCTGTTGGCAATTTACATCCCGCCCATCAGCATAACAAGGCTCCCAGTTCTCCATGGCCTGTCCTGCCTTTCTGGATTTTACACTTTTTTCAGATGGCCCTTTTGACCGGGGGGCAGTGAGACTTCATTGTCGTGCAGATATCCTTTGCAAGCTTGCTTGGTTGGCCAAAATGGGCGTATGCGTTTTTTCCTGAATATATTCAGGAAAAAACGCATACGCCCTTTTTGGCCAAGTGCATCATTGTGGACGTTCTGCCTCTTTTCCTATGCTTTACATGCAATTCCAGTGTACCTCCTGAAATCGATTTCCTGCAATTCTGCCCCGCATTCAAGTCCTCTTGGCAGCCTTACTTCAATATATTTTTGGACGATCGCTGTCATTTATAACTCTGCAGGTTTGTGAATTACAGTGCCCCTGAGCTCGTTTCTTCAACTCGCTTTCTTGTGAGCTGGCCGCAACACCGCAGGATTGCTTCAGGCCCTAGTGTAGTTCCGGCACGGCATGCTGAGCCTTTGGTTAATTCCTCTTCCTGGTGGGAAATGAGAGTTAAATTTGCCCGTCCAGACACCTCCAGCTAGTCTCTCTTTCGTTCTCCCTATTCCTGTTCATTTTCCACAGAAATTACAAACTGGGCCAAACAGGAGGTTAAAGGCACTGACTCTCCAAGTGGGGAGAGTGTTAGTAAAGCATCTGGAATGTTGCACCCGAGTACCAGGGGACGAAAACGAGACACATTTGAACACGTTTCCCGATCACACGTTGGATCATACTCTGGGTTCCACATGCATGTTTTAGCTGAAGGAAGAATCCCTTAAACCTGGAGAGTTGAGACCCATGGAATGGGTACCATGCAATATGACTTCAAAGGGTCTGCATTTGCTCACCGAACCTCACCAATCCTATCACTGCTGCGTTTATGCCGCTGTACACACGCTTGATTGTCTTTCGGAGACATATAAATCCGTAGGTTTTAAGATTATTTCTAGTAAGGTATATTCTTAGGCGTTTAATATGGTGTGTTGAGTCCACTTCGTTGAGCAAGGAGTAGCTCTTGTCTATTACATATTTGGCTTATGGAACGGTATCTGTGCTAATTTCAATCTCTGGTTTCATGCAGCACCCCAACTCACCTTTCCCCTTAAGCAAGCATAAGTTGGTGTTCTACATTTGAGACCCTGTTCTGTTTTGTAATTCAGTTCCTGTGTAGCCAAGTTTAAATTCCGTGTAGTAGTGATATGTTATGATGTTTCTTTTTCTGTGTGACTTATTTCACTTAGAATCATCGTACCTGAATCCACTCATTATGCTGCGACGGGCCTGATGACAAGATTTCATTGCTGAGTGATATTGCATTGTACGTAAGTACCACAAATTCTTTATCCATTTTTCGCTTTCTGTGATATTGAACTTGTACCGTAAACGAGGTTCTTGTAAACAGAGCCGTTCCAAACTTTGGGGTGGCTGTGTCTTTTGGATTTTAATTTTCCTAAGCTATAGGACCATAAGTGGAAGTGCCCTAGGCTCTGTTGCTTAGTTTTTTAGATGTTTCAGGAAACACCATACACTTCTCCAGAGTGGCTGTTGGCAATTTACATCCCGCCCACCAGCATAACAAGGCTCCCAGTTCTCCATGGCCTGTCCTGCCTTTCTGGATTTTACACTTTTTTCAGATGGCCCTTTTGACCGGGGGACAGTGAGATTTCACTGTAGTGCAGATTTCCTTTGCAAGCTTGCTTGGTTGGCCAAAAAGGGCGTATGCGTTTTTTCCTGAATATATTCAGGAAAAAACGCATACGCCCTTTTTGGCCAAGTGCATCATTGTGGACGTTCTGCCTCTTTTCCTATGCTTTACATGCAATTCCTGTCTACCTCCTGAAATCGGTTTCCTGCAATTCTGCCCCGCTTTCAAGTCCTCTTGGCAGCCTTACTTCAATATATTTTTGGACGATAGCTGTCATTTATAACTCTGCAGGTTAGTGAATTACAGTGCCCCTCAGCTCCTTTCTTCAACTCGCTTTCTTGTGAGCTGGCCGCAACACCGCAGGATTGCTTCAGGCCCTAGTGTGGTTCCGGCACGGCATGCTGAGCCTTTGGTTAATTCCTCTTTCTGGTGGGAAATGAGAGTTAAATTTGCCCGTCCAGACACCTCCAGCTAGTTTCTCATTGGTTCTCCCTATTCCTGTTCATTTTCCACAGAAATTGCAAACTGGGCCAAACAGGAGGTTAAAGGCACTGACTCTCCAAGTGGGGAGAGTGTTAGTAAAGCATCTGGAATGTTGCACCCGAGTTCCACGGGACGAAAACTGAGACACATTTGAACACGTTTCCCGATCACTCGGTGGATCATACTCTGGGTTCCACATGCATGTTTTAGCTGAAGGAAGAATCCCTTAAACCTGGAGAGTTGAGACCCATGGAATGGGTACCGTGCAATATGACTTCAAAGGGTCTGCATTTGCTCACCAAACTTCAGCAATCCTATCACTGCTGCGTTTATGCCGCCGTACACACGCTTGATTCTCTTTCAGAGACATATAAATCGGTAGGTTTTAATATTCTTACTAGTCAGGTATATTCTTAGGCGTTTAATATGGGGTGTTGAGTCCACTTCGTTGAGCAAGGAGTAGCTCTTGCCTATTACATATTTGGCTTATGGAACGGTATCTGTGCTAATTTCAATCTCTGGTTTTATGCCGCACCCCAACTCACCTTTCCCCTTAAGCAAGCATAAGTTGGTTTTCTACATTTGAGACCCTGTTCTGTTTTGTAATTCAGTTCCTGTGTAGCCAAGTTTACATTCCGTGTAGTAGTGATATCTTATGATGTTTCTTTTTCTGTGTGATTTATTTCACTTAGAATCATCGTACCTGAATCCACTCATTATGCTGCTACGGGCCTGATGACATAGATTTCATTGCTGAGTGATATTGCATTGTACGTAAGTACCACAACTTCTTTATCCATTTTTCGCTTTCTGTGATATTGAACTTGTACCGTAAACGAGGTTCTTGTAAACAGAGCCGTCCCAAACTTTCGGGTGGCTGTGTCTTTTTGATTTTAATTTCCCTAAGCTATAGGACCATAAGTGGAAGTGCCCTAGGCTCTGTTGCTTTGTTTTTTAGATGTTTCAGGAAACACCATACACTTCTCCAGAGTGGCTGTTGGCAATTTACATCCCGCCCACCAGCATAACAAGGCTCCCAGTTCTCCATGGCCTGTCCTGCCTTTCTGGATTTTACACTTTTTTCAGATGGCCCTTTTGACCGTGGGGCAGTGAGACTTCATTGTAGTGCAAATATCCTTTGCAAGCTTGCTTGGTTGGCCAAAAAGGGCGTATGCGTTTTTTCCTGAATAAATTCAGGAAAAAACGCATACGCCCTTTTTGGCCAAGTGCATCATTGTGGACGTTCTGCCTCTTTTCCTATGCTTTACATGCAATTCCAGTGTACCTCCTGAAATCGATTTCCTGCCATTCTGCCCCACTTTCAAGTCCTCTTGGCAGCCTTACTTCAATATATTTTTGGACGATAGCTGTAATTTATAACTCTGCATGTTTGTGAATTACAGTGCCCCTGAGCTCGTTTCTTCAACTCGTTTTCTTGTGAGCTGGCCGCAACACCGCAGGATTGCTTCAGGCCCTAGTGTAGTTCCGGCAAGGCACGCTGAGCCTTTGGTTAATTCCTCTTCCTGGTGGTAAATGAGAGTTAAATTTGCCCGTCCAGACACCTCCAGCTAGTCTCTCTTTTGTTCTCCCTATTCCTGTTCATTTTCCACAGAAATTACAAACTGGGCCAAACAGGAGGTTAAAGGCACTGACTCTCCAAGTGGGGAGAGTGTTAGTAAAGCATCTGGAATGTTGCACCCGAGTACCAGGGACGAAAACGAGACACATTTGAACACGTTTCCCGATCACACGGTGGATCATACTCTGGGTTCCACATGCATGTTTCAGTTGAAGGAAGAATCCCTTAAACCTGGAGAGTTGAGACCCATGGAATGGGTACCATGCAATATGACTTCAAAGGGTCTGCATTTGCTCACCGAACCTCACCAATCCTATCACTGCTGCGTTTATGCCGCTGTACACATGCTTGATTCTCTTTTGGAGACATATAAATCCGTAGGTTTTAAGATTATTTCTAGTCAGGTATATTCTTAGGCGTTTAATATGGGGTGTTGAGTCCACTTCGTTCAGCAAGGAGTAGCTCTTGTCTATTGCATATTTGGCTTATGGAACGGTATCTGTGCTAATTTCAATCTCTGGTTTCATGCAGCACCCCAACTCACCTTTCCCCTTAAGCAAGCATAAGTTGGTTTTCTTCATTTGAGACCCTGTTCTGTTTTGTAATTCAGTTCCTGTGTAGCCAAGTTTACATTCCGTGTATTGGTGATATCTTATGATGTTTCTTTTTCTGTGTGACTTATTTCACTTAGAATCATCGTACCTGAATCCACTCATTATGCTGCTACGGGCCTGATGACATAGATTTCATTGCTGAGTGATATTGCATTGTACGTAAGTACCACAACTTCTTTATCCATTTTTCGCTTTCTGTGATATTGAACTTGTACCGTAAACGAGGTTCTTGTAAACAGAGCCGTCCCAAACTTTCGGGTGGCTGTGTCTTTTTGATTTTAATTTCCCTAAGCTATAGGACCATAAGTGGAAGTGCCCTAGGCTCTGTTGCTTTGTTTTTTAGATGTTTCAGGAAACACCATACACTTCTCCAGAGTGGCTGTTGGCAATTTACATCCCGCCCACCAGCATAACAAGGCTCCCAGTTCTCCATGGCCTGTCCTGCCTTTCTGGATTTTACACTTTTTTCAGATGGCCCTTTTGACTGGGCGGCAGTGAGACTTCATTGTAGTGCAGATTTCCTTTGCAAGCTTTCTTGGTTGGCCAAAAAGGGCGTATGCGTTTTTTCCTGAATATATTCAGGAAAAAATGCATACGCCCTTTTTGGCCAAGTGCATCGTTGTCGACGTTCTGCCTCTTTTCCTATGCTTTACATGCAATTCCAGTCTACCTCCTGAAATCGGTTTCGTGCAATTCTGCACCACTTTCAAGTCCTCTTGGCAGCCTTACTTCAATATATTTTTGGACGATAGCTGTCATTTATAACTCTGCAGGTTTGTGAATTACAGTGCCCCTGAGCTCCTTTCTTCAACTCGCTTTTTTGTGAGCTGGCCGCAACACCGCAGGATTGCTTCAGGCCCTAGTGTGGATCCGGCACGGCACGCTGAACCTTTGGTTAATTCCTCTTCCTGGTGGGAAATGAGAGTTAAATTTGCCCGTCCAGACACCTCCAGCTAGTTTCTCATTGGTTCTCCTTGTTCCTGTATATTTTCGGCAGAAATTGCAAACTGGGCCATACAGGAGTTTAAAGGCACTGACTCTCCAAGTGGAGAGAGTGTTAGTAAAGCGTCTGGAGTGTTCCACCCGAGTACCAGGGGACGAAAACTGAGACACATTTGAACACGTTTCCTGATCACATGGTGGATCATACTCTGTGTTCCACATGCATGTTTTAGCTGAAGGAAGAATCCCTTAAACTTGGAGAGTTGAGACCCATGGAATGGGTACTATGCAATATGACTTCAAAGGGTCTGCATTTGCTCACCGAACCTCACCAATCCTATCACTGCTGCGTTTATGCTGCTGTACACACGCTTGATTCTCTTTCGGAGACATATAAATCCGTAGGTTTTAATATTCTTACTAGTCAGGTATATTCTTAGGCGTTTAATATGGGGTGTTGAGTCCACTTCGTTGAGCAAGGAGTAGCTCTTGTCTATTACATATTTGGCTTATGGAACGGTATCTGTGCTAATTTCAATCTCTGGTTTCATGCAGCACCCCAACTCACCTTTCCCCTCAAGCAAGCATAAGTTGGTTTTCTACATTTGAGACCCTGTTCTGTTTTGTAACTCAGTTCTTGTGTAGCCAAGTTTACCTTCCGTGTAGTAGTGATATCTTATGGTGTTTCTTTTTCTGTGTGACTTATTTCACTTAGAATCATCATACCTGAATCCACTCATTATGCTGCTACGGGCCTGATGACATAGATTTCATTGCTGAGTGATATTGCATTGTACGTAAGTACCACAACTTCTTTATCCATTTTTCGCTTTCTGTGATATTGAACTTGTACCGTAAACGAGGTTCTTGTAAACAGAGCCGTCCCAAACTTTGGGGTGGCTGTGTCTTTTTGATTTTAATTTCCCTAAGCTATAGGACCATAAGTGGAAGTGCCCTAGGCTCTGTTGCTTTGTTTTTTGGATGTTTCAGGAAACACCATACACTTCTCCAGAGTGGCTGTTGGCAATTTACATCCCGCCCATCAGCATAACAAGGCTCCCAGTTCTCCATGGCCTGTCCTGCCTTTCTGGATTTTACACTTTTTTCAGATGGCCCTTTTGACCGTGGGGCAGTGAGACTTCATTGTAGTGCAAATATCCTTTGCAAGCTTGCTTGGTTGGCCAAAAAGGGCGTATGCGTTTTTTCCTGAATAAATTCAGGAAAAAACGCATACGCCCTTTTTGGCCAAGTGCATCATTGTGGACGTTCTGCCTCTTTTCCTATGCTTTACATGCAATTCCAGTGTACCTCCTGAAATCGATTTCCTGCAATTCTGCCCCGCTTTCAAGTCCTCTTGGCAGCCTTACTTCAATATATTTTTGGACGATAGCTGTCATTTATAACTCTGCAGGTTTGTGAATTACAGTGCCCCTGAGCTCGTTTCTTCAACTCGCTTTCTTGTGAGCTGGCCGCAACACCGCAGGATTAGTTCAGGCCCTAGTGTAGTTCCGGCACGGCATGCTGAGCCTTTGGTTAATTCCTCTTCCTGGTGGGAAATGAGAGTTAAATTTGCCCGTCCAGACACCTCCAGCTAGTCTCTCTTTCGTTCTCCCTATTCCTGTTCATTTTCCACAGAAATTACAAACTGGGACAAACAGGAGGTTAAAGGCACTGACTCTCCAAGTGGGGAGAGTGTTAGTAAAGCATCTGGAATGTTGCACCCGAGTACCAGGGGACGAAAACGAGACACATTTGAACACGTTTCCCGATCACACGGTGGATCATACTCTGGGTTCCACATGCATGTTTTAGCTGAAGGAAGAATCCCTTAAACCTGGAGAGTTGAGACCCATGGAATGGGTACCATGCAATATGACTTCAAAGGGTCTGCATTTGCTCACCGAACCTCACCAATCCTATCACTGCTGCGTTTATGCCGCTGTACACACGCTTGATTCTCTTTCGGAGACATATAAATCCGTAGGTTTTAAGATTATTTCTAGTCAGGTATATTCTTAGGCGTTTAATATGGGGTGTTGAGTCCACTTCGTTCAGCAAGGAGTAGCTCTTGTCTATTGCATATTTGGCTTATGGAACGGCATCTGTGCTAATTTCAATCTCTGGTTTCATGCAGCACCCCAACTCACCTTTCCCCTTAAGCAAGCATAAGTTGGTTTTCTACATTTGAGACCCTGTTCTGTTTTGTAATTCAGTTCCTGTGTAGCCAAGTTTACAATCCGTGTATTGGTGATATCTTATGATGTTTCTTTTTCTGTGTGACTTATTTCGCTTAGAATCATCATACCTGAATCCACTCATTATGCTGCTACGGGCCTGATGACATAGATTTCATTGCTGAGTGATATTGCATTGTACGTAAGTACCACAACTTCTGTATCCATTTTTCGCTTTCTGTGATATTGAACTTGTACCGTAAACGAGGTTCTTGTAAACAGAGCCATCCCAAAGTTTGGGGAGGCTGTGTCTTTTTGATTTTAATTTCCCTAAGCTATAGGACCATAAGTGGAAGTGCCCTAGGCTCTGTTGCTTTGTTTTTTAGATGTTTCAGGAAACACCATACACTTCTCCAGAGTGGCTGTTGACAATTTACATCCCGCCCATCAGCATAACAAGGCTCCCAGTTCTCCATGCCCTGTCCTGCCTTTCTGGATATTACACTTTATTCAGATGGCCCTTTTGACCAGGGGGCAGTGAGACTTCATTGTAGTGTAGATTTCATTTGAAAGCCTGCTTGGTTGGCGAAAAAGGGCGTATGCGTTTTTTCCTGAATATATTCAGGAAAGAACACATATGCCCTTTTTGGCCAAGTGCATCATTGTGGACGTTCTGCCTCTTTTCCTATGCTTTACATGCAATTCCCGTCTACCTCCTGAAATCGGTTTCCTGCAATTCTGCCCCGCTTTCAAGTCCTCTTGGCAGCCTTACTTCAATATATTTTTGGACGATAGCTGTCATTTATAACTCTGCAGGTTTGTGAATTACAGTGCCCCTCAGCTCCTTTCTTCAACTCGCTTTCTTGTGAGCTGGCCGCAACACCGCAGGATTGCTTCAGGCCCTAGTGTGGTTCCAGCACGGCATGCTGAGCCTTTGGTTAATTCCTCTTTCTGGTGGGAAATGAGAGTTAAATTTGCCCGTCCAGACACCTCCAGCTAGTTTCTCATTGGTTCTCCCTATTCCTGTACATTTTCCGCAGAAATTGCAAACTGGGCCAAACAGGAGTTTAAAGACACTGACTCTCCAAGTGGGGAGAGTGTTAGTAAAGCGTCTGGAATGTTGCACCCGAGTACCAGGGGATGAAAACTGAGACACATTTGAACACGTTTCCTGATCACACGGTGGATCATACTCTGTGTTCCACATGCATGTTTCAGCTAAAGGAAGAATCCCTTAAACCTGGAGAGTTGAGACCCATGGAATGGGTACCATGCAATATGACTTCAAAGGGTCTGCATTTGCTCACCGAACCTCACCAATCCTATCACTGCTGCGTTTATGCCGCTGTACACACGCTTGATTCTCTTTCGGAGACATATAAATCCGTAGGTTTTAATATTCTTACTAGTCAGGTATATTCTTAGGCGTTTAATATGGGGTGTTGATTCCACTTCGATGAGCAAGGAGTAGCTCTTGTCTATTACATATTTGGCTTATGGAACGGTATCTGTGCTAATTTCAATCTCTGGTTTCATGCAGCACCCCAACTCACCTTTCCCCTCAAGCAAGCATAAGTTGGTTTTCTACATTTGAGACCCTGTTCTGTTTTGTAATTCAGTTCCTGTGTAGCCAAGTTTACATTCCGTGTAGTACTATTATCTTATGATGTTTCTTTTTCTGTGTGACTTATTTCACTTAGAATCATCATACCTGAATCCACTCATTATGCTGCTACGGGCCTGATGACATAGATTTCATTGCTGAGTGATATTGCATTGTACGTAAGTACCACAACTTCTTTATCCATTTCTCGCTTTTTGCGATATTGAACTTGTACCGTAAACGAGGTTCTTGTAAACAGAGCCGTCCCAAACTTTGGGGTGACTGTGTCTTTTTGAATTTAATTTCCCTAAGCTATAGGACCATAAGTGGAAGTGCCCTAGGCTCTGTTGCTTTGTTTTTTAGATGTTTCAGGAAACACCATACACTTCTCCAGAGTGGCTGTTGGCAATTTACATCCCGCCCATCAGCATAACAAGGCTCCCAGTTCTCCATGGCCTGTCCTGCCTTTCTGGATTTTCCACTTTTTTCAGATGGCCGTTTTGACCGGGCGGCAGTGAGACTTCATTGTAGTGCAGATATCCTTTGCAAGCTTGCTTGGTTGGCCAAAAAGGGCGTATGCGTTTTTTCCTGAATATATTCAGGAAAAAACGCATACGCCCTTTTTGGCCAAGTGCATCATTGTGGACGTTCTGCCTCTTTTCCTATGCTTTACATGCAATTCCAATCTACCTCCTGAAATCGATTTCCTGCAATTCTGCCCCGCTTTCAAGTCTTCTTGGCAGCCTTACTTCAATATATTTTTGGACGATAGTTGTCATTTATAACTCTGCAGGTTTGTGAATTACAGTGTCCCTGAGCTCGTTTCTTCAACTCGCTTTCTTGTGAGCTGGCCGCAACACCGCAGGATTGCTTCAGGCCCTAGTGTGGTTCCGGCACGGCACGCTGAGCCTTTGGTTAATTCCTCTTCCTGGTGGGAAATGAGAGTTAAATTTGCCCGTCCAGACACCTCCAGCTAGTCTCTCTTTCGTTCTCCCTATTCCTGTTCATTTTCCACAGAAATTACAATCTGGGCCAAACAGGAGGTTAAAGGCACTGACTCTCCAAGTGGGGAGAGTGTTAGTAAAGCATGTGGAATGTTGCACCCGAGTACCAGGGGACGAAAACGAGACACATTTGAACACGTTTCCCGATCACACGGTGGATCATACTCTGGGTTCCACATGCATGTTTTAGCTGAAGGAAGAATCCCTTAAACCTGGAGAGTTGAGACCCATGGAATGGGTACCATGCAATATGACTTCAAAGGGTCTGCATTTGCTCAGCAAACGTCACCAATCCTATCACTGCTGCGTTTATGCCGCTGTACACACGCTTGATTCTCTTTCGGAGACATATAAATCCGTAGGTTTTAAGATTATTTCTAGTCAGGTATATTCTTAGGCGTTTAATATGGGGTGTTGAGTCCACTTCGTTCAGCAAGGAGTAGCTCTTGTCTATTGCATATTTGGCTTATGGAACGGTATCTGTGCTAATTTCAATCTCTGGTTTCATGCAGCACCCCAACTCACCTTTCCCCTTAAGCAAGCATAAGTTGCTTTTCTACATTTGAGACCCTGTTCTGTTTTGTAATTCAGTACCTGTGTAGCCAAGTTTACATTCCGTGTATTGGTGACATCTTATGATGTTTCTTTTTCTGTGTGACTTATTTCACTTAGAATCATCGTACCTGAATCCACTCATTATGCTGCTACGGGCCTGATGACATAGATTTCATTGCTGAGTGATATTGCATTGTACGTAAGTACCACAACTTCTTTATCCATTTCTCGCTTTCTGTGATATTGAACTTGTATCATAAACGAGGTTCTTGTAAACAGAGCCGTCCCAAACTTTTGGGTGGCTGTGTCTTTTTTATTTTAATTTCCCTAAGCTATAGGACCATAAGTGGAAGTGCCCTAGGCTCTGTTGCTTTGTTTTTTAGATGTTTCAGGAAACACCATACACTTCTCCAGAGTGGCTGTTGGCAATTTACATCCCGCCCACCAGCATAACAAGGCTCCCAGTTCTCCATGGCCTGTCCTGCCTTTCTGGATTTTACACTTTTTTCAGATGGCCCTTTTGACCGGGGGGCAGTGAGACTTCATTGTAGTGCAGATTTCCTTTGCAAGCTTGCTTGGTTGGCCAAAAAGGGCGTATGCGTTTTTTCCTGAATTCAGGAAAAAACACATACGCCCTTTTTGGCCAAGTGCATCATTGTGGACGTTCTGCCTCTTTTCCTATGCTTTACATGCAATTCCAGTCTACCTCCTGAAATCGGTTTCGTGCAATTCTGCACCACTTTCAAATCCTCTTGGCAGCCTTACTTCAATATATTTTTGGACGATAGCTGTCATTTATAACTCTGCAGGTTTGTGAATTACAGTGTCCCTGAGCTCCTTTCTTCAACTCGCTTTTTTGTGAGCTGGCCGCAACACCACAGGATTGCTTCAGGTCCTAGTGTGGATCCGGCACGGCACGCTGAGCCTTTGGTTAATTCCTCTTCCTGGTGGGAAATGAGAGTTAAATTTGCCCGTCCAGACACCTCCAGCTAGTTTATCATTGGTTCTCCCTATTCCTGTACATTTTCCGCAGAAATTGCAAACTGGGCCATAGAGGAGGTTAAAGGCACTGACTCTCCAAGTGGAGAGATTGTTAGTAAAGCGTCTGGAGTGTTGCACCCGAGTACCAGGGGACGAAAACTGAGACACATTTGAACATGTTTGCTGATCACACGGTGGATCATACTCTGTGTTCCACATGCATGTTTTAGCTGAAGGAAGAATCCCTTAAACTTGGAGAGTTGAGACCCATGGAATGGGTACCATGCAATATGACTTCAAAGGGTCTGCATTTGCTCACCGAACCTCACCAATCCTATCACTGCTGCGTTTATGCCGCTGTACACACGCTTGATTCTCTTTCGGAGACATATAAATCCGTAGGTTTTAAGATTATTTCTAGTCAGGTATATTCTTAGGCGTTTAATATGGGGTGTTGAGTCCACTTCGTTGAGCAAGGTGTAGCTGTTGTCTATTACATATTTGGCTTATGGAGCGGTATCTGTGCTAATTTCAATCTCTGGTTTCATGCAGCACCCCAACTCACCTTTCCCCTTAAGCAAGCATAAGTTGGTTTTCTACATTTGACACCCTGTTCTGTTTTGTAATTCAGTTCCTTTGTAGCCAAGTTTACATTCCGTGTAGTAGTGATATCTTATGATGTTTCTTTTTCTGTGTGAATTATTTCACTTAGAATCATCATACCTGAATCCACTCATTATGCTGCTATGGGCCTGATGACATAGATTTCATTGCTGAGTGATATTGCATTGTACGTAAGTACCACAACTTCTGTATCCATTTTTCGCTTTCTGTGATATTGAACTTGTACAGTAAACGAGGTTCTTGTAAACAGAGCCGTCCCAAAGTTTGGGGAGGCTGTGTCTTTTTGATTTTAATTTCCCTAAGCTATAGGACCATAAGTGGAAGTGCCCTAGGCTCTGTTGCTTTGTTTTTTAGATGTTTCAGGAAACACCATACACTTCTCCAGAGTGGCTGTTGGCAATTTACATCCCGCCCATCAGCATAACAAGGCTCCCAGTTCTCCATGGCCTGTCCTGCCTTTCTGGATTTTACACTTTTTTCAGATGGCCCTTTTGACCGGGCGGCAGTGAGACTTCATTGTAGTGCAGATATCCTTTGCAAGCTTGCTTGGTTGGCCAAAAAGGGCGTATGCGTTTTTTCCTGAATATATTCAGGAAAAAACGCATACGCCCTTTTTGGCCAAGTGCATCATTGTGGACGTTCTGCCTCTTTTCCTATGCTTTACATGCAATTCCAATCTACCTCCTGAAATCGATTTCCTGCAATTCTGCCCCGCTTTCAAGTCCTCTTGGCAGCCTTACTTCAATATATTTTTGGACGATAGCTGTCATTTATAACTCTGCAGGTTTGTGAATTACAGTGTCCCTGAGCTCGTTTCTTCAACTCGCTTTCTTGTGAGCTGGCCGCAACACCGCAGGATTGCTTCAGGCCCTAGTGTAGTTCCGGCACGGCACGCTGAGCCTTTGGTTAATTCCTCTTTCTGGTGGGAAATGAGAGTTAAATTTGCCCGTCCAGACACCTCCAGCTAGTTTCTCATTGGTTCTCCCTATTCCTGTACATTTTCCGCAGAAATTGCAAACTGGGCCAAACAGGAGTTTAAAGACACTGACTCTCCAAGTGGGGAGAGTGTTAGTAAAGCGTCTTGAATGTTGCACCCGAGTACGAGGGGATGAAAACTGAGACACATTTGAACACGTTTCCTGATCACACGGTGGATCATACTCTGTGTTCCACATGCATGTTTCAGCTGAAGGAAGAATCCCTTAAACCTGGAGAGTTGAGACCCATGGAATGGGTACCATGCAGTATGACTTCAAAGGGTCTGCATTTGCTCACCGAACCTCACCAATCCTATCACTGCTGCGTTTATGCCGCTGTACACACGCTTGATTCTCTTTCGGAGACATATAAATCCGTAGGCTTTAATATTCTTACTAGTCAGGTATATTCTTAGGCGTTTAATATGGGGTGTTGATTCCACTTCGATGAGCAAGGAGTAGCTCTTGTCTATTACATATTTGGCTTATGGAACGGTATCTGTGCTAATTTCAATCTCTGGTTTCATGCAGCACCCCAACTCACCTTTCCCCTCAAGCAAGCATAAGTTGGTTTTCTACATTTGAGACCCTGTTCTGTTTTGTAATTCAGTTCCTGTGTAGCCAAGTTTACATTCCGTGTAGTACTATTATCTTATGATGTTTCTTTTTCTGTGTGACTTATTTCACTTAGAATCATCGTACCTGAATCCACTCATTATGCTGCTACGGGCCTGATGACATAGATTTCATTGCTGAGTGATATTGCATTGTACGTAAGTACCACAACTTCTTTATCCATTTTTCGCTTTCTGTGATATTGAACTTGTACCATAAACGAGGTTCTTGTAAACAGAGCCGTCCCAAACTTCTGGGTGGCTGTGTCTTTTTTATTTTAATTTCCCTAAGCTATAGGACCATAAGTGGAAGTGCCCTAGGCTCTGTTGCTTTGTTTTTTAGATGTTTCAGGAAACACCATACACTTCTCCAGAGTGGCTGTTGGCAATTTACATCCCGCCCACCAGCATAACAAGGCTCCCAGTTCTCCATGGCCTGTCCTGCCTTTCTGGATTTTACACTTTTTTCAGATGGCCCTTTTGACCGGGGGGCAGTGAGACTTCATTGTAGTGCAGATTTCCTTTGCAAGCTTTCTTGGTTGGCCAAAAAGGGCATATGCGTTTTTTCCTGAATATATTCAGGAAAAAACGCATACGCCCTTTTTGGCCAAGTGCATCATTGTGGACGTTCTGCCTCTTTTCCTATGCTTTACATGCAATTCCTGTCTACCTCCTGAAATCGGTTTCCTGCAATTCTGCCCCGCTTTCAAGTCCTCTTGGCAGCCTTACTTCAATATATTTTTGGACGATAGCTGTCATTTATAACTCTGCAGGTTTGTGAATTACAGTGCCCCTGAGCTCCTTTCTTCAACTCGCTTTCTTTTGAGCTGGCCGCAACACCGCAGGATTGCTTCAGGCCCTAGTGTAGTTCCAGCACGGCACGCTGAGCCTTTGGTTAATTCCTCTTCCTGGTGGGAAATGAGTGTTAAATTTGCCCGTCCAGACACCTCCAGCTAGTTTATCATTGGTTCTCCCTATTCCTGTACATTTTCCGCAGAAATTGCAAACTGGGCCATAGAGGAGGTTAAAGGCACTGACTCTCCAAGTGGAGAGATTGTTAGTAAAGCGTCTGGAGTGTTGCACCCGAGTACCAGGGGACGAAAACTGAGACACATTTGAACATGTTTCCTGATCACACGGTGGATCATACTCTGTGTTCCACATGCATGTTTTACCTGAAGGAAGAATCCCTTAAACTTGGAGAGTTGAGACCCATGGAATGGGTACCATGCAATATGACTTCAAAGGGTCTGCATTTGCTCACCGAACCTCACCAATCCTATCACTGCTGCGTTTATGCCGCTGTACACACGCTTGATTCTCTTTCGGAGACATATAAATCCGTAGGTTTTAAGATTATTTTTAGTCAGGTATATTCTTAGGCGTTTAATATGGGGTGTTGAGTCCACTTCGTTGAGCAAGGTGTAGCTGTTGTCTATTACATATTTGGCTTATGGAGCGGTATCTGTGCTAATTTCAATCTCTGGTTTCATGCAGCACCCCAACTCACCTTTCCCCTTAAGCAAGCATAAGTTGGTTTTCTACATTTGACACCCTGTTCTGTTTTGTAATTCAGTTCCTTTGTAGCCAAGTTTACATTCCGTGTAGTAGTGATATCTTATGATGTTTCTTTTTCTGTGTGAATTATTTCACTTAGAATCATCATACCTGAATCCACTCATTATGCTGCTATGGGCCTGATGACATAGATTTCATTGCTGAGTGATATTGCTTTGTACGTAAGTACCACAACTTCTGTATCCATTTTTCGCTTTCTGTGATATTGAACTTGTACAGTAAACGAGGTTCTTGTAAACAGAGCCGTCCCAAAGTTTGGGGAGGCTGTGTCTTTTTTATTTTAATTTCCCTAAGCTATAGGACCATAAGTGGAAGTGCCCTAGGCTCTGTTGCTTTGTTTTTTAGATGTTTCAGGAAACACCATACACTTCTCCGGAGTGGCTGTTGGCAATTTACATCCCGTCCATCAGCATAACAAGGCTCCCAGTTCTCCATGCCAAGTCCTGCCTTTCTGGATATTACACTTTCTTCAGATGGCCCTTTTGACCGGGGGGCAGTGAGACTTCATTGTAGTGTAGATTTCCTTTGCAAGCCTGCTTGGTTGGCGAAAAAGGGCGTATGCGTTTTTTCCTGAATATATTCAGGAAAGAACACATATGCCCTTTTTGGCCAAGTGCATCATTGTGGACGTTCTGCCTCTTTTCCTATGCTTTACATGCAATTCCCGTCTACCTCCTGAAATCGGTTTCCTGCAATTCTGCCCCGCTTTCAAGTCCTCTTGGCAGCCTTACTTCAATATATTTTTGGACGATAGCTGTCATTTATAACTCTGCAGGTTTGTGAATTACAGTGACCCTGAGCTCCTTTCTTCAACTCGCTTTCTTGTGAGCTGGCCGCAACACCGCAGGATTGCTTCAGGCCCTAGTGTGGTTCCGGCACGGCACGCTGAGCCTTTGGTTAATTCCTCTTTCTGGTGGGAAATGAGAGTTAAATTTGCCTGTCCAGACACCTCCAGCTAGTTTCTCATTGGTTCTCCCTCTTCCTGTTCATCTTACGCAGAAATTGCAAACTGGGCCAAACAGGAGGTTAAAGGCACTGACTCTCCAAGTGGGGAGAGTGTTAGTAAAGCGTCTGGAATGTTGCACCCGAGTACCACGGAACGAAAACTGAGACACATTTGAACACGTTTCCCGATCACATGGTGGATCATTCTCTGGGTTCCACATGCATGTTTTAGCTGAAGAAGAATCCCTTAAACCTGGAGAGTTGAGACCCATGGAATGGGTACCATGCAATATGACTTCAAAGAGTCTGCATTTGCTCACCGAACTTCACCAATCCTATCACTGCTGCGTTTATGCCACTGTACACACGCTTGATTCTCTTTCGGAGACATATAAATCCATAGGTTTTAAGATTCTTACTAGTCAGGTATATTGTTAGGCGTTTAATATGGGGTGTTGAGTCCACTTCGTTGAGCAAGGAGTAGCTCTTGTCTATTACATATTTGGCTTATGGAACGGTATCTGTGCTAATTTCAATCTCTGGTTTTATGCCGCACCCCAACTCACCTTTCCCCTTAAGCAAGCATAAGTTGGTTTTCTACATTTGAGACCCTGTTCTGTTTTGTAATTCAGTTCCTGTGTAGCCAAGTTTACATTCCGTGTAGTAGTGATACCTTATGATGTTTCTTTTTCTGTGTGACTGATTTCACTTAGAATCATCCTACCTGAATCCACTCATTATGCTGCTACGGGCCTGATGACATAGATTTCATTGCTGAGTGATATTGCATTGTACGTAATTCCCACAACTTCCTTATCCATTTTTCGCTTTCTGTGATATTGAACTTGTACCGTAAACGAGGTTCTTGTAAACAAAGCCGGCCCAAACTTTGGGGTGGCTGTGTCTTTTTGATTTTAATTTCCCTAAGCTATAGGACCATAAGTGGAAGTGCCCTAGGCTCTGTTGCTTTGTTTTTTAGATGTTTCAGGAAACACAATACACTTCTCCAGAGTGGCTGTTGGCAATTTACATCCCGCCCATCAGCATAACAAGGTTCCCAGTTCTCCATGGCCTGTCCTGCCTTTCTGGATTTTACACTTTTTTCAGATAACCCTTTTGACCGGGGGGCAGTGAGACTTCATTGTAGTGCAGATTTCCTTTGCAAACTTGCTTGGTTGGCCAAAACGGGCGTATGCGTTTTTTCCTGTATATATTCAGGAAAAAACGCATATGCCCTTTTTGGCCAAGTGCATCATTGTGGACGTTCTGCCTCTTTTCCTATGCTTTACATGCAATTCCAGTCTACCTCCTGAAATCGGTTTCCTGCAATTCTGCCCCACTTTCAGGTCCTCTTGGCAGCCTTCCTTCAATATATTTTTGGAAGATAGCTGTCATTTATAACTCTGCAGGATTGTGAATTACAGTGCCCCTGAGCTCCTTTCTTCAACTCGCTTTCTTGTGAGCTGGCCGCAACACCGCAGGATTGCTTCAGGCCCTAGTGTGGTTCCGGCACGGCACGCTGAGCCTTTGGTTAATTCCTCTTCCTGGTGGGAAATGAGAGTTAAATTTGCCCGTCCACACACCTCCAGCTAGTCTCTCATTGGTTCTCCCTATTCCTGTACATTTTCCGCAGAAATTGCAAACTGGGCCAAACAGGAGTTGAAAGGCACTGACTCTCCAAGTGGGGAGAGTGTTAGTAAAGCGTCTTGAATGTTGCACCCGAGTACCAGGGGACGAAAACTGAGACACATTTGAACACGTTTCCTGATCACACGGTGGATCATACTCTGTGTTCCACATGCATGTTTCAGCTGAAGGAAGAATCCCTTAAACCTGGAGAGTTGAGACCCATGGAATGGGTACCATGCAATATGACTTCAAAGGGTCTGCATTTGCTCACCGAACCTGACCAATCCTATCACTGCTGCGTTTATGCCGCCGTACACACGTTTGATTCTCTTTCTGAGACATATAAATCCACAGGTTTTAAGATTCTTACTAGTCAGGTGTATTCTTAGGCGTTTAATATGGGGTGTTGAGTACACTTCGTTTAGCAAGGAGTAGCTCTTGTCTATTACATATTTGGCTTATGGCACGGTATCTGTGCTAATTTCAATCTCTGGTTTCATGCAGCACCCCAACTCACCTTTCCCCTTAAGCAAGCATAAGTTGGTTTTCTACATTTGAGACCCTGTTCTGTTTTGTAATTCAGTTCCTGTGTAGCCAAGTTTACATTCCGTGTAGTAGTGATATCTTATGATCTTTCTTTTTCTGTGTGACTTATTTCACTTAGAATCATCGTACCTAAATCCACTCATTATGCTGCGAAAGGCCTGATGACATAGATTTCATTGCTGAGTGATATTGCATTGTACGTAAGTACCACAACTTCTTTATCCATTTTTCGCTTTCTGTGATATTGAACTTGTACCGTAAACGAGGTTCTTGTAAACAGAGCCGGCCCAAACTTTGGGGTGGCTGTGTCTTTCTGATTTTAATTTCCCTAAGCTATAGGACCATAAGTGGAAGTGTCCTAGGCTCTGTTGCTTTGTTTTTTAGATGTTTCAGGAAACACCATACACTTCTCCAGAGTGGCTGTTGGCAATTTACATCCCGCCCACCGGCATAACAAGGCTCCCAGTTCTCCATGGCCTGTCCTGCCTTTCTTGATTTTACACTTTTTTCAGATGGCCCTTTTGACCGTGGGGCAGTGAGACTTCATTGTAGTGCAGATTTCCTTTGCAAGCTTTCTTGGTTGCCCAAAAAGGGCGTATGCGTTTTTTCCTGAATATATTCAGGAAAGAACACATATGCCCTTTTTGGCCAAGTGCATCATTGTGGACGTTCTGCCTCTTTTCGTATGCTTTACATGCAATTCCCGTCTACCTCCTGAAATCGGTTTCCTGCAATTCTGCCCCGCTTTCAAGTCCTCTTGGCAGCCTTACTTCAATATATTTTTGGACGATAGCTGTCATTTATAACTCTGCAGGTTTGTGAATTACAGTGCCCCTGAGCTCCTTTCTTCAACTCGCTTTCTTGTGAGCTGGCCGCAACACCGCAGGATTGCTTCAGGCCCTAGTGTGGTTCTGGCACGGCATGCTGAGCCTTTGGTTAATTCCTCTTTCTGTGGGAAATGAGAGTTAAATTTGCCCGTCCAGACACATCCAGCTAGTTTCTCATTGGTTCTCCCTATTCCTGTACATTTTCCGCAGAAATTGCAAACTTGGCCAAACAGGAGTTTAAAGACACTGACTTTCCAAGTAGGGAGAGTGTTAGTAAAGCGTCTTGAATGTTGCACCCGAGTAGGAGGGGATGAAAACTGAGACACATTTGAACACGTTTCCTGATCACACGGTGGATCATACTCTGTGTTCCACATGCATGTTTCAGCTGAAGGAAGAATCCCTTAAACCTGGAGAGTTGAGACCCATGGAATGGGTACCATGCAGTATGACTTCAAAGGGTCTGCATTTGCTCACCGAACCTCACCAATCCTATCACTGCTGCGTTTATGCCGCTGTACACACGCTTGATTCTCTTTGGAGACATATAAATCCGTAGGTTTTAAGATTATTTCTAGTCAGGTATATTCTTAGGCGTTTAATATGGGGTGTTGAGTCCACTGCGTTGAGCAAGGAGTAGCTCTTGTCTATTACATATTTGGCTTATGGAACGGTATCTGTGCTAATTTCAATCTCTGGTTTTATGCAGCACCCCAACTCACCTTTCCCCTTAAGCAAGCATAAGTTGGTTTTCTACATTTGAGACCCTGTTCTGTTTTGTAATTCAGTTCTTGTGTAGCCAAGTTTACATTCCGTGTAGTAGTGATATCTTATGGTGTTTCTTTTCCTGTGTGACTTATTTCACTTAGAATCATCATACCTGAATCCACTCATTATGCTGCTATGGGCCTGATGACATAGATTTCATTACTGAGTGATATTGCATTGTACGTAAGTACCACAACTTCTTTATCCATTTTTCGCTTTCTGTGATATTGAACTTGTACCGTAAACGAGGTTCTTGTAAACAGAGCCGTCCCAAATTTGGGGTGACTGTGTCTTTTTGAATTTAATTTCCCTAAGCTATAGGACCATAAGTGGAAGTGCCCTAGGCTCTGTTGCTTTGTTTTTTAGATGTTTCAGGAAACACCATACACTTCTCCAGAGTGGCTGTTGGCAATTTACATCCCGCCCATCAGCATAACAAGGCTCCCAGTTCTCCATGGCCTGTCCTGCCTTTCTGGATTTTACACTTTTTTCAGATGGCCCTTTTGACCGGGGGGCAGTGAGACTTCATTGTAGTGCAGATTTCCTTTGCAAGCTTGCTTGGTTGGCCAAAAAGGGCGTATGCGTTTTTTCCTGAATATATTCAGGAAAAAACGCATACGCCCTTTTTGGCCAAGTGCATCATTGTGGACGTTCTGCCTCTTTTCCTATGCTTTACATGCAATTCCCGTCTACCTCCTGAAATCGGTTTCCTGCAATTCTGCCCCGCTTTCAAGTCCTCTTGGCAGCCTTACTTCAATATATTTTTGGACGATAAGTGTCATTTATAACTCTGTAGGGTTGTGAATTACAGTGTCCCTGAGCTCCTTTCTTCAACTCGCTTTTTTGTGAGCTGGCCGCAACACCACAGGATTGCTTCAGGCCCTAGTGTGGTTCCGGCATGGCACGCTGAGCCTTTGGTCAATTCCTCTTCCTGGTGGGAAATGAGAGTTAAATTTGCCCTTCCAGACACCTCCAGCTAGTCTCTCCTTGGTTCTCCATCTTCCTGTTCATCTTCCACAGAAACTGCAAACTGGGCCAAACAGGAGGTTAAAGGCACTGACTCTCCAAGTGGGGAGAGTGTTAGTAAAGCGTCTGGAATGTTGTACCCGAGTACCAGGGGACGAAAACTGAGACACATTTGAACACGTTTCCCGATCACACCGTGGATCATACTCTGGGTTCCACATGCATGTTTTAGCTGAAGGAAGAATCCCTTAAACCTGGAGAGTTGAGACCATGGAATGGGTACCATGTAATATGACTTCAAAGGGTCTGCATTTGCTCACCGAACCTCACCAATCCTATCACTGCTGCGTTTATGCCGCTGTACACATGCTTGATTCTCTTTCGGAGACATATAAATCCATAGGTTTTAAGATTCTTACTAGTCAGGTATATTGTTAGGCTTTTAATATGGGATGTTGAGTCCACTTCGTTGAGCAAGGAGTAGCTCTTGTCTATTACATATTTGGCTTATGGAACGGTATCTGCTAATTTCAATGTGTGGTTTTATGCAGCACCCCAACTCACCTTTCCCCTTAAGCAAGCATAAGTTGGTTTTCTACATTTGAGACCCTGTTCTGTGTTGTAATTCAGTTCCTGTGTAGCCAAGTTTACATTCCGTGTAGTAGTGATATCTTATGATGTTTCTCTTTCTGTGTGACTTATTTCACTTAGAATCATCGTACATGAATCCACTCATTATGCTGCTACGGGTCTGATGACATAGATTTCATTGCTGAGTGATATTGCATTGTACGTAAGTACCACAACTTCTTTATCCATTTTTCGCTTTTTGCGATATTGAACTTGTACCGTAAACGAGGTTCTTGTAAACAGAGCCGGCCCAACCTTTGGGGTGGCTGTGTCTTTTTGATTTTAATTTCCCTAAGCTATAGGACCATAAGTGGAAGTGCCCTAGGCTCTGTTGCTTTGTTTTTTGGATGTTTCAGGAAACACCATACACTTCTCCAGAGTGGCTGTTGGCAATGTACATCCCGCCCATCAGCATAACAAGGCTCCCAGTTCTCCATAGCCTGTCCTGCCTTTCTGGATTTTACTCTTTTTTCAGAAGGCCCTTTGACCGGGGGTCAGTGAGACTTCATTGTCGTGCAGATTTCCTTTGCAAGCTTGCTTGGTTGGCCAAAAAGGGCGTATGCGTTTTTTCCTGAATATATTCAGGAAAAAACGCATACGCCCTTTTTGGCCAAGTGCATCATTGTGGACGTTCTGCCTCTTTTCCTATGCTTTACATGCAATTCCCGTCTACCTCCTGAAATCGGTTTCCTGCAATTCTGCCCCGCGTTCAACTCCTCTTGGCAGCCTTACTTCAATATATTTTTGGAAGATAGCTGTCATTTATAACTCTGCAGGTTTGTGAATTACAGTGCCCCTGAGCTCCTTTCTTCAACTCGCTTTCTTGTGAGCTGGCCGCAACACCGCAGGATTGCTTCTGGCCCTAGTGTGGTTCCGGCATGGCACGCTGAGTCTTTGGTTAATTCCTCTTCCTGGTGGGAAATGAGAGTTAAATTTGCCCGTCCAGACACCTCCACCTAGTCTCTCATTGGTTCTCCCTATTCCTGTTCATTTTCCACCGAAATTGCAAACTGGGCCAAACAGGAGTTTAAAGGCACTGTCTCTCCAAGTGGGGAGAGTGTTAGTAAAGCGTCTGGAATGTTGCACCCGAGTACCAGGGGACGAAAACTGAGACACATTTGAACACGTTTTCGGATCATACGGTGGATCATACTCTGGGTTCCACATGCATGTTTTAGCTGAAGGAAGAATCCCTTAAACATGGAGCGTTGAGACCCATGGAATGGGTACCATGCAATATGACTTCAAAGGGTCTGCATTTGCTCACCGAACCTCACCAATCCTATCACTGCTGCGTTTATGCCGCTGTACACACGCTTGATTCTCTTTCGGAGACATATAAATCCATAGGTTTTAAGATTATTTCTAGTCAGGTATATTGTTAGGCGTTTAATAGGGGGTGTTGAGTCCACTTCGTTGAGCAAGGAGTAGCTCTTGTCTATTACATATTTGGCTTATGGAACGGTATCTGTGCTAATTTCAATCTCTGGTTTTATGCAGCACCCCAACTCACCTTTCCCCTTAAGCAAGCATAAGTTGGTTTTCTACATTTGACACCCTGTTCTGTTTTGTAATTCAGTTCTTGTGTAGCCAAGTTTACATTCCGTGTATTAGTGATATCTTATGATGTTTCTTTTTCTGTGTGACTTATTTCACTTAGAATCATCGTACCTGAATCCACTCATTATGCTGACACGGGCCTGATGACATAGATTTCATTGCTGAGTGATATTGCATTGTACGTAAGTACCACAAATTCTTTATCCATTTTTCGCTTTCTGTGATATTGAACTTGTATGGTAAATGAGGTTCTTGTAAACAGAGCCGTCCCAAACTTTGGGGTGGCTGTGTCTTTTTTATTTTAATTTCCCTAAGCTATAGGACCATAAGTGGAAGTGCCCTAGGCTCTGTTGCTTTGTTTTTTTGATGTTTCAGGAAACACCATACACTTCTCCAGAGTGGCTGCTGGCAATTTACATCCCGCCCATCAGCATAACAAGGCTCCCAGTTCTCCATAGCCTGTCCTGCCTTTCTGGATTTTAGACTTTTTCAGATGGTCCGTTTGACTGGGGGGCAGTGAGACTTCATTGTAGTGCAGATTTCCTTTGCAAGCTTGCTTGGATGGCCAAAAAGTGCGTATGCGTTTTTTCCTGAATATATTCAGGAAAAAACGCATACGCCCTTTTTGGCCAAGTGCATCATTGTCGACGTTCTGCCTCTTTTCCTATGCTTTACATGCAATTCCAGTGTACCTCCTGAAATCGGTTTCCTGCAATTCTGCCCCGCTTTCAACTCCTCTTGGCTGCCTTACTTCAATATATTTTTGGAAGATAGCTGTCATTTATAACTCTGCAGGTTTGTGAATTACAGTGCCCCTGAGCTCCTTTCTTCAACTCGCTTTCTTGTGAGCTGGCCGCAACACCGCAGGATTGCTTCAGGTCCTAGTTTGTTTCCGGCATGGCATGCTGAGCCTTTGGTTAATTCCTCTTCCTGGTGGGAAATGAGAGTTAAATTTGCCCGTCCAGACACCTCCACCTAGTCTCTCATTGGTTCTCCCTATTCCTGTTCATTTTCCACAGAAATTGCAAACTGGGCCAAACAGGAGGTTAAAGGCACTGACTCTCCAAGTGGGGAGAGTGTTAGTAAAGCTTCTGGAATGTTGCACCCGAGTACCAGGGGACGAAAACTGAGACACATTTGAACACGTTTCCCGATCACACGGTGGATCATACTCTGGGTTCCACATGCATGTTTTAGCTGAAGGAAGAATCCCTTAAACCTGGAGAGTTGAGACCTATGGAATGGGTACCATGCAGTATGACTTCAAAGGGTCTGCATTTGCTCACCGAACCTCACCAATCCTATCACTGCTGCGTTTATGCCGCCGTACACACGCTTGATTCTCTTTCGGAGACATATAAATCCATAGGTTTTAAGATTATTTCTAGTCAGGTATATTCTTAGGCGTTTAATATGGGGTGTTGAGTCCACTGCGTTGAGCAAGGAGTAGCTCTTGTCTATTACATATTTGGCTTATGGAACGGTATCTGTGCTAATTTCAATCTCTGGTTTTATGCAGCACCCCAACTCACCTTTCCCCTTAAGCAAGCATAAGTTGGTTTTCTACATTTGAGACCCTGTTCTGTTTTGTAATTCAGTTCCTGTGTAGCCAAGTTTACATTCCGTGTAGTAGTGATACCTTATGATGTTTCTTTTTCTGTGTGACTTATTTCACTTAGAATCATCGTACCTGCATCCACTCATTATGCTGCTACGGGCCTGATGACATAGATTTCATTGCTGAGTGATATTGCATTGTACGTAATACCACAACTTCTTTATCCATTTTTTGCTTTCTGTGATATTGATCTTGTACCGTAAACGAGGTTCTTGTAAACAGAGCCTTCCCAATCTTTGGGGTGGCTGTGTCTTTTTGATTTTAATTTCCCTAAGCTATAGGACCATAAGTGGAAGTGCCCTAGGCTCTGTTGCTTAGTTTTTTAGATGTTTCAGGAAACACCATACACTTCTCCAGAGTGGCTGTTGGCAATTTACATCCCGCCCATCAGCATAACAAGGCTCCCAGTTCTCCACGGCCTGTCCTGCCTTTCTGGATTTTACACTTTTTTCAGATGGCCCTTTTGACCGGGGGGCAGTGAGACTTCATTGTAGTGCAGATTTCCTTTGAAAGCTTGCTTGGTTGGCCAAAAAGGGCGTATGCGTTTTTTCCTGAATATATTCAGGAATATATATCCTGAATATATATCCTGAATATATATCCTGAATATATTCAGGAAAAAACGCATACGCCCTTTTTGGCCAAGTGCATCATTGTGGACGTTCTGCCTCTTTTCCTATGCTTTACATGCAATTCCCGTCTACCTCCTGAAATTGGTTTCCTGCAATTCTGCCCCGCTTTCAGGTCCTCTTGGCAGCCTTACTTCAATATATTTTTGGACGATAGCTGTCCTTTATAACTCTGCAGGTTTGTGAATTACAGTGCCCCTGAGCTCGTTTCTTCAACTCGCTTTCTTGTGAGCTGGCCGCAACACCGCAGGATTGCTTCAGGCCCTAGTGTGGTTCCGGCACGGCACGCTGAGCCTTTGGTTAATTCCTCTTCCTGGTGGGAAATGAGAGTTAAATTTGCCCGTCCACACACCTCCAG
Source organism: Leucopleurus acutus (assembly GCF_964270905.1). NCBI lineage: Eukaryota > Metazoa > Chordata > Mammalia > Artiodactyla > Delphinidae > Leucopleurus > Leucopleurus acutus. Next base: position 293,892 of record NW_028139100.1, read on the forward strand.
CTAGTCTCTCATTGGTTCTCCCTATTCCTGTACATTTTCCGCAGAAATTGCAAACTGGACCAAACAGTAGTTTAAAGGCACTGAGTCTCCAAGTGGGGAGAGTGTTAGTAAAGCGTCTTGAATGTTGCACCCGAGTACCAGGGGACGAAAACTGAGACACATTTGAACACGTTTCCCGATCACACGGTGGATCATACTCTGTGTTCCACATGCATGTTTCAGCTGAAGGAAGAATCCCTTAAACCTGGAGAGTTGAGACCTATGGAATGGGTACCATGCAGTATGACTTCAAAGGGTCTGCATTTGCTCACCGAACCTCACCAATCCTATCACTGCTGCGTTTATGCCGCCGTACACACGCTTGATTCTCTTTCGGAGACATATAAATCCATAGGTTTTAAGATTATTTCTAGTCAGGTATATTCTTAGGCGTTTAATATGTGGTGTTGAGTCCACTGCGTTGAGCAAGGAGTAGCTCTTGTCTATTACATATTTGGCTTATGGAACGGTATCTGTGCTAATTTCAATCTCTGGTTTTATGCAGCACCCCAACTCACCTTTCCCCTTAAGCAAGCATAAGTTGGTTTTCTACATTTGAGACCCTTTTCTGTTTTGTAATTCAGTTCCTGTGTAGCCAAGTTTACATTCCGTGTAGTAGTGATACCTTATGATGTTTCTTTTTCTGTGTGACTTATTTCACTTAGAATCATCGTACCTGCATCCACTCATTATGCTGCTACGGGCCTGATGACATAGATTTCATTGCTGAGTGATATTGCATTGTACGTAAGTACCACAAATTCTTTATCCATTTTTTGCTTTCTGTGATATTGAACTTGTACCGTAAACGAGATTCTTGTAAACAGAGCCTTCCCAATCTTTGGGGTGGCTGTGTCTTTTTGATTTTAATTTCCCTAAGCTATAGGACCATAAGTGGAAGTGCCCTAGGCTCTGTTGCTTAGTTTTTTAGATGTTTCAGGAAACACCATACACTTCTCCAGAGTGGCTGTTGGCAATTTACATCCCGCCCATCAGCATAACAAGGCTCCCAGTTCTCCATGGCCTGTCCTGTCTTTCTGGATTTTACACTTTTTTCAGATGGCCCTTTTGACCAGGGGGCAGTGAGACTTCATTGTAGTGCAGATTTCCTTTGCAAGCTTGCTTGGTTGGCCAAAAAGGGCGTATGCGTTTTTTCCTGAATATATTCAGGAAAAAACGCATACGCCCTTTTTGGCCAAGTGCATCATTGTGGACGTTCTGCCTCTTTTCCTATGCTTTACATGCAATTCCCGTCTACCTCCTAAAATCGGTTTCCTGCAATTCTGCCCCGCTTTCAAGTCCTCTTGGCAGCCTTACTTCAATATATTTTTGGACGATAGCTGTCATTTATAACTCTGCAGGTTTGTGAATTACAGTGCCCCTGAGCTCGTTTCTTCAAGTCGCTTTCTTGTGAGCTGGCCGCAACACCGCAGGATTGCTTCAGGCCCTAGTGTGGTTCCGGCACGGCACGCTGAGCCTTTGGTTAATTCCTCTTCCTGGTGGGAAATGAGAGTTAAATTTGCCCGTCCACACACCTCCAGCTAGTTTCTCATTGGTTCTCCCTATTCCTGTACATTTTCCGCAGAAATTGCAAACTGGGCCAAAAAGGAGTTTAAAGGCACTGACTCTCCAAGTGGGGAGAGTGTTAGTAAAGCGTCTTGAATGTTGCACCCGAGTACCAGGGGACGAAAACTGAGACACATTTGAACAATTTTCCTGATCACACGGTGGATCATACTCTGGGTTCCACATGCATGTTTCAGCTGAAGGAAGAATCCCTTAAACCTGGAGAGTTGAGACCCATGGAATGGGTACCATGCAGTATGACTTCAAAGGGTCTGCATTTGCTCACCGAACCTCACCAATCCTATCACTGCTGCGTTTATGCAGCCGTACACAGGCTTGATTCTCTTTCGGAGACATATAAATGCGTAGGTTTTAATATTCTTACTAGTCAGGTATATTCTTAGGCGTTTAATATGGGGTGTTGAGTCCACTGCGTTGAGCAAGGAGTAGCTCTTGTCTATTACATATTTGGCTTATGGAACGGTATCTGTGCTAATTTTAATCTCTGGTTTTATGCAGCACCCCAACTCACCTTTCCCCTTAAGCAAGCATAAGTTGGTTTTCTACATTTGACACCCTGCTCTGTTTTGTAATTCAGTTCCTGTGTAGCCAAGTTTACATTCCGTGTAATAGTGATATCTTATGATGTTTCTTTTTCTGTGTGACTTATTTCACTTAGAATCATCGTACCTGCATCCACTCATTATGCTGCTACGGGCCTGATGACATAGATTTCATTGCTGAGTGATATTGCATTGTACGTAAGTACCACAACTTTATCCATTTTTCGCTTTCTGTGATATTGAACTTGTACCGTAAACGTGGTTCTTGTAAACAGAGCCGTCCCAAACTTTGGGGTGGCTGTGTCTTTTTGATTTTAATTTCCCTAAGCTATAGGACCATAAGTGGAAGTGCCCTAGGCTCTGTTGCTTTGTTTTTTAGATGTTTCAGGAAACACCATACACTTCTCCAGAGTGGCTGTTGGCAATTTACATCCCGCCCATCAGCATAACAAGGCTCCCAGTTCTCCATGGCCTGTCCTGCCTTTCTGGATTTTACACTTTTTTCAGATGGCCCTTTTGACCGGGGGGCAGTGAGACTTCATTGTCGTGCAGATATCCTTTGCAAGCTTGCTTGGTTGGCCAAAATGGGCGTATGCGTTTTTTCCTGAATATATTCAGGAAAAAACGCATACGCCCTTTTTGGCCAAGTGCATCATTGTGGACGTTCTGCCTCTTTTCCTATGCTTTACATGCAATTCCAGTGTACCTCCTGAAATCGATTTCCTGCAATTCTGCCCCGCATTCAAGTCCTCTTGGCAGCCTTACTTCAATATATTTTTGGACGATCGCTGTCATTTATAACTCTGCAGGTTTGTGAATTACAGTGCCCCTGAGCTCGTTTCTTCAACTCGCTTTCTTGTGAGCTGGCCGCAACACCGCAGGATTGCTTCAGGCCCTAGTGTAGTTCCGGCACGGCATGCTGAGCCTTTGGTTAATTCCTCTTCCTGGTGGGAAATGAGAGTTAAATTTGCCCGTCCAGACACCTCCAGCTAGTCTCTCTTTCGTTCTCCCTATTCCTGTTCATTTTCCACAGAAATTACAAACTGGGCCAAACAGGAGGTTAAAGGCACTGACTCTCCAAGTGGGGAGAGTGTTAGTAAAGCATCTGGAATGTTGCACCCGAGTACCAGGGGACGAAAACGAGACACATTTGAACACGTTTCCCGATCACACGTTGGATCATACTCTGGGTTCCACATGCATGTTTTAGCTGAAGGAAGAATCCCTTAAACCTGGAGAGTTGAGACCCATGGAATGGGTACCATGCAATATGACTTCAAAGGGTCTGCATTTGCTCACCGAACCTCACCAATCCTATCACTGCTGCGTTTATGCCGCTGTACACACGCTTGATTGTCTTTCGGAGACATATAAATCCGTAGGTTTTAAGATTATTTCTAGTAAGGTATATTCTTAGGCGTTTAATATGGTGTGTTGAGTCCACTTCGTTGAGCAAGGAGTAGCTCTTGTCTATTACATATTTGGCTTATGGAACGGTATCTGTGCTAATTTCAATCTCTGGTTTCATGCAGCACCCCAACTCACCTTTCCCCTTAAGCAAGCATAAGTTGGTGTTCTACATTTGAGACCCTGTTCTGTTTTGTAATTCAGTTCCTGTGTAGCCAAGTTTAAATTCCGTGTAGTAGTGATATGTTATGATGTTTCTTTTTCTGTGTGACTTATTTCACTTAGAATCATCGTACCTGAATCCACTCATTATGCTGCGACGGGCCTGATGACAAGATTTCATTGCTGAGTGATATTGCATTGTACGTAAGTACCACAAATTCTTTATCCATTTTTCGCTTTCTGTGATATTGAACTTGTACCGTAAACGAGGTTCTTGTAAACAGAGCCGTTCCAAACTTTGGGGTGGCTGTGTCTTTTGGATTTTAATTTTCCTAAGCTATAGGACCATAAGTGGAAGTGCCCTAGGCTCTGTTGCTTAGTTTTTTAGATGTTTCAGGAAACACCATACACTTCTCCAGAGTGGCTGTTGGCAATTTACATCCCGCCCACCAGCATAACAAGGCTCCCAGTTCTCCATGGCCTGTCCTGCCTTTCTGGATTTTACACTTTTTTCAGATGGCCCTTTTGACCGGGGGACAGTGAGATTTCACTGTAGTGCAGATTTCCTTTGCAAGCTTGCTTGGTTGGCCAAAAAGGGCGTATGCGTTTTTTCCTGAATATATTCAGGAAAAAACGCATACGCCCTTTTTGGCCAAGTGCATCATTGTGGACGTTCTGCCTCTTTTCCTATGCTTTACATGCAATTCCTGTCTACCTCCTGAAATCGGTTTCCTGCAATTCTGCCCCGCTTTCAAGTCCTCTTGGCAGCCTTACTTCAATATATTTTTGGACGATAGCTGTCATTTATAACTCTGCAGGTTAGTGAATTACAGTGCCCCTCAGCTCCTTTCTTCAACTCGCTTTCTTGTGAGCTGGCCGCAACACCGCAGGATTGCTTCAGGCCCTAGTGTGGTTCCGGCACGGCATGCTGAGCCTTTGGTTAATTCCTCTTTCTGGTGGGAAATGAGAGTTAAATTTGCCCGTCCAGACACCTCCAGCTAGTTTCTCATTGGTTCTCCCTATTCCTGTTCATTTTCCACAGAAATTGCAAACTGGGCCAAACAGGAGGTTAAAGGCACTGACTCTCCAAGTGGGGAGAGTGTTAGTAAAGCATCTGGAATGTTGCACCCGAGTTCCACGGGACGAAAACTGAGACACATTTGAACACGTTTCCCGATCACTCGGTGGATCATACTCTGGGTTCCACATGCATGTTTTAGCTGAAGGAAGAATCCCTTAAACCTGGAGAGTTGAGACCCATGGAATGGGTACCGTGCAATATGACTTCAAAGGGTCTGCATTTGCTCACCAAACTTCAGCAATCCTATCACTGCTGCGTTTATGCCGCCGTACACACGCTTGATTCTCTTTCAGAGACATATAAATCGGTAGGTTTTAATATTCTTACTAGTCAGGTATATTCTTAGGCGTTTAATATGGGGTGTTGAGTCCACTTCGTTGAGCAAGGAGTAGCTCTTGCCTATTACATATTTGGCTTATGGAACGGTATCTGTGCTAATTTCAATCTCTGGTTTTATGCCGCACCCCAACTCACCTTTCCCCTTAAGCAAGCATAAGTTGGTTTTCTACATTTGAGACCCTGTTCTGTTTTGTAATTCAGTTCCTGTGTAGCCAAGTTTACATTCCGTGTAGTAGTGATATCTTATGATGTTTCTTTTTCTGTGTGATTTATTTCACTTAGAATCATCGTACCTGAATCCACTCATTATGCTGCTACGGGCCTGATGACATAGATTTCATTGCTGAGTGATATTGCATTGTACGTAAGTACCACAACTTCTTTATCCATTTTTCGCTTTCTGTGATATTGAACTTGTACCGTAAACGAGGTTCTTGTAAACAGAGCCGTCCCAAACTTTCGGGTGGCTGTGTCTTTTTGATTTTAATTTCCCTAAGCTATAGGACCATAAGTGGAAGTGCCCTAGGCTCTGTTGCTTTGTTTTTTAGATGTTTCAGGAAACACCATACACTTCTCCAGAGTGGCTGTTGGCAATTTACATCCCGCCCACCAGCATAACAAGGCTCCCAGTTCTCCATGGCCTGTCCTGCCTTTCTGGATTTTACACTTTTTTCAGATGGCCCTTTTGACCGTGGGGCAGTGAGACTTCATTGTAGTGCAAATATCCTTTGCAAGCTTGCTTGGTTGGCCAAAAAGGGCGTATGCGTTTTTTCCTGAATAAATTCAGGAAAAAACGCATACGCCCTTTTTGGCCAAGTGCATCATTGTGGACGTTCTGCCTCTTTTCCTATGCTTTACATGCAATTCCAGTGTACCTCCTGAAATCGATTTCCTGCCATTCTGCCCCACTTTCAAGTCCTCTTGGCAGCCTTACTTCAATATATTTTTGGACGATAGCTGTAATTTATAACTCTGCATGTTTGTGAATTACAGTGCCCCTGAGCTCGTTTCTTCAACTCGTTTTCTTGTGAGCTGGCCGCAACACCGCAGGATTGCTTCAGGCCCTAGTGTAGTTCCGGCAAGGCACGCTGAGCCTTTGGTTAATTCCTCTTCCTGGTGGTAAATGAGAGTTAAATTTGCCCGTCCAGACACCTCCAGCTAGTCTCTCTTTTGTTCTCCCTATTCCTGTTCATTTTCCACAGAAATTACAAACTGGGCCAAACAGGAGGTTAAAGGCACTGACTCTCCAAGTGGGGAGAGTGTTAGTAAAGCATCTGGAATGTTGCACCCGAGTACCAGGGACGAAAACGAGACACATTTGAACACGTTTCCCGATCACACGGTGGATCATACTCTGGGTTCCACATGCATGTTTCAGTTGAAGGAAGAATCCCTTAAACCTGGAGAGTTGAGACCCATGGAATGGGTACCATGCAATATGACTTCAAAGGGTCTGCATTTGCTCACCGAACCTCACCAATCCTATCACTGCTGCGTTTATGCCGCTGTACACATGCTTGATTCTCTTTTGGAGACATATAAATCCGTAGGTTTTAAGATTATTTCTAGTCAGGTATATTCTTAGGCGTTTAATATGGGGTGTTGAGTCCACTTCGTTCAGCAAGGAGTAGCTCTTGTCTATTGCATATTTGGCTTATGGAACGGTATCTGTGCTAATTTCAATCTCTGGTTTCATGCAGCACCCCAACTCACCTTTCCCCTTAAGCAAGCATAAGTTGGTTTTCTTCATTTGAGACCCTGTTCTGTTTTGTAATTCAGTTCCTGTGTAGCCAAGTTTACATTCCGTGTATTGGTGATATCTTATGATGTTTCTTTTTCTGTGTGACTTATTTCACTTAGAATCATCGTACCTGAATCCACTCATTATGCTGCTACGGGCCTGATGACATAGATTTCATTGCTGAGTGATATTGCATTGTACGTAAGTACCACAACTTCTTTATCCATTTTTCGCTTTCTGTGATATTGAACTTGTACCGTAAACGAGGTTCTTGTAAACAGAGCCGTCCCAAACTTTCGGGTGGCTGTGTCTTTTTGATTTTAATTTCCCTAAGCTATAGGACCATAAGTGGAAGTGCCCTAGGCTCTGTTGCTTTGTTTTTTAGATGTTTCAGGAAACACCATACACTTCTCCAGAGTGGCTGTTGGCAATTTACATCCCGCCCACCAGCATAACAAGGCTCCCAGTTCTCCATGGCCTGTCCTGCCTTTCTGGATTTTACACTTTTTTCAGATGGCCCTTTTGACTGGGCGGCAGTGAGACTTCATTGTAGTGCAGATTTCCTTTGCAAGCTTTCTTGGTTGGCCAAAAAGGGCGTATGCGTTTTTTCCTGAATATATTCAGGAAAAAATGCATACGCCCTTTTTGGCCAAGTGCATCGTTGTCGACGTTCTGCCTCTTTTCCTATGCTTTACATGCAATTCCAGTCTACCTCCTGAAATCGGTTTCGTGCAATTCTGCACCACTTTCAAGTCCTCTTGGCAGCCTTACTTCAATATATTTTTGGACGATAGCTGTCATTTATAACTCTGCAGGTTTGTGAATTACAGTGCCCCTGAGCTCCTTTCTTCAACTCGCTTTTTTGTGAGCTGGCCGCAACACCGCAGGATTGCTTCAGGCCCTAGTGTGGATCCGGCACGGCACGCTGAACCTTTGGTTAATTCCTCTTCCTGGTGGGAAATGAGAGTTAAATTTGCCCGTCCAGACACCTCCAGCTAGTTTCTCATTGGTTCTCCTTGTTCCTGTATATTTTCGGCAGAAATTGCAAACTGGGCCATACAGGAGTTTAAAGGCACTGACTCTCCAAGTGGAGAGAGTGTTAGTAAAGCGTCTGGAGTGTTCCACCCGAGTACCAGGGGACGAAAACTGAGACACATTTGAACACGTTTCCTGATCACATGGTGGATCATACTCTGTGTTCCACATGCATGTTTTAGCTGAAGGAAGAATCCCTTAAACTTGGAGAGTTGAGACCCATGGAATGGGTACTATGCAATATGACTTCAAAGGGTCTGCATTTGCTCACCGAACCTCACCAATCCTATCACTGCTGCGTTTATGCTGCTGTACACACGCTTGATTCTCTTTCGGAGACATATAAATCCGTAGGTTTTAATATTCTTACTAGTCAGGTATATTCTTAGGCGTTTAATATGGGGTGTTGAGTCCACTTCGTTGAGCAAGGAGTAGCTCTTGTCTATTACATATTTGGCTTATGGAACGGTATCTGTGCTAATTTCAATCTCTGGTTTCATGCAGCACCCCAACTCACCTTTCCCCTCAAGCAAGCATAAGTTGGTTTTCTACATTTGAGACCCTGTTCTGTTTTGTAACTCAGTTCTTGTGTAGCCAAGTTTACCTTCCGTGTAGTAGTGATATCTTATGGTGTTTCTTTTTCTGTGTGACTTATTTCACTTAGAATCATCATACCTGAATCCACTCATTATGCTGCTACGGGCCTGATGACATAGATTTCATTGCTGAGTGATATTGCATTGTACGTAAGTACCACAACTTCTTTATCCATTTTTCGCTTTCTGTGATATTGAACTTGTACCGTAAACGAGGTTCTTGTAAACAGAGCCGTCCCAAACTTTGGGGTGGCTGTGTCTTTTTGATTTTAATTTCCCTAAGCTATAGGACCATAAGTGGAAGTGCCCTAGGCTCTGTTGCTTTGTTTTTTGGATGTTTCAGGAAACACCATACACTTCTCCAGAGTGGCTGTTGGCAATTTACATCCCGCCCATCAGCATAACAAGGCTCCCAGTTCTCCATGGCCTGTCCTGCCTTTCTGGATTTTACACTTTTTTCAGATGGCCCTTTTGACCGTGGGGCAGTGAGACTTCATTGTAGTGCAAATATCCTTTGCAAGCTTGCTTGGTTGGCCAAAAAGGGCGTATGCGTTTTTTCCTGAATAAATTCAGGAAAAAACGCATACGCCCTTTTTGGCCAAGTGCATCATTGTGGACGTTCTGCCTCTTTTCCTATGCTTTACATGCAATTCCAGTGTACCTCCTGAAATCGATTTCCTGCAATTCTGCCCCGCTTTCAAGTCCTCTTGGCAGCCTTACTTCAATATATTTTTGGACGATAGCTGTCATTTATAACTCTGCAGGTTTGTGAATTACAGTGCCCCTGAGCTCGTTTCTTCAACTCGCTTTCTTGTGAGCTGGCCGCAACACCGCAGGATTAGTTCAGGCCCTAGTGTAGTTCCGGCACGGCATGCTGAGCCTTTGGTTAATTCCTCTTCCTGGTGGGAAATGAGAGTTAAATTTGCCCGTCCAGACACCTCCAGCTAGTCTCTCTTTCGTTCTCCCTATTCCTGTTCATTTTCCACAGAAATTACAAACTGGGACAAACAGGAGGTTAAAGGCACTGACTCTCCAAGTGGGGAGAGTGTTAGTAAAGCATCTGGAATGTTGCACCCGAGTACCAGGGGACGAAAACGAGACACATTTGAACACGTTTCCCGATCACACGGTGGATCATACTCTGGGTTCCACATGCATGTTTTAGCTGAAGGAAGAATCCCTTAAACCTGGAGAGTTGAGACCCATGGAATGGGTACCATGCAATATGACTTCAAAGGGTCTGCATTTGCTCACCGAACCTCACCAATCCTATCACTGCTGCGTTTATGCCGCTGTACACACGCTTGATTCTCTTTCGGAGACATATAAATCCGTAGGTTTTAAGATTATTTCTAGTCAGGTATATTCTTAGGCGTTTAATATGGGGTGTTGAGTCCACTTCGTTCAGCAAGGAGTAGCTCTTGTCTATTGCATATTTGGCTTATGGAACGGCATCTGTGCTAATTTCAATCTCTGGTTTCATGCAGCACCCCAACTCACCTTTCCCCTTAAGCAAGCATAAGTTGGTTTTCTACATTTGAGACCCTGTTCTGTTTTGTAATTCAGTTCCTGTGTAGCCAAGTTTACAATCCGTGTATTGGTGATATCTTATGATGTTTCTTTTTCTGTGTGACTTATTTCGCTTAGAATCATCATACCTGAATCCACTCATTATGCTGCTACGGGCCTGATGACATAGATTTCATTGCTGAGTGATATTGCATTGTACGTAAGTACCACAACTTCTGTATCCATTTTTCGCTTTCTGTGATATTGAACTTGTACCGTAAACGAGGTTCTTGTAAACAGAGCCATCCCAAAGTTTGGGGAGGCTGTGTCTTTTTGATTTTAATTTCCCTAAGCTATAGGACCATAAGTGGAAGTGCCCTAGGCTCTGTTGCTTTGTTTTTTAGATGTTTCAGGAAACACCATACACTTCTCCAGAGTGGCTGTTGACAATTTACATCCCGCCCATCAGCATAACAAGGCTCCCAGTTCTCCATGCCCTGTCCTGCCTTTCTGGATATTACACTTTATTCAGATGGCCCTTTTGACCAGGGGGCAGTGAGACTTCATTGTAGTGTAGATTTCATTTGAAAGCCTGCTTGGTTGGCGAAAAAGGGCGTATGCGTTTTTTCCTGAATATATTCAGGAAAGAACACATATGCCCTTTTTGGCCAAGTGCATCATTGTGGACGTTCTGCCTCTTTTCCTATGCTTTACATGCAATTCCCGTCTACCTCCTGAAATCGGTTTCCTGCAATTCTGCCCCGCTTTCAAGTCCTCTTGGCAGCCTTACTTCAATATATTTTTGGACGATAGCTGTCATTTATAACTCTGCAGGTTTGTGAATTACAGTGCCCCTCAGCTCCTTTCTTCAACTCGCTTTCTTGTGAGCTGGCCGCAACACCGCAGGATTGCTTCAGGCCCTAGTGTGGTTCCAGCACGGCATGCTGAGCCTTTGGTTAATTCCTCTTTCTGGTGGGAAATGAGAGTTAAATTTGCCCGTCCAGACACCTCCAGCTAGTTTCTCATTGGTTCTCCCTATTCCTGTACATTTTCCGCAGAAATTGCAAACTGGGCCAAACAGGAGTTTAAAGACACTGACTCTCCAAGTGGGGAGAGTGTTAGTAAAGCGTCTGGAATGTTGCACCCGAGTACCAGGGGATGAAAACTGAGACACATTTGAACACGTTTCCTGATCACACGGTGGATCATACTCTGTGTTCCACATGCATGTTTCAGCTAAAGGAAGAATCCCTTAAACCTGGAGAGTTGAGACCCATGGAATGGGTACCATGCAATATGACTTCAAAGGGTCTGCATTTGCTCACCGAACCTCACCAATCCTATCACTGCTGCGTTTATGCCGCTGTACACACGCTTGATTCTCTTTCGGAGACATATAAATCCGTAGGTTTTAATATTCTTACTAGTCAGGTATATTCTTAGGCGTTTAATATGGGGTGTTGATTCCACTTCGATGAGCAAGGAGTAGCTCTTGTCTATTACATATTTGGCTTATGGAACGGTATCTGTGCTAATTTCAATCTCTGGTTTCATGCAGCACCCCAACTCACCTTTCCCCTCAAGCAAGCATAAGTTGGTTTTCTACATTTGAGACCCTGTTCTGTTTTGTAATTCAGTTCCTGTGTAGCCAAGTTTACATTCCGTGTAGTACTATTATCTTATGATGTTTCTTTTTCTGTGTGACTTATTTCACTTAGAATCATCATACCTGAATCCACTCATTATGCTGCTACGGGCCTGATGACATAGATTTCATTGCTGAGTGATATTGCATTGTACGTAAGTACCACAACTTCTTTATCCATTTCTCGCTTTTTGCGATATTGAACTTGTACCGTAAACGAGGTTCTTGTAAACAGAGCCGTCCCAAACTTTGGGGTGACTGTGTCTTTTTGAATTTAATTTCCCTAAGCTATAGGACCATAAGTGGAAGTGCCCTAGGCTCTGTTGCTTTGTTTTTTAGATGTTTCAGGAAACACCATACACTTCTCCAGAGTGGCTGTTGGCAATTTACATCCCGCCCATCAGCATAACAAGGCTCCCAGTTCTCCATGGCCTGTCCTGCCTTTCTGGATTTTCCACTTTTTTCAGATGGCCGTTTTGACCGGGCGGCAGTGAGACTTCATTGTAGTGCAGATATCCTTTGCAAGCTTGCTTGGTTGGCCAAAAAGGGCGTATGCGTTTTTTCCTGAATATATTCAGGAAAAAACGCATACGCCCTTTTTGGCCAAGTGCATCATTGTGGACGTTCTGCCTCTTTTCCTATGCTTTACATGCAATTCCAATCTACCTCCTGAAATCGATTTCCTGCAATTCTGCCCCGCTTTCAAGTCTTCTTGGCAGCCTTACTTCAATATATTTTTGGACGATAGTTGTCATTTATAACTCTGCAGGTTTGTGAATTACAGTGTCCCTGAGCTCGTTTCTTCAACTCGCTTTCTTGTGAGCTGGCCGCAACACCGCAGGATTGCTTCAGGCCCTAGTGTGGTTCCGGCACGGCACGCTGAGCCTTTGGTTAATTCCTCTTCCTGGTGGGAAATGAGAGTTAAATTTGCCCGTCCAGACACCTCCAGCTAGTCTCTCTTTCGTTCTCCCTATTCCTGTTCATTTTCCACAGAAATTACAATCTGGGCCAAACAGGAGGTTAAAGGCACTGACTCTCCAAGTGGGGAGAGTGTTAGTAAAGCATGTGGAATGTTGCACCCGAGTACCAGGGGACGAAAACGAGACACATTTGAACACGTTTCCCGATCACACGGTGGATCATACTCTGGGTTCCACATGCATGTTTTAGCTGAAGGAAGAATCCCTTAAACCTGGAGAGTTGAGACCCATGGAATGGGTACCATGCAATATGACTTCAAAGGGTCTGCATTTGCTCAGCAAACGTCACCAATCCTATCACTGCTGCGTTTATGCCGCTGTACACACGCTTGATTCTCTTTCGGAGACATATAAATCCGTAGGTTTTAAGATTATTTCTAGTCAGGTATATTCTTAGGCGTTTAATATGGGGTGTTGAGTCCACTTCGTTCAGCAAGGAGTAGCTCTTGTCTATTGCATATTTGGCTTATGGAACGGTATCTGTGCTAATTTCAATCTCTGGTTTCATGCAGCACCCCAACTCACCTTTCCCCTTAAGCAAGCATAAGTTGCTTTTCTACATTTGAGACCCTGTTCTGTTTTGTAATTCAGTACCTGTGTAGCCAAGTTTACATTCCGTGTATTGGTGACATCTTATGATGTTTCTTTTTCTGTGTGACTTATTTCACTTAGAATCATCGTACCTGAATCCACTCATTATGCTGCTACGGGCCTGATGACATAGATTTCATTGCTGAGTGATATTGCATTGTACGTAAGTACCACAACTTCTTTATCCATTTCTCGCTTTCTGTGATATTGAACTTGTATCATAAACGAGGTTCTTGTAAACAGAGCCGTCCCAAACTTTTGGGTGGCTGTGTCTTTTTTATTTTAATTTCCCTAAGCTATAGGACCATAAGTGGAAGTGCCCTAGGCTCTGTTGCTTTGTTTTTTAGATGTTTCAGGAAACACCATACACTTCTCCAGAGTGGCTGTTGGCAATTTACATCCCGCCCACCAGCATAACAAGGCTCCCAGTTCTCCATGGCCTGTCCTGCCTTTCTGGATTTTACACTTTTTTCAGATGGCCCTTTTGACCGGGGGGCAGTGAGACTTCATTGTAGTGCAGATTTCCTTTGCAAGCTTGCTTGGTTGGCCAAAAAGGGCGTATGCGTTTTTTCCTGAATTCAGGAAAAAACACATACGCCCTTTTTGGCCAAGTGCATCATTGTGGACGTTCTGCCTCTTTTCCTATGCTTTACATGCAATTCCAGTCTACCTCCTGAAATCGGTTTCGTGCAATTCTGCACCACTTTCAAATCCTCTTGGCAGCCTTACTTCAATATATTTTTGGACGATAGCTGTCATTTATAACTCTGCAGGTTTGTGAATTACAGTGTCCCTGAGCTCCTTTCTTCAACTCGCTTTTTTGTGAGCTGGCCGCAACACCACAGGATTGCTTCAGGTCCTAGTGTGGATCCGGCACGGCACGCTGAGCCTTTGGTTAATTCCTCTTCCTGGTGGGAAATGAGAGTTAAATTTGCCCGTCCAGACACCTCCAGCTAGTTTATCATTGGTTCTCCCTATTCCTGTACATTTTCCGCAGAAATTGCAAACTGGGCCATAGAGGAGGTTAAAGGCACTGACTCTCCAAGTGGAGAGATTGTTAGTAAAGCGTCTGGAGTGTTGCACCCGAGTACCAGGGGACGAAAACTGAGACACATTTGAACATGTTTGCTGATCACACGGTGGATCATACTCTGTGTTCCACATGCATGTTTTAGCTGAAGGAAGAATCCCTTAAACTTGGAGAGTTGAGACCCATGGAATGGGTACCATGCAATATGACTTCAAAGGGTCTGCATTTGCTCACCGAACCTCACCAATCCTATCACTGCTGCGTTTATGCCGCTGTACACACGCTTGATTCTCTTTCGGAGACATATAAATCCGTAGGTTTTAAGATTATTTCTAGTCAGGTATATTCTTAGGCGTTTAATATGGGGTGTTGAGTCCACTTCGTTGAGCAAGGTGTAGCTGTTGTCTATTACATATTTGGCTTATGGAGCGGTATCTGTGCTAATTTCAATCTCTGGTTTCATGCAGCACCCCAACTCACCTTTCCCCTTAAGCAAGCATAAGTTGGTTTTCTACATTTGACACCCTGTTCTGTTTTGTAATTCAGTTCCTTTGTAGCCAAGTTTACATTCCGTGTAGTAGTGATATCTTATGATGTTTCTTTTTCTGTGTGAATTATTTCACTTAGAATCATCATACCTGAATCCACTCATTATGCTGCTATGGGCCTGATGACATAGATTTCATTGCTGAGTGATATTGCATTGTACGTAAGTACCACAACTTCTGTATCCATTTTTCGCTTTCTGTGATATTGAACTTGTACAGTAAACGAGGTTCTTGTAAACAGAGCCGTCCCAAAGTTTGGGGAGGCTGTGTCTTTTTGATTTTAATTTCCCTAAGCTATAGGACCATAAGTGGAAGTGCCCTAGGCTCTGTTGCTTTGTTTTTTAGATGTTTCAGGAAACACCATACACTTCTCCAGAGTGGCTGTTGGCAATTTACATCCCGCCCATCAGCATAACAAGGCTCCCAGTTCTCCATGGCCTGTCCTGCCTTTCTGGATTTTACACTTTTTTCAGATGGCCCTTTTGACCGGGCGGCAGTGAGACTTCATTGTAGTGCAGATATCCTTTGCAAGCTTGCTTGGTTGGCCAAAAAGGGCGTATGCGTTTTTTCCTGAATATATTCAGGAAAAAACGCATACGCCCTTTTTGGCCAAGTGCATCATTGTGGACGTTCTGCCTCTTTTCCTATGCTTTACATGCAATTCCAATCTACCTCCTGAAATCGATTTCCTGCAATTCTGCCCCGCTTTCAAGTCCTCTTGGCAGCCTTACTTCAATATATTTTTGGACGATAGCTGTCATTTATAACTCTGCAGGTTTGTGAATTACAGTGTCCCTGAGCTCGTTTCTTCAACTCGCTTTCTTGTGAGCTGGCCGCAACACCGCAGGATTGCTTCAGGCCCTAGTGTAGTTCCGGCACGGCACGCTGAGCCTTTGGTTAATTCCTCTTTCTGGTGGGAAATGAGAGTTAAATTTGCCCGTCCAGACACCTCCAGCTAGTTTCTCATTGGTTCTCCCTATTCCTGTACATTTTCCGCAGAAATTGCAAACTGGGCCAAACAGGAGTTTAAAGACACTGACTCTCCAAGTGGGGAGAGTGTTAGTAAAGCGTCTTGAATGTTGCACCCGAGTACGAGGGGATGAAAACTGAGACACATTTGAACACGTTTCCTGATCACACGGTGGATCATACTCTGTGTTCCACATGCATGTTTCAGCTGAAGGAAGAATCCCTTAAACCTGGAGAGTTGAGACCCATGGAATGGGTACCATGCAGTATGACTTCAAAGGGTCTGCATTTGCTCACCGAACCTCACCAATCCTATCACTGCTGCGTTTATGCCGCTGTACACACGCTTGATTCTCTTTCGGAGACATATAAATCCGTAGGCTTTAATATTCTTACTAGTCAGGTATATTCTTAGGCGTTTAATATGGGGTGTTGATTCCACTTCGATGAGCAAGGAGTAGCTCTTGTCTATTACATATTTGGCTTATGGAACGGTATCTGTGCTAATTTCAATCTCTGGTTTCATGCAGCACCCCAACTCACCTTTCCCCTCAAGCAAGCATAAGTTGGTTTTCTACATTTGAGACCCTGTTCTGTTTTGTAATTCAGTTCCTGTGTAGCCAAGTTTACATTCCGTGTAGTACTATTATCTTATGATGTTTCTTTTTCTGTGTGACTTATTTCACTTAGAATCATCGTACCTGAATCCACTCATTATGCTGCTACGGGCCTGATGACATAGATTTCATTGCTGAGTGATATTGCATTGTACGTAAGTACCACAACTTCTTTATCCATTTTTCGCTTTCTGTGATATTGAACTTGTACCATAAACGAGGTTCTTGTAAACAGAGCCGTCCCAAACTTCTGGGTGGCTGTGTCTTTTTTATTTTAATTTCCCTAAGCTATAGGACCATAAGTGGAAGTGCCCTAGGCTCTGTTGCTTTGTTTTTTAGATGTTTCAGGAAACACCATACACTTCTCCAGAGTGGCTGTTGGCAATTTACATCCCGCCCACCAGCATAACAAGGCTCCCAGTTCTCCATGGCCTGTCCTGCCTTTCTGGATTTTACACTTTTTTCAGATGGCCCTTTTGACCGGGGGGCAGTGAGACTTCATTGTAGTGCAGATTTCCTTTGCAAGCTTTCTTGGTTGGCCAAAAAGGGCATATGCGTTTTTTCCTGAATATATTCAGGAAAAAACGCATACGCCCTTTTTGGCCAAGTGCATCATTGTGGACGTTCTGCCTCTTTTCCTATGCTTTACATGCAATTCCTGTCTACCTCCTGAAATCGGTTTCCTGCAATTCTGCCCCGCTTTCAAGTCCTCTTGGCAGCCTTACTTCAATATATTTTTGGACGATAGCTGTCATTTATAACTCTGCAGGTTTGTGAATTACAGTGCCCCTGAGCTCCTTTCTTCAACTCGCTTTCTTTTGAGCTGGCCGCAACACCGCAGGATTGCTTCAGGCCCTAGTGTAGTTCCAGCACGGCACGCTGAGCCTTTGGTTAATTCCTCTTCCTGGTGGGAAATGAGTGTTAAATTTGCCCGTCCAGACACCTCCAGCTAGTTTATCATTGGTTCTCCCTATTCCTGTACATTTTCCGCAGAAATTGCAAACTGGGCCATAGAGGAGGTTAAAGGCACTGACTCTCCAAGTGGAGAGATTGTTAGTAAAGCGTCTGGAGTGTTGCACCCGAGTACCAGGGGACGAAAACTG
Source organism: Leucopleurus acutus (assembly GCF_964270905.1). Taxonomy (NCBI): domain Eukaryota; kingdom Metazoa; phylum Chordata; class Mammalia; order Artiodactyla; family Delphinidae; genus Leucopleurus; species Leucopleurus acutus. Next base: position 311,413 of record NW_028139100.1, read on the forward strand.
AGACACATTTGAACATGTTTCCTGATCACACGGTGGATCATACTCTGTGTTCCACATGCATGTTTTACCTGAAGGAAGAATCCCTTAAACTTGGAGAGTTGAGACCCATGGAATGGGTACCATGCAATATGACTTCAAAGGGTCTGCATTTGCTCACCGAACCTCACCAATCCTATCACTGCTGCGTTTATGCCGCTGTACACACGCTTGATTCTCTTTCGGAGACATATAAATCCGTAGGTTTTAAGATTATTTTTAGTCAGGTATATTCTTAGGCGTTTAATATGGGGTGTTGAGTCCACTTCGTTGAGCAAGGTGTAGCTGTTGTCTATTACATATTTGGCTTATGGAGCGGTATCTGTGCTAATTTCAATCTCTGGTTTCATGCAGCACCCCAACTCACCTTTCCCCTTAAGCAAGCATAAGTTGGTTTTCTACATTTGACACCCTGTTCTGTTTTGTAATTCAGTTCCTTTGTAGCCAAGTTTACATTCCGTGTAGTAGTGATATCTTATGATGTTTCTTTTTCTGTGTGAATTATTTCACTTAGAATCATCATACCTGAATCCACTCATTATGCTGCTATGGGCCTGATGACATAGATTTCATTGCTGAGTGATATTGCTTTGTACGTAAGTACCACAACTTCTGTATCCATTTTTCGCTTTCTGTGATATTGAACTTGTACAGTAAACGAGGTTCTTGTAAACAGAGCCGTCCCAAAGTTTGGGGAGGCTGTGTCTTTTTTATTTTAATTTCCCTAAGCTATAGGACCATAAGTGGAAGTGCCCTAGGCTCTGTTGCTTTGTTTTTTAGATGTTTCAGGAAACACCATACACTTCTCCGGAGTGGCTGTTGGCAATTTACATCCCGTCCATCAGCATAACAAGGCTCCCAGTTCTCCATGCCAAGTCCTGCCTTTCTGGATATTACACTTTCTTCAGATGGCCCTTTTGACCGGGGGGCAGTGAGACTTCATTGTAGTGTAGATTTCCTTTGCAAGCCTGCTTGGTTGGCGAAAAAGGGCGTATGCGTTTTTTCCTGAATATATTCAGGAAAGAACACATATGCCCTTTTTGGCCAAGTGCATCATTGTGGACGTTCTGCCTCTTTTCCTATGCTTTACATGCAATTCCCGTCTACCTCCTGAAATCGGTTTCCTGCAATTCTGCCCCGCTTTCAAGTCCTCTTGGCAGCCTTACTTCAATATATTTTTGGACGATAGCTGTCATTTATAACTCTGCAGGTTTGTGAATTACAGTGACCCTGAGCTCCTTTCTTCAACTCGCTTTCTTGTGAGCTGGCCGCAACACCGCAGGATTGCTTCAGGCCCTAGTGTGGTTCCGGCACGGCACGCTGAGCCTTTGGTTAATTCCTCTTTCTGGTGGGAAATGAGAGTTAAATTTGCCTGTCCAGACACCTCCAGCTAGTTTCTCATTGGTTCTCCCTATTCCTGTACATTTTCCGCAGAAATTGCAAACTGGGCCAAACAGGAGTTTAAAGACACTGACTCTCCAAGTGGGGAGAGTGTTAGTAAAGCGTCTTGAATGTTGCACCCGAGTAGGAGGGGATGAAAACTGAGACACATTTGAACACGTTTCCTGATCACACGGTGGATCATACTCTGTGTTCCACATGCATGTTTCAGCTGAAGGAAGAATCCCTTAAACCTGGAGAGTTGAGACCCATGGAATGGGTACCATGCAGTATGACTTCAAAGGGTCTGCATTTGCTCACCGAACCTCACCAATCCTATCACTGCTGCGTTTATGCCGCTGTACACACGCTTGATTCTCTTTCGGAGACATATAAATCCGTAGGTTTTAATATTCTTACTAGTCAGGTATATTCTTAGACGTTTAATATGGGGTGTTGATTCCACTTCGATGAGCAAGGAGTAGCTCTTGTCTATTACATATTTGGCTTATGGAACGGTATCTGTGCTAATTTCAATCTCTGGTTTCATGCAGCACCCCAACTCACCTTTCCCCTCAAGCAAGCATAAGTTGGTTTTCTACATTTGAGACCCTGTTCTGTTTTGTAATTCAGTTCCTGTGTAGCCAAGTTTACATTCCGTGTAGTACTATTATCTTATGATGTTTCTTTTTCTGTGTGACTTATTTCACTTAGAATCATCATACCTGAATCCACTCATTATGCTGCTACGGGCCTGATGACATAGATTTCATTGCTGAGTGATATTGCATTGTACGTAAGTAGCACAACTTCTTTATCCATTTCTCGCTTTTTGCGATATTGAACTTGTACCGTAAACGAGGTTCTTGTAAACAGAGCCGTCCCAAACTTTGGGGTGACTGTGTCTTTTTGAATTTAATTTCCCTAAGCTATAGGACCATAAGTGGAAGTGCCCTAGGCTCTGTTGCTTTGTTTTTTTGATGTTTCAGGAAACACCATACACTTCTCCAGAGTGGCTGTTGGCAATTTACATCCCGCCCATCAGCATAACAAGGCTCCCAGTTCTCCATGGCCTGTCCTGCCTTTCTGGATTTTACACTTTTTTCAGATTGCCCTTTTGACCGGGCGGCAGTGAGACTTCATTGTAGTGTAGATTTCCTTTGCAAGCCTGCTTGGTTGGCGAAAAAGGGCGTATGCGTTTTTTCCTGAATATATTCAGGAAAGAACACATACGCCCTTTTTGGCCAAGTGCATCATTGTGGACGTTCTGCCTCTTTTCCTATGCTTTACATGCAATTCCCGTCTACCTCCTGAAATCGGTTTCCTGCAATTCTGCCCCGCTTTCAAGTCCTCTTGGCAGCCTTACTTCAATATATTTTTGGACGATAGCTGTCATTTATAACTCTGCAGGTTTGTGAATTACAGTGACCCTGAGCTCCTTTCTTCAACTCGCTTTCTTGTGAGCTGGCCGCAACACCGCAGGATTGCTTCAGGCCCTAGTGTGGTTCCGGCACGGCACGCTGAGCCTTTGGTTAATTCCTCTTTCTGGTGGGAAATGAGAGTTAAATTTGCCTGTCCAGACACCTCCAGCTAGTTCCTCATTGGTTCTCCCTATTCCTGTACATTTTCCGCAGAAATTGCAAACTGGGCCAAACAGGAGTTTAAAGACACTGACTCTCCAAGTGGGGAGAGTGTTAGTAAAGCGTCTTGAATGTTGCACCCGAGTAGGAGGGGATGAAAACTGAGACACATTTGAACACGTTTCCTGATCACACGGTGGATCATACTCTGTGTTCCACATGCATGTTTCAGCTGAAGGAAGAATCCCTTAAACCTGGAGAGTTGAGACCCATGGAATGGGTACCATGCAGTATGACTTCAAAGGGTCTGCATTTGCTCACCGAACCTCACCAATCCTATCACTGCTGCGTTTATGCCACTGTACACACGCTTGATTCTCTTTCGGAGACATATAAATCCGTAGGTTTTAATATTCTTACTAGTCAGGTATATTCTTAGACGTTTAATATGGGGTGTTGATTCCACTTCGATGAGCAAGGAGTAGCTCTTGTCTATTACATATTTGGCTTATGGAACGGTATCTGTGCTAATTTCAATCTCTGGTTTCATGCAGCACCCCAACTCACCTTTCCCCTCAAGCAAGCATAAGTTGGTTTTCTACATTTGAGACCCTGTTCTGTTTTGTAATTCAGTTCCTGTGTAGCCAAGTTTACATTCCGTGTAGTACTATTATCTTATGATGTTTCTTTTTCTGTGTGACTTATTTCACTTAGAATCATCATACCTGAATCCACTCATTATGCTGCTACGGGCCTGATGACATAGATTTCATTGCTGAGTGATATTGCATTGTACGTAAGTAGCACAACTTCTTTATCCATTTCTCGCTTTTTGCGATATTGAACTTGTACCGTAAACGAGGTTCTTGTAAACAGAGCCGTCCCAAACTTTGGGGTGACTGTGTCTTTTTGAATTTAATTTCCCTAAGCTATAGGACCATAAGTGGAAGTGCCCTAGGCTCTGTTGCTTTGTTTTTTTGATGTTTCAGGAAACACCATACACTTCTCCAGAGTGGCTGTTGGCAATTTACATCCCGCCCATCAGCATAACAAGGCTCCCAGTTCTCCATGGCCTGTCCTGCCTTTCTGGATTTTACACTTTTTTCAGATTGCCCTTTTGACCGGGCGGCAGTGAGACTTCATTGTAGTGCAGATATCCTTTGCAAGCTTGCTTGGTTGGCCAAAAAGGGCGTATGCGTTTTTTCCTGAATATATTCAGGAAAAAACGCATACGCCCTTTTTGGCCAAGTGCATCATTGTGGACGTTCTGCCTCTTTTCCTATGCTTTACATGCAATTCCCGTCTACCTCCTGAAATCGGTTTCCTGCAATTCTGCCCCGCTTTCAAGTCCTCTTGGCAGCCTTACTTCAATATATTTTTGGACGATAGCTGTCATTTATAACTCTGCAGGTTTGTGAATTACAGTGCCCCTGAGCTCCTTTCTTCAACTCGCTTTCTTGTGAGCTGGCCGCAACACCGCAGGATTGCTTCAGGCCCTAGTGTGGTTCCGGCACGGCATGCTGAGTCTTTGGTTAATTCCTCTTCCTGGTGGGAAATGAGAGTTAAATTTGCCCGTCCAGACACCTCCAGCTAGTTTCTCATTGGTTCTCCCTATTGCTGTACATTATCCGCAGAAATTGCAAACTGGGCCATACAGGAGGTTAAAGGCACTGACTCTCCAAGTGGGGAGAGTGTTAGTAAAGCGTCTGGAGTGTTGCACCCGAGTACCAGGGGACGAAAACTGAGACACATTTGAACACGTTTCCCGATCACACGGTGGATCATACTCTGTGTTCCACATGCATGTTTCAGCTGAAGGAAGAATCCCTTAAACCTGCAGAGTTGATACCCATGGAATGGGTACCATGCAGTATGACTTCAAAGGGTCTGCATTTGCTCACCGAACCTCACCAATCCTATCACTGCTGCGTTTATGCCGCTGTACACACGCTTGATTCTCTTTCGGAGACATATAAATCCGTAGGTTTTAATATTCTTACTAGTCAGGTATATTCTTAGACGTTTAATATGGGGTGTTGATTCCACTTCGATGAGCAAGGAGTAGCTCTTGTCTATTACATATTTGGCTTATGGAACGGTATCTGTGCTAATTTCAATCTCTGGTTTCATGCAGCACCCCAACTCACCTTTCCCCTCAAGCAAGCATAAGTTGGTTTTCTACATTTGAGACCCTGTTCTGTTTTGTAATTCAGTTCCTGTGTAGCCAAGTTTACATTCCGTGTAGTACTATTATCTTATGATGTTTCTTTTTCTGTGTGACTTATTTCACTTAGAATCATCATACCTGAATCCACTCATTATGCTGCTACGGGCCTGATGACATAGATTTCATTGCTGAGTGATATTGCATTGTACGTAAGTAGCACAACTTCTTTATCCATTTCTCGCTTTTTGCGATATTGAACTTGTACCGTAAACGAGGTTCTTGTAAACAGAGCCGTCCCAAACATTGGGGTGACTGTGTCTTTTTGAATTTAATTTCCCTAAGCTATAGGACCATAAGTGGAAGTGCCCTAGGCTCTGTTGCTTTGTTTTTTAGATGTTTCAGGAAACACCATACACTTCTCCAGAGTGGCTGTTGGCAATTTACATCCCGCCCATCAGCATAACAAGGCTCCCAGTTCTCCATGGCCTGTCCTGCCTTTCTGGATTTTACACTTTTTTCAGATGGCCCTTTTGACCGGGCGGCAGTGAGACTTCATTGTAGTGCAGATATCCTTTGCAAGCTTGCTTGGTTGGCCAAAAAGGGCGTATGCGTTTTTTCCTGAATATATTCAGGAAAAAACGCATACGCCCTTTTTGGCCAAGTGCATCATTGTGGACGTTCTGCCTCTTTTCCTATGCTTTACATGCAATTCCCGTCTACCTCCTGAAATCGGTTTCCTGCAATTCTGCCCCGCTTTCAAGTCCTCTTGGCAGCCTTACTTCAATATATTTTTGGACGATAGCTGTCATTTATAACTCTGCAGGTTTGTGAATTACAGTGCCCCTGAGCTCCTTTCTTCAACTCGCTTTCTTGTGAGCTGGCCGCAACACCGCAGGATTGCTTCAGGCCCTAGTGTGGTTCCGGCACGGCATGCTGAGTCTTTGGTTAATTCCTCTTCCTGGTGGGAAATGAGAGTTAAATTTGCCCGTCCAGACACCTCCAGCTAGTTTCTCATTGGTTCTCCCTATGGCTGTACATTTTCCGCAGAAATTGCAAACTGGGCCATACAGGAGGTTAAAGGCACTGACTCTCCAAGTGGGGAGAGTGTTAGTAAAGCGTCTGGAGTGTTGCACCCGAGTACCAGGGGACGAAAACTGAGACACATTTGAACACGTTTCCCGATCACACGTTGGATCATACTCTGGGTTCCACATGCATGTTTTAGCTGAAGGAAGAATCCCTTAAACCTGGAGAGTTGAGACCCATGGAATGGGTACCATGCAATATGACTTCAAAGAGTCTGCATTTGCTCACCGAACCTCACCAATCCTATCACTGCTGCGTTTATGCCGCTGTACACACGCTTGATTCTCTTTCGGAGACATATAAATCCGTAGGTTTTAAGATTATTTCTAGTCAGGTATATTCTTAGGCGTTTAATATGGGGTGTTGAGTCCACTTCGTTCAGCAAGGAGTAGCTCTTGTCTATTGCATATTTGGCTTATGGAACGGTATCTGTGCTAATTTCAATCTCTGGTTTCATGCAGCACCCCAACTCACCTTTCCCCTTAAGCAAGCATAAGTTGGTTTTCTACATATGAGACCCTGTTCTGTTTTGTAATTCAGTTCCTGTGTAGCCAAGTTTACATTCCGTGTATTGGTGACATCTTATGATGTTTCTTTTTCTCTGTGACTTATTTCACTTAGAATCATCGTACCTGAATCCACTCATTATGCTGCTACGGGCCTGATGACATAGATTTCATTGCTGAGTGATATTGCATTGTACGTAAGTACCACAACTTCTTTATCCATTTTTCGCTTTCTGTGATATTGAACTTGTACCATAAACGAGGTTCTTGTAAACAGAGCCGTCCCAAACTTTTGGGTGGCTGTGTCTTTTTTATTTTAATTTCCCTAAGCTATAGGACCATAAGTGGAAGTGCCCTAGGCTCTGTTGCTTTGTTTTTTAGATGTTTCAGGAAACACCATACACTTCTCCAGAGTGGCTGTTGGCAATTTACATCCCGCCCACCAGCATAACAAGGCTCCCAGTTCTCCATGGCCTGTCCTGCCTTTCTGGATTTTACACTTTTTTCAGATGGCCCTTTTGACCGGGGGGCAGTGAGACTTCATTGTAGTGCAGATTTCCTTTGCAAGCTTGCTTGGTTGGCCAAAAAGGGCGTATGCGTTTTTTCCTGAATATATTCAGGAAAAAACGCATACGCCCTTTTTGGCCAAGTGCATCATTGTGGACGTTCTGCCTCTTTTCCTATGCTTTACATGCAATTCCTGTCTACCTCCTGAAATCGGTTTCCTGCAATTCTGCCCCGCTTTCAAGTCCTCTTGGCAGCCTTACTTCAATATATTCCACCTTTTTGTTTTGTAATTTATTTCATGTGTAGCCATTTTGGATTCCACCTTTAAGTGATATCTTATGATATGTGTCTTTTTCTTTTTGAATTATGTCACTTAGAATGATCATACGTAACTCCTCCGGAGTTGTTACAACTGGCCATATTTCATTGATTTCCAGGCTGAGTAATATTCCACTCTACATAAGTACCACATCTCTATCCATTTTTTCCCTCCAGAGACATTTAAGTTATATCCTAGTCGAGGATCTTTTAAACAGAGAGGCAGTAAACATTGGGGTGCCTGTGTCCTCTCGATTTTTGTTTTTCCCAAGATATACGCCCATGAGTGCAAGTGCCCTATGCTCTGTAGCTCATTTTTTAGATGCTTCAGTAAACACAATACACTTCTCCAGAATGGCCGTTGGCCATATACATTTCCACTATAAGCCTCACAGGGCTCCCTCTTCTCCTTGCCCTGTCCTGCATTTCTGGTGTTTACACTTTATGAGGATGGCTCTTCTGACTGATGCGAAGTGATATCTTTTGTAATATTGATTTCCAGTGCCCACCTGTTTGGTTGGCTAAAAAAGTGTATGCCCTTTTCTTGAATATATGCAGAAAAAAACGCATACAGCCTTTTTGGCCAACTGCAATGTTGGCAATGTTCAGCCCCTTTTCTTGTGCTTAATGGCGAGTCCTTTCTACCTCCTCAAATCCCTTTCCTGCCATTCTCCCTTGCTTACCAATCCTTTTCTCTGACTTTCCTCAAGACATTTTTCAGTGATAGATATTTTCAACTCTGCAGTTTCATGAATTTTACTGCCCCTGAGTTCCATTGTTCAACTTGTGTTTATGGGAACTGGCCACAAAGCAGTGGGATTTCCTCAAGCCCTATACTGTTTCCATAGGCAACCCTAGCCTTTGGTCAATTCGTCTTCCTGATTGGAAATTAGAGTGACATGTGCCTGTCTGAACACCTAGGACTTGTCTCTCATTGTTCCTCATCCTTCCGCTTCATCCTCTGGACAAATTCCAAACTGTACGCAACAGGATGTTGACAGTGCTGACATCTCCAAGTGGGGAGACTGTTAGTAAAGACGCTGGAGGGGTGAACCCGAGCACCAGGAGATGAGGAGATGAGATGCCTTTTCCAAACTCTTCCCGATCAGACGGTATACCATCCTCTGGGTGTGACAGACATGTTTTAGCAGTAGGAAGAGTCCCATTCATGTAAGGAGAACACCAGGGCTTTTTCAAAATCAGTGTCTCCCCGAAACCCAAACTGGGGAGTTTTTTAAGCTACGGCTACACATATGTTCATTAAGGGCCTTGGGAAGTAGGCAGAGTCCAAACTTTAGATGACTGAAGTCTTCAGGGTCAGAAGCACTCACCACCGGCTTCCCTTAGGTTACACTTTAACTGTCATTGATAGATGATGTCAATAAAAATATCTATTCTTTTTCCGATTATTTCCCCTTATAGGTTATTGCACAATATTGAGTGTAGTTCCCTGTGCTATACAGTAGTTCCTTGTTGATGATCTATTTTATACATAGCAGTGTGTATGTGTTAATTCCAAACTGTTAATTTATCCCTCCTCCCACCTTTCCCCTTTGGTAATAATAAATTATAAGATTTTATACTTCTCAGAAATGGGGGAGCTGAAAGAGAGGTATCATTTTCAATGGAAAAGCATTTAAAACAAGATTGAAGCTTTAACCAAGATTATTAGATGTACATCCTTGGAAAGAAATCACTTCATTTCTCTAATATTGACCTGACAAATAAGACAAACCTTTTCACTGAACTTGCTTATAATAAAGTGATGGAAATATCAAATGGAAGTGTTAGAAACATCTTATTTTACCCGAGCCTTATAAACTGTTCTATGTTAACTACAGTTTGGCTCACACATCTGTTCATTGAAGTTACAATAGTCTCAATTTCTGTTACTGATCCTCCAGAGTGGACCCCAACAAGGGTCCCCCTGCCCAGTGTCATTGGGGCCAACAGATCGAGACTGAGTTTGGTTCCCAAGCAAAGGAAACTTTATATTTTCATCAGAGAATGGAGAGGTGAGAGCATGCACTACCCCGTGGGCTGTGGGCTGGGCTGCTGTGTAGAGATCCTGTCAGAGTCAGTGAGAGGGAGGGGGCGGAGCTCTCAAGGGCCGGGTTGGCTGCAGCTCAGGCTCTATATCTCGGAGTCTGCACTGGGCCCCAGGAGCTGAGGTGTCGACCCAGCCATTCTGCACCAGGAAATCTGGTCTGAAGTGCCGGGTGTGGAACCTCTGTATGCGGGACCCTAGGAGCACGTGAAATTAGACAAAGCACAAAGGATAAAAAAGGTCAGACTTGACTTTATTGCCCACATTCTATTTTTATCTCCCAGGGATTTTTAATGGGCTTTGCTGGGGACAAACCCCTCCTCTGTCTTTTGTCCCGTTCCTCATTCTTGGAGTGCTGAGGGTGCAGACCCTTCTTCTGTAACTGCTGAGTGCTGAGTTGGGAGCCCTCATACCAGGGGACGAGGGTCAGAACTTCTCCCCAGCAGCCTCCAGGTGACGTTGATTGGCCCCAGGACCCCTGCCTCCCTGCTCGTCCGCCTGAGCACCAGCATTGGAAGTGTTATAGATTCTAATGACCTTTAAGGGTCCAGGAAAGAGATGTGCAGAGACGCTGTGGGGGCCGGTTTCACCCCGCCCCACATTTGTTCGGCCACCTTAGGCTGACCGTTTCTGCCAGCCTAGATGCTCTGACCAGTAGTCTGCTCTTTCTTCAATTAGGCCCCTGAATTAACGTAAAAACAGCACCAGGTGTCAGAGCCCTGCCCGCTCAACTCCCAGACAGTCCAGGGTCAGTGGTGATCAAGGACCATGATGGCCACTGAGTCAACAGCCTTTTGAAGTAAACAGGAGTCCAGCCGGTCTTATTGGCCACCATCATCACGGTGTCTGTAGGCTTTTCTATGGTGACGGTGTGATATACGGTTCCCCCGCCAAGATTATTAGCTCCCCTCCGGGTGCAGGAAGTCCTGCAAGCAGTAGTCTACTCCTTCGGGACACACTATTGTTGTTTTATGAGAGAAACTCCAGGTCAAGTGATGTTCACACGAGTCGTCATGGTGCCCTGTTGCCCCCGGTTATCTCTCTGGATGTTGGAGTTGGAGGGCCTCCTCACTCGAGGTCGGTGTGCCCACGGAGCGAACCCTGCAACTTCAGGGCATGGTTGGTGATTAGGATCACCACGTGGGGTCCTTTTCCCTTAGGAGGGAGGTGGCCTTTTGGGCTGCTGATTTCCAGGTTTTTAGATACCGCCAGTATCTTGGCCAGATGTGGCAGTGGGCCAAGCCCCTTGGTGACTGTAGTTTATCCTACCTGGATGGCATTCTTGCGTTGTTCCATTTCAAGTGGTCCCAGTTTTTGCACTAATTCTCCAATGGCGATTCACCTTTCACCGGGAATGGAAAGGTCAAAGGGTTTAGCTCAATTAGGGAGTTCCAGGGCAAGGGTCTGAATTGACTGCTCTTTCCATTCTTGAAAGGCCACTTCTGGATTCTGTTCAAAAGGATCATCATCTTTTCCTTTCAGTGTTTCATATAGAGGCCCAGCTAGTAGACTGTAGTTAGGGATCCAGAAGCAGCAAACCCTGGCCTCCCCAGGAACCCCTAAGCTGTCTTCTAGTTTTAGAAAGGGGTAAGGCTGCAAATGGTTTCTTCCCTTTCCTGGGATGGGCTTCTCTGACCTTGTGTGAGAATGAAGCCCAGGCAGGTCACTGCAGTCTGTGATATTTGAGCTTTTTCTTGGACAACTTCTATCCTTTATTGGCTTGGTAGTTCAGAGGCCTCCTTAGTAGGGCTGGCGATCAGAATGTCGTCTGCATATTGAAGGAGGGTTTCCTTTTCCAGAGGTAGAACTTTTCGGTCTTTAGCTAAGCTTTCCCCAAAGATGGTGTGGGAATTTTTGAACCCTTGGGGCAAGACGGCCCGGAAGTATTGTTTTAGTTGTATGTTGAGTCCTGCCACTCACAAGCCAAAATTTCTTGTGACTCTGGGACTAATGGAATACAAAAGAAGGCATCATTGAAGACTAATACAGAATACCATGTCCTGGTGGTTGGTAGAATGACCAGCAGGGTGTAGGAATCAGGAGCAACTGGAGGTATATCCTCGGTGGCTTCACTGACTGTCCTGACATCCTTTACCAGGTCCCCAGCAGCCCATGGGGCTCTCGTGGTCAGGCCAATCCCAGGATATGGAGCTCTCCTGGGCAGGTACCCCACCCCCAACCCAGCCCACGGGGCTCTCATGGTCAGGCCCCTCCCAGGATACAGAGCTACCCTTGCAGGTACCGTGGCAGGGCTGGGCACACAGGAACCGTGCACATAGCCCTCATTGAAGAGCACCCCCAGCTCACCTGTCGCTCAGAGCTGACACAGAGCACCTCAGAGCAGGACTTGAACTAACAAACAGCAGCTCCGACAGGTCTGTGACCCTGGGCATCACTCTGTGTGGCCTCCCTCCACCTGGTCTTCCAGAGACTTCCACTGCACCCAGGGCACCAGGCCTCTGTCTCCAACCACCACCCACCCCTCCTCTCCCTGACTCCTGGGTTCCTCTCATTAGGAGAGGGTTTTCTTGAAGTTGTCTCCCACTCATGGGCCAGATAAAATGATTAGAAAACAAGCCAAAGCTGCAGCCCCTTGTCTATCCTGACTCTCAGGAGCCCACACCTGTTCCTTGGACCTGGCTGGTTCAGCAAGTTCCATTTTCTGCAACTGTGAGCCCCTGAGGGGTGATGATTGGCTACCTGGGCAGCCTTACCATGCCGGCCAGCCCTCCCCAGGTGTGCCTGGGTTGAGATCAATATAAATACCACTCCAGGCAGCAAAAGCCCCTGCAGCTGTGCCTGACGCCATTTTCTCTGCCCTGTCAGCAGTCTCGGGGCTGGGCTGGTGGGAGGGAGTGAGAGGCCACGGCTTTGTGGATGGCCCAGTGTGAGTGGGGCTCTGCTGGACTTTCTGCAGCAGTTGCCAGGCTGCCACCTGCTAAAGAAGAGGATGTGTCACCCATACCTGCTGCTGGAATTTCTCCCTGGGCAGAGGTGAGGAAGGAAAAAAGCAGTGGGGGCAGGGACAGGACGGGTATCTCAGGCAGGGAAATGGAAATCTTCCAGAAGAGCACCCAGGGCCAGGACCATCCTGGCTGGCCTGCAGGCACCAAGTCAGCTGGCATGCTGTCACTCGTGTGGCTCCATGGCCCTTCCTCTAGGCTTTCAAGTCCTTGTATATATTCAGGTGTTTTACCTGGGAAGGGCGGGAACAGTTCAGCAGCAACTGGCCTGGGGCTCAGCTCACGTTTACTCACAGATGCCTCGGCACGGTGCCCCAGCTTTGCAATGAGGACGCTTGTTGTGTGGGGGCTGCTGGCTGAATGGGAGACGATTCCCCACCACTGACCAACTTCAGAATTGTTTACAACTGGAGCAAGTGCCCTGATACGGTTTTCCTCTGAGTAACTGGTGGGTTCTGTTTTTTTTTTCTCTTTTTTGTTTTTGGTTCAAGGTAGATTTTATTCCTCTTTTTTGTATTTACAGATATAAGCATGGAAATAATTTATTCATATAAATGTATGTGAAGGGAATAATTGTTTTTTCTGTTTTATTTTTTAAATTTTATTTCTTTTTAATTTTGAATTTTATTTTATATTTTTATACAGCAGGTTCTCATTGGTTATCTATTTTATACATATAAATGTTTACATGCCAATCCCAATCTCTCAACTCCTCCCACCACCACCCCTCCAAGAGCTTTCCCCCCTTGTTGTCCATACGATTGTTGTCTACATCTGTTGCTCTATTTATGCCTTGCAAAACGGTTAATCTGTACAGTTTTTCTAGGTTCCACATATATGCATGAATATACAAGATTTGTTTTTCTCTTTCTGACTTACTTCACTCTGTATGACAGTCTCTAGATCCATCGACGTCTCTACAAATGACCCAATTTCATTCCTTTCATGGCTTAGTAATATTCCATTTTATATATGTACCACATCTTTATGCATTCGTCTGTCTGTGGGCATTTAGGTTGCTTCCATTACCTCGATATTGTAAATAGTGATGCAATGAACATTGCGGTGAATGTCTCTTTTTGATTTATGGTTTTGTCTGGGTATATGTCCAGTCCTGGGATCGCTGTATCATATGGTAATTCTATTATTAGTTTCTTAAGAAACTCCATATTGTTCTCCATAGTGACTGTATCAACTTATATTCCCAACAATAGTGGAAGAGGGTTCCTTTTCTCCACACCCTTTCCAGCATTTGTTGTTTGTAGATTTCCAGATGATGCCCATTCTAACAGGTGTGAGGTGATACCTCATTGTTGAGTCCATTTCGTTGAGCAGGGGGTAGGTCTTGTCTATTACATATTTGGCTTATGGAACGGTATCTGTGCTAATTTCAATCTCTGGTTTTATGCAGCACCCCCTTAACTCACCTTTCCCTTTAAGCAAGCATAAGTTGGTTTTTTAATCTTGAGACCCTGTTCTGTTTTGTAATTCAGTTCATGTGTAGCCAAGTTTACATTCCGTGCATTAGTGATACCTTATGATGTTTCTTTTTCTGTGTGACTTATTTCACTTAGAATCATCATGCCTCAATCCACTCATTATGCTGGTACAGGCCTGGTGACACAGATTTCATTGCTGAGTGGTATTCTGTTGTACGTAAGTACCGCAACTTCTTTATCAATTATTTGTTCTCTGGGATATTTAACTCGTACTGTAGAAGAGGTTCCTGTAAACAGAGCCGTCCCAAATTTTGGGGTGGCTGTGTCTTTTTGATTTTAATTTCCCTAAGCTATAGGACCATAAGTGGAAATGCCCTAGACTCTGTTGCTTTGTTTTTCAGATGTATCAGGAAACACCATACACTTCTCCAGAGTGGCTGTTGGCAATTTACATCCCGCCCATCAGCATAACAAGGCTCCTTTTTCCCCATGGCCTGTCTTGCCTTTCTGGATTTTACACTTTTCTCAGATGGCCCTTTAGACCGGGGGGAAGTGACACTTAATAGTAGTTCGGATTTCCATTGCAAGCTTGCTTGGTTTGCCAAAAAGGGCATATGTGTTTTTTCCTGAATATATTCAGGAACAAACTCATACGCCCTTTGTTGCCAAGTGCATCATTGTCGATGTTCTGCCTCTTTTCCTATGCTTTAAATGCAATTCCAGTCTACCTCCTGAAATCGGTTTCCTGAAATTCTGCCCCGCTTTCAAGTCCTCTTCGCAGCCTTACTTCAATATATTTTTGGACGTTATCTGTTATTTATAACTCTCCAGGTGTGTGAATTACAGGGCCCCTGAGCTCCTTTCTTCAACTCGCTTTCTTGTGAGCTGGCCGCAAACCCGCAAGACTGCTTCAGGCCCTAATCTGCTTCTGGCAGGGCATGCTGAGCCTTTGGTTAATTTCTCTTCCTGGTGGGAAATGAGTGTTAAATATACCCGTCCAGACACCTACCTCACTCTCAACCCCTTGGTGATGTGGGTCCTCTGGTTTGTGGCCACCTTTGCTGGGTTCCTCACCTTTCGATGATGTGGCCCCACTAGTGTGAGGACACTCCTGCTTGGTTCTCATCCACGTGGTTATGTGGACCCCCTGGTGAGAGTCTGTTCCTGGCTTTGTTCCTCACCCACCTGTGAGGGAGACCCTCTGCTGATAGGTCACTCCTGCATGGCTGGCACACATTGCCTTGGTGAAGTCAGCCGTGTGGTGGCAGTTGGAGCGTGCTGGGAATCTCCTCCCCCCGGTGATGAGGACCCTCTTGCGTCAGGCCCTAACTGCTGGACTCACCAACTTTTCTTAGGGAGCCCGGTGATGCTTTGGCACTCCTCTTAGGATCCCATCTCCATGGGGTTGTGGGCCTTCTGCTCTGAGGTCCCAACGGCTGGGTTGTTCACATTTTCATGATGTGGGCTCTCTGGTGTTCACAGAAGCCTGGATCCCATAGCCTCTGTGCTCTTGGCCGCCTGCTGGGAGGTTCCAACTGCTGGATTCCTCACTTTTTTAATTTTTTGGGCCCTCTGTTGTGAGGATCCTCCTGCCTGCCTCACTCCCATCCCCTTCGTGATGTGTGTCGTCTGGTTTGAGGCCACATGTGCTGGGTTCCTCACCTTTCGATGATGTGGGACCAATGGTCTTAGGAGACTCCTGCCTGGTTCACAACCCCTTGGTGATGTGGGCCCTCTGTTGAGAGTCTGATCCTGGCTGGGTTCCTCACCCATCTGTGAGGTGGGCCGTCTGATGTGAGGTCACTCCTGCCTGGCTTGCTCACCTCGCCTTGTGGACATGAGCCCTCTGGTGGCACTTGGAGCCTGCTGGGAGCCTCCTCTCCTCGGTGATGAGGGCCCTCTGGCATCAGGCCTTACCTGCTGGGCTCCCCACATTTTGTGATGTGCGCCCAGTGGTGCGAGGACACTCCAGCCAGGTTCACATCCCCATTGGGATGTGGGCCTTCTGCTCTGAGGTCCCAAAGCCTGGGTTGCTCACAGTTTCATGATGTGGGCTCTCTGGTATTAGTTCACTCCTGCCTGCATCCCATAGCTTCTGTGCTCTGGGCCGCCTGCTGGGAGGTTCCAACTGCTGGATTCCTCACCTTTCTTATTCTTTGGGCCCTCTGATTTTAGGCTACTCCTGCCTGCCTCACTCCCATTCCCTTTGTGATATGTGTCCTCTGATTTGAGGCCACATGTGCTGGGTTCCGCACCTTTCGATGATGTGACCCCACTGGAGGGAAGACAGTCCTGACTGGTTCCCATCCCCTTGCTGATGTGGGCCCTCAGGTGAGAGTCTGATCCTGGCTGGGTTCCTCACCCTTCTGTGAGGTGGGCCCTCTGCTGTGAGGTCAATCATGCCTGTCTGGCACACATCACCTTGGCGACGTGGGCCCTCTGTTGGCACATGGAACCTGCTGGGAGCCTCCTGCCCTCGGTGATGACGGCCCTCTAGCATCAGGCTCTAACTGCTGGGCTCCCCACGTTTTCTGATGTGAGCCCAGTGATGCCAGGACACTCCTGTCAGGTTCCCATCCCCATGGGGATGTGGGCTTTCTGCTCTGAGGTCCCAATGCCTGGGTTGCTCACAGTTTCATGATGTGGGCTCTCTGCTGTTAGTTCACTCCTGCCTGCATCCCATAGCTTCTGTGCTCTCGGCCGCCTGCTGGGAGGTTCCAAATGCTGGATTCCTCACTTTTTTTATTCTTTGGGCCCTCTGTTTTTAGGCTACTCCTACCTGCCTCACTCCCATCCCCTTTGTGATGTATGTCCTCTGATATGAGGCCACATGTGCTGGGTTCCTCACCTTTCGATGATGTGGCCCCACTGGTGGGAGGACAGTCCTGACTGGTTCCCATCCCCTTGGTGTTGTGGGCCCTCTGGTGAGAGTCTCATCCTGCCTCGGTTCCTCACCCTTCTGTGAGATAGGCCCTCTGCTGTGAGGTCACTACTGCCTGGCTGGCGCATGCCACCTTGTAGACGTGGGCCCTCTGTTGGCAGTTGGAACCTGCTGGGAGTCTCCTCCCCTCAGTTATGAGGGCCCCCTGGCATCAGGCCCTAACTGCTGGGCTCCTAACATTTTCTGATATGTGCTAAGTGGTGCAAAGCCACTCCTGCCAGGTTCCCATCCCAATGGGGATGTGGGCCTTCTGTTCTGAGGTCCCAACAGCTGGGCTGCTCACAGGTTCATGATGTGGGCCCTCTGCTGTGAGTTCACTGCGGCCTGGATCCCATAGCCTCGGTGCTCTGGGCCACTTGCTGGGAGGTTCCAACTGCTGGATTCCTCAACTTTTATATTCTATGGACCCTGTGTTGTGAGGCCAGTCCTGCCAGCCTCATTCCGAACCCCTTGGTGATGTGGTTCCTCTGGTTTGAGGACACATGTGCTGGGATCCTCACCTTTCGATGATGTTGTCCCACTGGTGTGGGGACACTCCTGCCTGGTTCCCATCCCCTTGGTGATGTGGGCCCTCTGGTGAGAGTCTGATCCTGGCTGTGTTCCTCACCCTTCTGTGAGGTGGGCCCTCTGCTGTGAGGTCACTCCTGCCAGGCTGGAACACATCACCTTGGCGACGTTGGCCCTCTGGTGGCAGCTGGAGCCTGCTGGGAGCCTCCTCCTCTCGGTGATGAGTGCCCTCTAGCGTCAGGCCCTAACTTCTGAGCACCCCACGTTTTCTGATGTGAGCCCAGTGATGCCAGGACACTCCTGTCATGTTCCCATCACCATGGGGATGTGGGCCTTCTGCTCTGAGGTCCCAATGTCTGGGTTGCTCACAGTTTCATGATGTGGGCTGTCTGGTGTTAGTTCACTCTGGCCTGGTTCCTCTAGCCTCTGTGCTCTGGGCCGCCTGCTGGGAGGTTCCAACTGCTGGATTCCTCACCTTTCTTATTTTTGGGCCCTCTGTTATGAGGCTCCTCCTGCCTGCCTCACTCCCAGCCCCTTGGTGATGGGTGTCCTATGGTTTGAAGCCACATGTTCTGGGTTCCTCACCTTTAGATGATGTGGCCCTACTCATGTGAGGACACTCCTGCCTGGTTCCAATCCATTTGGTGATGTGGGCCCTCTGGTGCGAGTCTGATCCTGACTGGGTTCGTCACACTTCTCTGAGGTGGGCCCTCTGCTGTGAGGTCATTCGTGCCTGGTTGGCACACATCGCCTTGGTGACGTCAGCCCTCTGGTGGCAGTTGGAGCCTGCTGGGAGCCTCCTTCCCTTGGTGATGAGGGTCCTCTGGCGTCAGGCCCTAACTGCTGGTCGCCCAAAATTTTCTGATACGTTCTCAGTGGTGCGAGGACACTCCTACCAGAATTCCATCCCCATGGGGATGTGGGCCTCCTGCTCTGAGGTCCCAATGGCTGGGTTGCTCAGTTTCATGACATGGGCCCTCTTCTGTGAGTTCACTGTGGCCTGGATCCCATGGCCTCGGTGCTCTGGGCCGCCTGCTGGGAGGTTCCAACTGCTGGATTCCTCACTTTTTTATTCTATGTGCCCAGTGTTGTGAGGCTACTCCTGCCTGCCTCACTCCGAGGTCCTTGGTGATGTGGGTCCTCTGGTTTGAGGACACATGTGCTGAGTACCTCAGCTTTTGATGATGTGGCCCCACTGATGTGAAGACACTCCTGCCTGGTTCCCATCCCCTTGGTGATGTGGGCCCTCTGGTGAGAGTCTGATGTTGGCTGGGTTTCTCACCCTTCTGTGAGGTGGGACCTCTGCTGTGAGGTAACTCCTGCCTGGCATGCTCACGTTGCCTTGGCAATGTGAGCCCTCAGGTGGCAGTTGGAGCCTGCTGGGAATCTCCTCCCCTCAGGTATGAGAGCTCTGGATAAAACACATATGCCCTTTTTTGCCAAGTGCATTATTTTCCAAGTTCTGTCTCTTTTCCTATGCTTTAAGAGCTACTCCCGTGTACGTTCTGAAATCAGTTTCCAGCAATTCTGCCCCGCATTCAAGTCCTCTTCGCAGCCTTACTTCAGTATAATTTTGGATGATAGCTGTCATTTATAACTCCGCAGGTTTCTGAATTACAGTGCCCCTGAGCTCCTTTCTTCAACTCGCTTTCTTGTGAGCTGGCCGCAACACCGCAGGATCTCCTCAGGCCCTAATCTAGTTCCAGCATGGCACGCGGAGCCTTTGGTTCATTTATCTTCCTGGTGGGAAATGAGAGTTAAATTTGCCCGTCCAGACACCTACAGATAGTCTCCCATTGCTTCTCCTTATTCCTGTTCATCTTCCGAAGAAATTGCAAACTGGGCCAAACAGGAGGTTAAAGGCACTGACTCTCCAAGTGGGGAGAGTGTTAGTAAAGCGTCTGGAATGTTGCACCCGAGTACCAGGGGACGAAAACTGAGACACATTTGAACACGTTTCCCGATCACACGGTTGATCATACTCTGGGGTCCACATGCATGTTTTAGCTGAAGGAAGAATCCCTTAAACCTGGAGAGTTGAGACCCATGGAATGGGTACCATGCAATATGACTTCAAAGGGTCTGCATTTGCTCACCGAACCTCACCAATCCTATCACTGCTGCGTTTATGCCGCTGTACACACGCTTGATTCTCTTTCGGAGACATATAAATCCTTAGGTTTTAAGATTCTTACTAGTCAGGTATATTCTTAGGCGTTTAATGTGGGGTGTGGAGTCCACTTCGTTGAGCAAGGAGTAGCTCTTGTCTATTACATATTTGGCTTATGGAACGGTATCTGTGCTAATTTCAATCTCTGGTTTTATGCAGCACCCCAACTCACCTTTCCACTGAAACAAGCATAAGTTGGTTTTCTACATTTGACACCCTGTTCTGTTTTGTAATTCAGTTCCTGTGTAGCCAAGTTTACATTCCGTGTAGTAGTGATATCTTATGATGTTTCTTTTTCTGTGTGATTTATTTCACTTAGAATCATTGTACCTGAATCCACTCATTATGCTGCTACAGGCCTGATGACATAGATTTCATTGCTGAGTGATATTGCATTGTACGTAAGTACCACAACTTCTTTATCCATTTTTCGCTTTCTGTGATATTGAACTTCTACCGTAAACGAGGTTCTTGTAAACAGAGCCATCCCAAACTTTGGGGTGGCTGTGTCTTTTTGATTTTAATTTCCCTAAGCTATAGGACCATAAGTGGAAGTGCCCTAGGCTCTGTTGCTTTGTTTTTTAGATGTTTCAGGAAACACCATACACTTCTCCAGAGTGGCTGTTGGCAATTTACATCCCGCCCATCAGCATAACAAGGCTCCCAGTTGTCCATGGCCTGTCCAGCCTTTCTGGATTTTACACATTTTTCAGATGGCCCTTTTGACTGGGCGGCAGTGAGACTTCATTTTAGTGCAGATTTCCTTTGCAAGCTTGCTTGGTTGGCCAAAAAGGGCGTATGCGTTTTTTCCTGAATATATTCAGGAAAAAACGCATACGCCCTTTTTGGCCAAATGCATCATTGTGGACGTTCTGCCTCTTTTCCTATGCTTTACATGCAATTCCAGTCTACCTCCTGAAATCGGTTTCCTGCAATTCTGCCCCGCTTTCAAGTCCTCTTGTCAGCCTTCCTTCAATATATTTTTGGACGATAGCTGTCATTTATAACTCTGCAGGTTTGTGAATTACAGTGCCCCTGAGCTCCTTTCTTCAACTCGCTTTCTTGTGAGCTGGCCGCAACACCGCAGGATTGCTTCGGGCCCTAGTTTGGTTCCGGCATGGCATGCTGATCCTTTGGTTAATTCCTCTTCCTGGTGGGAAATGAGAGTTAAATTTGCCCGACCAGACACCTCCACCTAGTCTCTCATTGGTTCTCCCTATTCCTGTTCATTTTCCACAGAGATTGCAAACTGGGCCAAACAGGAGGTTAAAGGCACTGACTCTCCAAGTGGGCAGAGTGTTAGTAAAGCGTCTGGAATGTTGCACCCGAGTACCAGGGGACGAAAACTGAGACACATTTGAACACGTTTCCCGATCACATGGTGGATCATACTCTGGGTTCCACATGCATGTTTTAGCTGAAGGAAGAATCCCTTAAACCTGGAGAGTTGAGACCCATGGAATGGGTACCATGCAATATGACTTCAAAGGGTCTGCATTTGCTCACCAAACTTCACCAATCCTATCACTGCTGCGTTTATGCCGCTGTACACACGCTTGATTCTCTTTCGGAGACATATAAATCCTTAGGTATTAAGATTATTACTAGTCAGGTATATTCTTAGGCGTTTAATGTGGGGTGTTGAGTCCACTTCGTTGAGCAAGGACTAGCTCTTGTCTATTACATATTTGGCTTATGGAACGGTATCTGTGCTAATTTCAATCTCTGGTTTTATGCAGCACCCCAACTAACCTTTCCACTTAAGCAAGCATAAGTTGGTTTTCTACATTTGAGACCCTGTTCTGTTTTGTAATTCAGTTCTTGTGTAGCCAAGTTTACATTCCGTGTAGTAGTGATATCTTATGATGTTTCTTTTTCTGTGTGACTGATTTCACTTAGAATCATCGTACCTGAATCCACTCATTATGCTGCTACGGGCCTGATGACATAGATTTCATTGCTGAGTGATATTGCATTGTACGTAAGTACCACAACTTCTTTATCCATTTTTTGCTTTCTGTGATATTGAACTTGTACCGTAAAAGAGGTTCTTGTAAACAGAGCCGGCCGAAAATTTGGGGTGGCTGAGTCTTTTTGATTTTAATTTCCCTAACCTATAGGACCATAAGTGGAAGTGCCCTAGGCTCTGTTGCTTTGTTTTTTTGATGTTTCAGGAAACACCATACACTTCTTCAGAGTGGCTGTTGGCAATTTACATCCCGCCCATCAGCTTAACAAGGCTCCCAGTTCTCTATGGTCTGTCCTGCCTTTCTGGATTTTACACTTTTTTCAGATAGCCCTTTTGACCGGGGGCAGTGATACTTCACTGTAGTGCAGATTTCCTTTGCAAGCTTGCTTGGTTGGCCAAAAAGGGCGTATGCGTTTTTTCCTGAATATATTCAGGGAAAAACGCATACGCCCTTTTTGGCCAAGTGCATCATTGTGGACGTTCTGCCTCTTTTCCTATGCTTTACATGCAATTCCAGTCTACCTCCTGAAATCGGTTTTCTGCAATTCTGCCCCGCTTTCAACTCCTCTTGGCAGCCTTCCTTCAATATATTTTTGGACGATAGCTGTCATTTATAACTCTGCAGGTTTGTGAATTACAGTGCCCCTGAGCTCCTTTCTTCAACTCGCTTTCTTGTGAGCTGGCCGCAACTCCGCAGGATTGCTTCAGGCCTTAGTGTGCTTCTGGCATGGCACGCTGAGCCTTTGGTTACTTCCTCTTCCTGGTGGGAAATGAGAGTTAAATTTGCCCGTCCAGACACCTCCAGCTAGTCTCTCATTGGTTCTCCCTATTCCTGTTCATCTTACGCAGAAATTGCAAACTGGGCCAAACAGGAGGTTAAAGGCACTGACTTTACAAGTGGGGAGAGTGTTAGTAAAGCATCTGGAATGTTGTACCCGAGTACCAGGGGATGAAAACTGAGACACATTGGAACACGTTTCCCGATCACACGGTGGATCATACTCTGGGTTCCACATGCATGTTTTAGCTGAAGGAAGAATCCCTTAAACATGCAGAGTTGAGACCCATGGAATGGGTACCATGCAATATGACTTCAAAGGGTCTGCATTTGCTCACCGAACCTTACCAATCCTATCACTGCTGCGTTTATGCCGCTGTACACACGCTTCATTCTCTTTCGGAGACATATAAATCCATAGGTTTTAAGATTCTTACTAGTCAGGTATATTGTTAGGCGTTTAATATGGGGTGTTGAGTCCACTTCGTTGAGCAAGGAGTAGCTCTTGTGTATTACATATTTGGCTTATGGAACGGTATCTGTGCTAATTTCAATCTCTGGTTTTATGCAGCACCCCAACTCACCTTTCCCCTTAAGCAAGCATAAGTTGGTTTTCTACATTTGACACCCTGTTCTGTTTTGTAATTCAGTTCCTGTGTAGCCAAGTTTATATTCCGTGTAGTAGTGATATCTTATGATATTTCTTTTTCTGTGTGACTGATTTCCCTTAGAATCATCGTACCTGAATCCACTCATTATGCTGCTATGTGCCTGATGACATAGATTTCATTGCTGAGTGATATTGCATTGTACATAAGTACCACAACTTCTTTATCCATTTTTCGCTTTCTGTGATATTGAACTTGTACCGTAAACGAGGTTCTTGTAAACAGAGCCATCCCAAACTTTGGGGTGGCTGTTTCTTTTTGATTTTAATTTCCCTAAGCTATAGGACCATAAGTGGAAGTGCCCTAGGCTCTGTTGCTTTGTTTTTTGAATGTTTCAGGAAACACCATACACTTCTCCAGAGTGGCTGCTGGCAATTTACATCCCGCCCATCAGCATAACAAGGCTCCTAGTTCTCCTTGGTCTGTCCTGCCTTTCTGGATTTTACACTTTTTTCAGATGGCCCTTTTGACCGGGGGGCAGTGAGACTTCATTGTAGTGCAGATTTCCTTTGCAAGCTTGCTTGGTTGGCCAAAAAGGGCGTATGCGTTTTTTCCTGAATATATTCAGGAAAAAACACATACGCCCTTTTGGCCAAGTGCATCATTGTGGACGTTCTGCCTCTTTTCCTATGCTTTACATGCAATTCCAGTCTACCTCCTGAAATCGGTTTCCTGCAATTCTGCCCCGCTTTCAACTCCTCTTGGCAGCCTTACTTCAATATATTTTTGGAAGATAGCTGTCATTTATCTCTGCAGGTTTGTGAATTACAGTGCCCCTGAGCTCCTTTCTTCAACTCGCTTTCTTTTGAGCTGGCCGCAACACCGCAGGATTGCTTCAGGCCCTAGTGTGCTTCCGGCATGGCATGCTGAGCCTTTGGTTAATTCTTCTTCTTGGTGGGAAATGAGAGTTAAATTTGCCCGTCCAGACACCTCCACCTAGTCTCTCATTGGTTCTCCCTATTCCTGTTCATTTTCCACAGAAATTGCAAACTGGGCCAAACAGGAGGTTAAAGGCACTGACTCTCCAAGTGGGGAGAGTGTTAGTAAAGCGTCTGGAATGTTGCATCCGAGTACCAGGGGACGAAAACTGAGACACATTTGAACACGTTTCCCCATCACACGGTGGATCATACTCTGGGTTCCACATGCATGTTTTAGCTGAAGGAAGAATCCCTTAAACCTGGAGAGTTGAGACCCATGGAATGGGTACCATGCAATATGACTTCAAAGGGTCTGCATTTGCTCACCGAACCTCACCAATCCTATCACTGCTGCGTTTATGCCGCTGTACACACGCTTGATTCTCTTTCGGAGACTTATAAATCCATAGGTTTTAAGATTCTTACTAGTCAGGTATATTGTTAGGCGTTTAATATGGGGTGTTGAGTCCACTTCGTTGAGCAAGGAGTAGCTCTTGTCTATTACATATTTGGCTTATGGAACGGTATCTGTGCTAATTTCAATCTCTGGTTTCATGCAGCACCCCAACTCACCTTTCCCCTCAAGCAAGCATAAGTTGGTTTTCTACATTTGAGACCCTGTTCTGTTTTGTAATTCAGATCCTGTGTAGCCAAGTTTACATTCCGTGTAGTAGTGATATCTTATGATGTTTCTTTTTCTGTGTGACTTATTTCACTTAGAATCATCATACCTGAATCCACTCATTATGCTGCTACGGGCCTGATGACATAGATTTCATTGCTGAGTGATATTGCATTGTACGTAAGTACCACAACTTCTTTATCCATTTTTCACTTTTGTGATATTGAACTTGTACCGTAAACAAGATTCTTGTAAACAGAGCCGTCCCAAACTTTGGGGTGGCTGTGTCTCTTTCATTTTAATTGCCCTAAGCTATAGGACCATAAGTGGAAGTGCCCTAGGCTCTGTTGCTTAGTTTTTTAGATGTTACAGGAAACACCATACACTTCTCCAGAGTGGCTGTTGGCAATTTACATCCCGCCCATCAGCATAACAAGGCTCCCAGTTCTTCATGGCCTGTCCTGCCTTTCTGGATTTTACACTTTTTTCATATGGCCCTTTTGACCGGGGGGCAGCGAGACTTCATTGTAGTGCAGATTTCCTTTGCAAGCTTGCTTGGTTGGCCAAAAAGGTCGTATGCGTTTTTTCCTGAATATATTCAGGAAAAAACGCATACGCCCTTTTTGGCCCAGTGCATCATTGTGGACGTTCTGCCTCTTTTCCTATGCTTTACATGCAATTCCCGTCTACCTCCTGAAATCGGTTTCCTGCAATTCTGCCCCGCTTTCAAGTCCTCTTGGCAGCCTTACTTCAATATATTTTTGGACGATAGCTGTCATTTATAACTCTGCAGGTTTGTGAATTACAGTGCCCCTGAGCTCCTTTCTTCAACTCGCTTTCTTGTGAGCTGGCCGCAACACCGCAGGATTGCTTCAGGCCCTAGTGTGGTTCCGGCACGGCATGCTGAGCCTTTGGTTAATTCCTCTTTCTGGTGGGAAATGAGAGTTAAATTTGCCCGTCCAGACACCTCCAGCTAGTTTCTCATTGGTTCTCCCTATTGCTGTACATTTTCCACAGAAATTACAAACTGGGCCATACAGGAGGTTAAAGGCACTGACTCTCCAAGTGGGGAGAGTGTTAGTAAAGCGTCTGGAGTGTTGCACCCGAGTACCAGGGGACGAAAACTGAGACACATTTGAACACGTTTCCTGATCACACGGTGGATCATACTCTGTGTTCCACATGCATGTTTTAGCTGAAGGAAGAATCCCTTAAACTTGGAGAGTTGAGACCCATGGAATGGGTACCATGCAATATGACTTCAAAGGGTCTGCATTTGCTCACTGAACCTCACCAATCCTATCACTGCTGCGTTTATGCCGCTGTACACACGCTTGATTCTCTTTCGGAGACATATAAATCCATAGTTTATAAGATTATTTCTAGTCCGGGGTATTTTTAAGCGTTTAATATGGGGTGTTGAGTCCACTTCGTTGAGCAAGGAGTAGCTCTTGTCTATTACATATTTGGCTTATGGAACGGTATCTGTGCTAATTTCAATCTCTGGTTTTATGCAGCACCCCAACTCACCTTTCCCCTTAAGCAAGCATAAGTTGGTTTTCTACATTTGAGACCCTGTTCTGTTTTGTAATTCAGTTCTTGTGTAGCCAAGTTTACATTCCGTGTAGTAGTGATATCTTATGATGTTGCTTTTTCTGTGTGACTTATTTCACTTAGACTCATCATACCTGCATCCACTCATTATGCTGCTACGGGCCTGATGACATAGATTTCATTGCTGAGTGATATTGCATTGTACGTAAGTACCACAACTTCTTTATCCATTTTTTGCTTTCTGTGATATTGAACTTGTACTGTAAACGAGGTTCTGTAAACAGAGCCGTCCCAAACTTTGGGGTGACCGTGTCTTTTTGATTTTAATTTCCCTAAGCTATAGGACCATAAGTGGAAGTGCCCTAGGCTCTGTTGCTTTGTTTTTTAGATGTTTCAGGAAACACCATACACTTCTCCAGAGTGGCTGTTGGCAATTTACATCCCGCCTACCAGCATAACAAGGCTCCCAGTTCTCCATGGCCTGTCCTGCCTTTCTGGATTTTACACTTTTTTCAGATGGCCCTTTTGACCGGGTGGCAGTGAGACTTCATTGTAGTGCAGATATCCTTTGCAAGCTTGCTTGGTTGGCCAAAAAGGGCGTATGCGTTTTTTCCTGAATATATTCAGGAAAAAACGCATACGCCATTTTTGGCCAAGTGCATCATTGTGGACGTTCTGCCTCTTTTCCTATGCTTTACATGCAATTCCCGTCTACCTCCTGAAATCGGTTTCCTGCAATTCTGCCCCGCTTTCAAGTCCTCTTGGCAGCCTTACTTCAATATATTTTTGGACGATAGCTGTCATTTATAACTCTGCAGGTTTGTGAATTACAGTGCCCCTGAGCTCCTTTCTTCAACTCACTTTCTTGTGAGCTGGCCGCAACACCGCAGGATTGCTTCAGGCCCTAGTGTGGTTCCGGCACGGCACGCTGAGCCTTTGGTTAATTCCTCTTCCTGGTGGGAAATGAGAGTTAAATTTGCCCGTCCAGACACCTCCAGCTAGTCTCTCTTTCGTTCTCCCTATTCCTGTTCATTTTCCACAGAAACTGCAAACTGGGCCAAACAGGAGGTTAAAGGCACTGACTCTCCAAGTGGGGAGAGTGTTAGTAAAGCATCTGGAATGTTGCACTCGAGTACCAGGGGACGAAAACGAGACACATTTGAACACGTTTCCCGATCACACGGTGGATCATACTCTGGGTTCCACATGCATGTTTTAGCTGAAGGAAGAATCCCTTAAACCTGGAGAGTTGAGACCCATGGAATGGGTACCATGCAATATGACTTCATAGGGTCTGCATTTGCTCACCGAACCTCACAAATCCTATCACCGCTGCGTTTATGTCGCTGTACACACGCTTGATTCTCTTTCGGAGACATATAAATCGGTAGGTTTTTAGATTATTTCTAGTCAGGTATATTGTTAGGCGTTTAATATGGGGTGTTGAGTACACTTCGTTGAGCAAGGAGTAGCTCTTGTCTATTACATATTTGGCTTATGGAACGGTATCTGTGCTAATTTCAATCTGTGGTTTCATGCAGCACCCAAACTCACCTTTCCCCTTAAGCAAGCATAAGTTGGTTTTCTACATTTGAGACCCTGTTCTGTTTTGTAATTCAGATCCTGTGTAGCCAAGTTTACATTCCGTGTAGTAGTGATATCTTATGATGTTTCTTTTTCTGTGTGACTTATTTCACTTAGAATCATCGTACCTGAATCCACTCATTATGCTGCTACGGGCCTGATGACCTAGATTTCATTGCTGAGTGATATTGCATTGTACGTAAGTACCACAACTTCTTTATCCATTTTTCGCTTTTGTGATATTGAACTTGTACCGTAAACAAGATTCTTGTAAACAGAGCCGTCCCAAACTTTGGGGTGGCTGTGTCTCTTTGATTTTAATTGTCCTAAGCTATAGGACCATAAGTGGAAGTGCCCTAGGCTCTGTTGCATAGTTTTTTAGATGTTACAGGAAACACCATACACTTCTCCAGAGTGGCTGTTGGCAATTTACATCCCGCCCATCAGCATAAGAAGGCTCCCAGTTCTTCATGGCCTGTCCTGCCTTTCTGGATTTTACACTTTTTTCATATGGCCCTTTTGACCGGGGGGCAGGGAGACTTCATTGTAGTGCAGATTTCCTTTGCAAGCTTGCTTGGTTGGCCAAAAAGGGCGTATGCGTTTTTTCGTGAATATATTCAGGAAAAAACGCATACGCCCTTTTTGGCCAAGTGCATCATTGTGGACGTTCTGCCTCTTTTCCTATGCTTTACATGCAATTCCCGTCTACCTCCTGAAATCGGTTTCCTGCAATTCTGCCCCACTTTCAAGTCCTCTTGGCAGCCTTACTTCAATATATTTTTGGACGATAGCTGTCATTTATAACTCTGCAGGTTTGTGAATTACAGTGCCCCTGAGCTCCTTTCTTCAACTCGCTTTCTTGTGAGCTGGCCGCAACACCGCAGGATAGCTTCAGGCCCTAGTGTGGTTCCGGCACGGCATGCTGAGCCTTTGGTTAATTCCTCTTTCTGGTGGGAAATGAGAGTTAAATTTGCCCGTCCAGACACCTCCAGCTAGTTTATCATTGGTTCTCCCTATTCCTGTACATTTTCCGCAGAAATTGCAAACTGGGCCATACAGGAGGTTAAAGGCACTGACTCTCCAAGTGGGGAGAGTGTTAGTAAACCATCTGGAATGTTGCACCCGAGTTCCACGGGACGAAAACTGAGACACATTTGAACACGTTTCCCGATCACATGGTGGATCATACTCTGGGTTCCACATGCATGTTTTAGCTGAAGGAAGAATCCCTTAAACCTGGAGAGTTGAGACCCATGGAATGGGTACCATGCAATATGACTTCAAAGGGCCTGCATTTGCTCACTGAACCTCACCAATCCTATCACTGCTGCGTTTATGCCGCTGTACACACGCTTGATTCTCTTTTGGAGACATATAAATCCAAAGGTTTTAAGATTCTTACTAGTCAGGTATATTCTTAGGCGTTTATTATGGGGTTTTGAGTCCACTTCGTTGAGCAAGGAGTAGCTCTTGTCTATTACATATTTGGCTTATGGAACGGTATCTGTGCTAATTTCAATCTCTGGTTTTATGCCGCACCGCAACTCACGTTTCCCCTTAAGCAAGCATAAGTTGGTTTTCTACATTTGAGACCCTGTTCTGTTTTGTAATTCAGTTCCTGTGTAGCCAAGTTTACATTCCGTGTAGTAGTGATATCTTATGATGTTTCTTTTTCTGTGTGATTTATTTCACTTAGAATCATCGTACCTGAATCCACTCATTATGCTGCTACGGGCCTGATGACATAGATTTCATTGCTGAGTGATATTGCATTGTACAAATGTACCACAACTTCTTTATCCATTTTTCGCTTTCTGTGATATTGAACTTGTACAGTAAACGAGGTTCTTGTAAACAGAGCCGGCCGAAACTTTGGGGTGGCTGTGTCTTTTTGATTTTAATTTCCCTAAGCTATAGGACCATAAGTGGGAGTGCCCTAGGCTCTGTTGCTTTGTTTTTTGGATGTTTCAGGAAACACCATACACTTCTCCAGAGTGGCTGTTGGCAATTTACATCCCACCCATCAGCATAAAAAGGCTCCCAGTTCTCCTTAGCCTGTCCTGCCTTTCTGGATTTTACACTTTTTTCAGATGGCTCTTTTGACTGGGGGGCAGTGAGACTTCATTGTAGTGCAGATTTCCTTTGCAAGCTTGCTTGGTTGGCCAAAAAGGGCGTATGCGTTTTTTCCTGAATATATTCAGGAAAAAACGCATACGCCCTTTTTGGCCAAGTGCATCATTGTGGACGTTCTGCCTCTTTTCCTATGCTTTACATGCAATTCCAGTCTACCTCCTGAAATCGGTTTCCTGCAATTCTGCCCCGCTTTCAACTCCTCTTGGCAGCCTTACTTCAATATATTTTTGGAAGATAGCTGTCATTTATCTCTGCAGGTTTGTGAATTACAGTGCCCCTAAGCTCCTTTCTTCAACTCGCTTTCTTGTGAGCTGGCCGCAACACCGCAGGATTGCTTCAGGCCTTAGTGTGCTTCTGGCATGGCACGCTGAGCCTTTGGTTATTTCCTCTTCCTGGTGGGAAATGAGAGTTAAATTTGCCCGTCCAGACACCTCCAGCTAGTCTCTCATTGGTTATCCCTATTCCTGTTCATCTTACGCAGAAATTGCAAACTGGGCCAAACAGGAGGTTAAAGGCACTGACTCTCCAAGTGGGGAGAGTGTTAGTAAAGCGTCTGGAATGTTGCACCGGAGTACCAGGGGACGAAAACTGAGACACATTTGAACACGTTTCCCGATCACACGGTGGATCATACTCTGGGTTCCACATGCATGTTTTAGCTGAAGGAAGAATCTCTTAAACATGGAGAGTTGAGACCCATGGAATGGGTACCATGCAATATGACTTCAAAGGGTCTGCATTTGCTCACCGAACCTCACCACTCCTATCACTGCTGCGTTTATGCCGCTGTACACACGCTTGATTCTCTTTCGGAGACATATAAATCCATAGGTTTTAAGATTCTTACTAGTCGGGTATATTGTTAGGCGTTTAACATGGGGTGTTGAGTCCACTTCGTTGAGCAAGGAGTAGCTCTTGTCTATTACATATTTGGCTTATGGAACGGTATCTGTGCTAATTTCAATCTCTGGTTTCATGCAGCACCCCAACTCACCTTTCCCCTTAAGCAAGCGTAAGTTGGTTTTCTACATTTGAGATCCTGTTCTGTTTTGTAATTCAGTTCCTGTGTAGCCAAGTTTACATTCCATGTATTGGTGATATCTTATGATGTTTCATTTTCTGTGTGACTTATTTCACTTAGAATCATCGTACCTGAATCCACTCATTATGCTGCTACGGGCCTGATGACATAGATTTCATTGCTGAGTGATATTGCATTGTACGTAAGTACCACAACTTCTTTATCCATTTTTCCCTTTCTGTGATATTGAACTTGTACATTAAACGAGGTTCTTGTAAACAGAGCCCTCCCAAGCTTTGGCGTGGCTGTGTCTTTTTGATTTTAATTTCCCTAAGCTATAGGACCATAAGTGGAAGTGCCCTAGGCTCTGTTGCTTTGTTTTTTGGATGTTTCAGGAAACACCATACACTTCTCCAGAGTGGCTGTTGGCAATTTACATCCCACCCATCAGAATAACAAGGCTCCCAGTTCTCCATGGCCTGTCTGGCCTTTCTGGATTTAACACTTTTTTCAGATGGCCCTTTTGAGCGGGGGGCAGTGAGACTTCATTGTAGTGCAGATTTCCTTTGCAAGCTTGCTTGGTTGGCCAAAAAGGGCGTATGCGTTTTTTCCTGAATATATTCAGGAAAAAACGCATACGCCATTTTTGGCCAAGTGCATCATTGTGGACGTTCTGCCTCTTTTCCTATGCTTTACATGCAATTCCAGTCTACCTCCTGAAATCGGTTTCCTGCAATTCTGCCCCGCTTTCAAGTCCTCTTGGCAGCCTTACTTCAATATATTTTTGGAAGATAGCTGTCATTTATCTCTGCAGGTTTGTGAATTACAGTGCCCCTGAGCTCCTTTCTTCAACTCGCTTTCTTTTGAGCTGGCCGCAACACCGCAGGATTGCTTCAGGCCCTAGTGTGCTTCCGGCATGGCATGCTGAGCCTTTGGTTAATTCTTCTTCTTGGTGGGAAATGAGAGTTAAATTTGCCCGTCCAGACACCTCCACCTAGTCTCTCATTGGTTCTCCCTATTCCTGTTCATTTTCCAAAGAAATTGCAAACGGGGACAAACAGGAGGTTAAAGGCACTGACTCTCCAAGTGGGGAGAGTGTTAGTAAAGCGTCTGGAATGTTGCACCCG
The DNA here is from genome assembly GCF_964270905.1 of Leucopleurus acutus. NCBI lineage: Eukaryota > Metazoa > Chordata > Mammalia > Artiodactyla > Delphinidae > Leucopleurus > Leucopleurus acutus. Next base: position 343,436 of record NW_028139100.1, read on the forward strand.
AGTACCAGGGGACGAAAACTGAGACACATTTGAACACGTTTCCCGATCACACGGTGGGTCATACTCTGGGTTCCACATGCATGTTTTAGCTGAAGGAAGAATCCCTTAAACCTGGAGAGTTGAGACCTATGCAATGGGTACCATGCAATATGACTTCAAAGGGTCTGCATTTGCTCACCGAACCTCACCAATCCTATCACTGCTGCGTTTATGCTGCTGTACACACGCTTGATTCTCTTTCGGAGACATATAAATCCATAGGTTTTAAGATTCGTACTAGTCAAGTATATTGTTAGGCATTTAATATGGGGTGTTGAGTCCACTTCGTTGGGCAAGGAGTAGCTCTTGTCTATTACATATTTGGCTCATGGAATGGTATCTGTGCTAATTTCAATCTCTTGTTGTATGCAACACCCCAACTCACCTTTCCCCTTAAGCAAGCATAAGTTGGTTTTCTACATTTGACACCCTGTGCTGTTTAGTAATTCTGTTCCTGTGTAGCCAAGTTTACATTCCATGTAGTAGTGATATCTTATGATGTTTCTTTTTCTGTGTGACTTATTTCACTTAGAATCATCGTACCTGAATCCACTCATTATTCTGCTACGGGCTTGATGACATAGATTTCATTGCTGAGTGATATTGCATTGTACATACGTACCACAACTTCTTTATCCATTTTTTGCTTTCTGTGATATTGAACTTGTACCGTAAACGAGGTTCTTGTGAACAGAGCCGTCCCAAACTTTGGGGTGGCTGTGTCTTTTTGATTTTAATTTCCCTAAGCTATAGGACCATAAGTGGGAGTGCCCTAGGCTCTGTTGCTTTGTTTTTTGGATGTTTCAGGAAACACCATACACTTCTCCAGAGTGGCTGCTGGTAATTTTCATCCCAACCATCAGCATAACAAGGCTCCCAGTTCTCCATGGCCTGTCCTGCCTTTCTGGATTTTACACTTTTTTCAGATGGCCCTTTTGACCCGGGGGGGCAGTGAGACTTCATTGTAGTGCAGATTTCCTTTGCAAGCTTGCTTGGTTGGCCAAAAAGGGCGTATGCGTTTTTTCCTGAATATATTCAGGAAAAAACGCATACGCCCTTTTTGGCCAAGTGCATCATTGTAGACGTTCTGCCTCTTTTCCTATGCTTTACATGCAATTCCAGTTTACCTCCTGAAATCGGTTTCCTGCAATTCTGCCCCGCTTTCAACTCCTCTTGGCAGCCTTACTTCAATATATTTTTGGAGGATAGCTGTCATTTATAACTCTGCAGGTTTGTGAATTACAGTGCCCCTGAGCTCCTTTCTTCAACTCGCTTTCTTTTCAGCTGGCTGCAACACCGCAGGATTGCTTCAGGCCCTAGTGTGCTTCTGGCATGGCATGCTGAGCCTTTGGTTAATTCTTCTTCTTGGTGGGAAATGAGAGTTAAATTTGCCCATCCAGACACCTCCAGCTAGTCTCTCATTGGTTCTCCCTATTCCTGTTCATCTTACGCAGAAATTGCAAACTGGGCCAAACAGGAGGTTAAAGGCACTGACTTTACAAGTGGGGAGAGTGTTAGTAAACCTTTTGGAATGTTGTACCCGAGTACCAGGGGATGAAAACTGAGACACATTGGAACACGTTTCCCGATCACACGGTGGATCATACTCTGGGTTCCACATGCATGTTTTAGCTGAAGGAAGAATCCCTTAAACATGCAGAGTTGAGACCCATGGAATGGGTACCATGCAATATGACTTCAAAGGGTCTGCATTTGCTCACCGAACCTTACCAATCCTATCACTACTGCGTTTATGCCGCTGTACACACGCTTCATTCTCTTTCGGAGACATATAAATCGATAGGTTTTAAGATTCTTACTAGTCAGGTATATTGTTAGGCGTTTAATATGTGGTGTTGAGTCCACTTCGTTGAGCAAGGAGTAGCTCTTGTGTATTACATATTTGGCTTATGGAACGGTATCTGTGCTAATTTCAATCTCTGGTTTTATGCAGCACCCCAACTCACCTTTCCCCTTAAGCAAGCATAAGTTGGTTTTCTACATTTGACACCCTGTTCTGTTTTGTAATTCAGTTCCTGTGTAGCCAAGTTTACATTCCGTGTAGTAGTGATATCTTATGATATTTCTTTTTCTGTGTGACTGATTTCACTTAGAATCATCGTACCTGAATCCACTCATTATGCTGCTATGTGCCTGATGACATAGATTTCATTGCTGAGTGATATTGCATTGTATGTAAGTACCACAACTTCTTTATCCATTTTTCGCTTTCTGTGATATTGAACTTGTACATTAAACGAGGTTCTTGTAAACAGAGCCCTCCCAAGCTTCGGGGTGGCTGTTTCTTTTTGATTTTAATTTCCCTAAGCTATAGGACCATAAGTGGAAGTGCCCTAGGCTCTGTTGCTTTGTTTTTTGAATGTTTCAGGAAACACCATACACTTCTCCAGAGTGGCTGCTGGCAATTTACATCCCGCCCATCAGCATAACAAGGCTCCTAGTTCTCCTTGGTCTGTCCTGCCTTTCTGGATTTTACACTTTTTTCAGATGGCCCTTTTGACCGGGGGGCAGTGAGACTTCATTGTAGTGCAGATTTCCTTTGCAAGCTTGCTTGGTTGGCCAAAAAGGGCGTATGCGTTTTTTTCTGAATATATTCAGGAAAAAACGCATACGCCCTTTTTGGCCAAGTGCATCATTGTGGACGTTCTGCCTCTTTTCCTATGCTTTACATGCAATTCCAGTCTACCTCCTGAAATCGGTTTCCTGCAATTCTGCCCCGCTTTCAACTCCTCTTGGCAGCCTTACTTCAATATATTTTTGGAGGATAGCTGTCATTTATAACTCTGCAGGTTTGTGAATTACAGTGCCCCTGAGCTCCTTTCTTCAACTCGCTTTCTTTTCAGCTGGCCGAAACACCGCAGGATTGCTTCAGGCCCTAGTGTGCTTCTGGCATGGCACGCTGAGCCTTTGGTTACTTCCTCTTCCTGGTGGGAAATGAGAGTTAAATTTGCCCGTCCAGAAACCTCCAGCTAGTCTCTCATTGCTTCTCCCTATTCCTGTTCATCTTACGCAGAAATTGCAAACTGGGCCAAAGAGGAGGTTAAAGGCACTGACTCTCCAAGTGGGGAGAGTGTTAGTAAAGCATCTGGAATGTTGCACCCGAGTACCAGGGGACAAAAACTGAGACACATTTGAACACGTTTCCCGATCACACGGTGGGTCATACTCTGGGTTCCACATGCATGTTTTAGCTGAAGGAAGAATCCCTTAAACCTGGAGAGTTGAGACCTATGGAATGGATACCATGCAATATGCCTTCAAAAGGTCTGCATTTGCTCACCGAACCTCACCAATCCTATCACTGCTGCGTTTATGCCGCTGTACACACGCTTGATTCTCTTTCGGAGACATATAAATCCATAGGTTTTAAGATTCTTACTAGTCAGGTATATTGTTAGGCGTTTAATATGGGGTGTTGAGTCCACTTCGTTGAGCAAGGAGTAGCTCTTGTCTATTACATATTTGGCTCATGGAATGGTATCTGTGCTAATTTCAATCTCTTGTTGTATGCAACACCCCAACTCACCTTTCCCCTTAAGCAAGCATAAGTTGGTTTTCTACATTTGACACCCTGTCCTGTTTAGTAATTCTGTTCCTGTGTAGCCAAGTTTACATTCCGTGTAGTAGTGATATCTTATGATGTTTCTTTTTCTGTGTGACTTATTTCACTTAGAATCATCGTACCTGAATCCACTCATTATTCTGCTACGGGCTTGATGACATAGATTTCATTGCTGAGTGATATTGCATTGTACATAAGTACCACAACTTCTTTATCCATTTTTTGCTTTCTGTGATATTGAACTTGTACTGTAAACGAGGTTCTTGTATACAGAGCCGTCCCAAACTTTGGGGTGGCTGTGTCTTTTTGATTTTAATTTCCCTAAGCTATAGGACCATAAGTGGAAGTGCCCTAGGCTCTGTTGCTTTGTTTTTTGGATGTTTCAGGAAACACCATACACTTCTCCAGAGTGGCTGCTGGCAATTTTCATCCCAACCATCAGCATAACAAGGCTCCCAGTTCTCCATGGCCTGTCCTGCCTTTCTGGATTTTACACTTTTTTCAGATGGCCCTTTTGACCTGGGGGCAGTGAGACTTCATTGTAGTGCAGATTTCCTTTGCAAGCTTGCTTGGTTGGTCAAAAAGGGCGTATGCGTTTTTTCCTGAATATATTCAGGAAAAATCGCATTCGCCCTTTTTGTCCAAGTGCATCCTTGTGGACGTTGTGCCTCTATTCCTATGCTTTACATGCAATTCCAGTCTACCTCCTGAAATCGGTTTCCTGCAATTCTGCCCCGCTTTCAACTCCTCTTGGCAGCCTTACTTCAATATAGTTTTGGACGATAGCTGTCATTTATAACTCTGCAGTTTTGTGAATTACAGTACCCCTGAGTTCCTTTCTTCAACTTGCTTTCTTGTGAGCTCCCTGCAACACCGCAGGATTGCTTCAGGCCCTAGTGTGCTTCTGGCATGGCACACTGAGCCTTTGGTTAATTCCTCTTCGTGGTGGGAAATGAGAGTTAAATTTGCCCGTCCAGACACCTCCACCTAGTCTCTCATTGGTTCTCCCTGTTCCTGTTCATCTTACGCAAAAATTGCAAACTGGGCCAACCAGGAGGTTAAAGGCACTGACTCTCCAAGTGGGGAGAGTGTTAGTAAAGCGTCTGGAATGTTGCACCCGAGTACCAGGGGACGAAAACTGAGACACATTTGAACACGTTTCCCGATCACATGGTGGATCATACTCTGGGTTCCACATGCATGTTTTAGCTGAAGGAAGAATCCCTTAAACATGCAGAGTTGAGACCCATGGAATGGGTACCATGCAATATGACTTCAAAGGGCCTGCATTTGCTCACCGAACCTCACCAATCCTATCACTGCTGCGTTTATGCCGCTGTACACACGCTTGATTCTCTTTTGGAGACATATAAATCCAAAGGTTTTAAGATTCTTACTAGTCAGGTATATTCTTAGGCGTTTATTATGGGGTGTTGAGTCCACTTCTTTGAGCAAGGAGTAGCTCTTGCCTATTACATATTTGGCTTATGGAACGGTATCTGTGCTAATTTCAATCTCTGGTTTTATTCCGCACCCCAACTCACCTTTCCCCTTAAGCAAGCATAAGTTGGTTTTCTACATTTGAGACCCTGTTCTGTTTTGTAATTCAGTTCCTGTGTAGCCAAGTTTACATTCCGTGTAGGAGTGATATCTTATGATGTTTCTTTTTCTGTGTGATTTATTTCACTTAGAATCATCGTACCTGAATCCACTCATTATGCTGCTACGGGCCTGATGACATAGATTTCATTGCTGAGTGATATTGCATTGTACGTATGTACCACAACTTCTTTATCCATCTTTCGCTTTCTGTGATATTGAACTTGTACAGTAAACGAGGTTCTTGTAAACAGAGCCGGCCGAAACTTTGGGGTGGCTGTGTCTTTTTGAATTTAATTTCCCTAAGCTATAGGACCATAAGTGGGAGTGCCCTAGGCTCTGTTGCTTTGTTTTTTGGATGTTTCAGGAAACACCATACACTTCTCCAGAGTGGCTGTTGGCAATTTACATCCCACCCATCAGCATAAAAAGGCTCCCAGTTCTCCTTAGCCTGTCCTGCCTTTCTGGATTTTACACTTTTTTCAGATGGCTCTTTTGACTGGGGGGCAGTGAGACTTCATTGTAGTGCAGATTTCCTTTGCAAGCTTGCTTGGTTGGCCAAAAAGGGCGTATGCGTTTTTTCCTGAATATATTCAGGAAAAAACTCATACGCCCTTTTTGGCCAAGTGCATCATTGTGGACGTTCTGCCTCTTTTCCTATGCTTTACATGCAATTCCAGTCTACCTCCTGAAATCGGTTTCCTGCAATTCTGCCCCGCTTTCAACTCCTCTTGGCAGGCTTACTTCAATATATTTTTGGAAGATAGCTGTCATTTATAACTCTGCAGGTTTGTGAATTACAGTGGCCCTGAGCTCCTTTCTTCAACTCGCTTTCTTGTGAGCTGGCCGCAACACCGCAGGATTGCTTTAGGCCTTAGTGTGCTTCTGGCATGGCACGCTGAGCCTTTGGTTATTTCCTCTTCCTGGTGGGAAATGAGAGTTAAATTTGCCCGTCCAGACACCTCCACCTAGTCTCTCATTGGTTATCCCTATTCCTGTTCATCTTACGCAGAAATTGCAAACTGGGCCAAACAGGAGGTTAAAGGCACTCACTCTCCAAGTGGGGAGAGTGTTAGTAAAGCGTCTGGAATGTTGCACCCGAGTACCAGGGGACGAAAACTGAGACACATTTGAACACGTTTCCCGATCACACGGTGGATCATACTCTGGGTTCCACATGCATGTTTTAGCTGAAGGAAGAATCCCTGAAACCTGGAGAGTTGAGACCCATGGAATGGGTACCATGCAATATGACTTCAAAGGGTCTGCATTTGCTCACCGAACCTCACCACTCCTATCACTGCTGCGTTTATGCCGCTGTACACACGCTTGATTCTCTTTCGGAGACATATAAATCCATAGGTTTTAAGATTCTTACTAGTCAGGTATATTGTTAGGCGTTTAATATGAGGTGTTGAGTCCACTTCGTTGAGCAAGGAGTAGCTCTTGTCTATTACATATTTGGCTTATGGAACGGTATCTGTGCTAATTTCAATCTCTGGTTTTATGCAGCACCCCAACTCACCTTTCCACTTAAGCAAGCATAAGTTGGTTTTCTACTTTGAGACCCTGTTCTGTTTTGTAATACAGTTCCTGTGTAGCCAAGTTTACATTCCGTGTATTAGTGATACCTTATGATGTTTCTTTTTCTGTGTGACTTATTTCACTTAGAATCATCATACCTGAATCCACTCATTATGCTGCTACGGGCCTGATGACATAGATTTCATTGCTGAGTGATATTGCATTGTACGTAAGTACCACAACTTCTTTATCCATTTTTCGCTTTCTGTGATATTGAACTTGTACCATAAACGAGGTTCTTGTAAACAGAGCCGTCCCAAACTTTGGGGTGGCTGTGTCTTTTTGATTTTAATTTCCCTAAGCTATAGGACTATAAGTGGAATTGCCCTAGGCTCTGTTGCTTTGTTTTTTAGATGTTTCAGGAAACACCATACACTTCTCCAGAGTGGCTGCTGGCAATTTACATGCCGCCCATGATCATAACAAGGTTCCCAGTTCTCCATGGCCTGTCCTGCCTTTCTGGATTTTACACTTTTTTCAGATAGCCCTTCTGACCGGGGGGCAGTGAGACTTCATTGTAGTGCAGATTTCCTTTGCAAGCTTGCTTGGTTGGCCAAAACGGGCGTATGCGTTTTTTCCTGTATATATTCAGGAAAAAACGCATATGCCCTTTTTGGCCAAGTGCATCATTGTGGACGTTCTGCCTCTTTTCCTATGCTTTACATGCAATTCCCGTCTACCTCCTGAAATCGGTTTCGTGCAATTCTGCACCACTTTCAAGTCTTCTTGGCAGCCTTACTTCAATATATTTTTGGACGATAGCTGTCATTTATAACTCTGCAGGTTTGTGAATTACAGTGCCCCTGAGCTCCTTTCTTCAACTCGCTTTTTTGTGAGCTGGCCGCAACACCGCAGGATTGCTTCAGGCCCTAGTGTGGATCCGGCACGGCACGCTGAGCCTTTGGTTAATTCCTCTTCCTGGTGGGAAATGAGAGTTAAATTTGCCCGTCCAGACACCTCCAGCTAGTTTATCATTGGTTCTCCCTATTCCTGTACATTTTCCGCAGAAATTGCAAACTGGGCCATACAGGAGGTTAAAGGCACGGACTCTCCAAGTGGAGAGAGTGTTAGTAAAGCGTCTGGAGTGTTGCACCCGAGTACCAGGGGACGAAAACTGAGACACATTTGAACACGTTTCCTGATCACACGGTGGATCATACTCTGGGTTCCACATGCATGTTTTAGCTGAAGGAAGAATCCCTTAAACCTGGAGAGTTGAGACCCATGGAATGGGTACCATGCAATATAACTTCATAGGGTCTGCATTTGCTCACCGAACCTCACCAATCCTATCACCGCTGCGTTTATGTCGCTGTACACACGCTTGATTCTCTTTCGGAGACATATAAATTGGTAGGTTTTTAGATTATTTCTAGTCAGGTATATTGTTAGGCGTTTAATATGGGGTGTTGAGTACACTTCGTTGAGCAAGGAGTAGCTCTTGTCTATTACATATTTGGCTTATGGAACGGTATCTGTGCTAATTTCAATCTGTGGTTTCATGCAGCACCCCAACTCACCTTTCCCCTTAAGCAAGCATAAGTTGGTTTTCTACATTTGAGACCCTGTTCTGTTTTGTAATTCAGATCCTGTGTAGCCAAGTTTACATTCCGTGTAGTAGTGATATCTTATGATGTTTCTTTTTCTGTGTGACTTATTTCACTTAGAATCATCGTACCTGAATCCACTCATTATGCTGCTACGGGCCTGATGACATAGATTTCATTGCTGAGTGACATTGCATTGTACGTAAGTACCACAACTTCTTTATCAATTTTTCGCTTTTGTGATATTGAACTTGTACCGTAAACAAGATTCTTGTAAACAGAGCCGTCCCAAACTTTGGGGTGGCTGTGTCTCTTTGATTTTAATTGCCCTAAGCTATAGGACCATAAGTGGAAGTGCCCTAGGCTCTGTTGCTTAGTTTTTTAGATGTTACAGGAAACACCATACACTTCTCCAGAGTGGCTGTTGGCAATTTACATCCCGCCCATCAGCATAAGAAGGCTCCCAGTTCTTCATGGCCTGTCCTGCCTTTCTGGATTTTACACTTTTTTCATATGGCCCTTTTGACCGGGGGGCAGCGAGACTTCATTGTAGTGCAGATTTCCTTTGCAAGCTTGCTTGGTTGGCCAAAAAGGGCGTATGCGTTTTTTCCTGAATATATTCCGGAAAAAACGCATACGCCCTTTTTGGCCAAGTGCATCATTGTGGACGTTCTGCCTCTTTTCCTATGCTTTACATGCAATTCCCGTCTACCTCCTGAAATCGGTTTCCTGCAATTCTGCCCCACTTTCAAGTCCTCTTGGCAGCCTTACTTCAATATATTTTTGGACGATAGCTGTCATTTATAACTCTGCAGGTTTGTGAATTACAGTGCCCCTGAGCTCCTTTCTTCAACTCGCTTTCTTGTGAGCTGGCCGCAACACCGCAGGATTGCTTCAGGCCCTAGTGTGGTTCCGGCACGGCATGCTGAGCCTTTGGTTAATTCCTCTTTCTGGTGGGAAATGAGAGTTAAATTTGCCCGTCCAGAGACCTCCAGCTAGTTTATCATTGGTTCTCCCTATTCCTGTACATTTTCCGCAGAAATTGCAAACTGGGCCATACAAGAGTTTAAAGGCACTGACTCTCCAAGTGGGGAGAGTGTTAGTAAAGCGTCTGGAGTGTTGCACCCGAGTACCAGGGGACGAAAACTGAGACACATTTGAACACGTTTCCCAATCACACGGTGGATCATAATCTGTGTTCCACATACATGTTTTAGCTGAAGGAAGAATCCCTTAAACCTGGAGAGTTGAGACCCATGGAATGGGTACCATGCAGTATGACTTCAAAGGGTCTGCATTTGCTCACCGAACCTCACCAATCCTATCACTGCTGCGTTTATGCCGCTGTACACACGCTTGATTCTCTTTCGGAGACATATAAATCCATAGGTTTTAAGATTCTTACTAGTCAGTTATATTCTTAGGCGTTTAATATGGGGTGTTGAGTCCACTTCGTTGAGCAAGGAGTAGCTCTTGTCTATTACATATTTGGCTTATGGAACGGTATCTGTGCTAATTTCAATCTCTGGTTTCATGCAGCACCCCAACTCACCTTTCCCCTTAAGCAAGCATAAGTTGGTTTTCTACATTTGAGACCCTGTTCTGTTTTGTAATTCAGTTCCTGTGTAGCCAAGTTTACCTTCCGTGTAGTAGTGATATCTTATGGTGTTTCTTTTTCTGTGTGACTTATTTCACTTAGAATCATCGTACCTGAATCCACTCATTATGCTGCTACGGGCCTGATGACATAGATCTCATTGCTGAGTGATATTGCATTGTACGTAAGTACCACAACTTCTTTATCCATTTTTCGCTTTCTCTGATATTGAACTTGTACCGTAAACGAGGTTCTTGTAAACAGAGCCGTCCCAAACTTTGGGGTGGCTGTGTCTTTTTGATTTTAATTTCCCTAAGCTATAGGACCATAAGTGGAAGTGCCCTAGGCTCTGTTGCTTTGTTTTTTAGATGTTTCAGGAAACACCATACACTTCTCCAGAGTGGCTGTTGGCAATTTACATCCCGCCCATCAGCATAACAAGGCTCCCAGTTCTCCATGGCCTGTCCTGCCTTTCTGGATTTTACACATTTTTCAGATGGCCCTTTTGACTGGGCGGCAGCGAAACTTCATTGTAGTGCAGATTTCCTTTGCAAGCTTGCTTGGTTGGCCAAAACGGGCGTATGCGTTTTTTCCTGTATATATTCAGGAAAAAACGCATACGCCCATTTTGGCCAAGTGCATCGTTGTGGACGTTCTGCCTCTTTTCCTATGCTTTACATGCAATTCCAGTCTACCTCCTGAAATCGGTTTCCTGCAATTCTGCCCCGCTTTCAACTCCTCTTGGCAGGCTTACTTCAATATATTTTTGGAAGATAGCTGTCATTTATAACTCTGCAGGTTTGTGAATTACAGTGCCCCTGAGCTCCTTTCTTCAACTCGCTTTCTTGTGAGCTGGCCGCAACACCGCAGGATTGCTTTAGGCCTTAGTGTGCTTCTGGCATGGCACGCTGAGCCTTTGGTTATTTCCTCTTCCTGGTGGGAAATGAGAGTTAAATTTGCCCGTCCAGACACCTCCACCTAGTCTCTCATTGGTTATCCCTATTCCTGTTCATCTTACGCAGAAATTGCAAACTGGGCCAAACAGGAGGTTAAAGGCACTCACTCTCCAAGTGGGGAGAGTGTTAGTAAAGCGTCTGGAATGTTGCACCCGAGTACCAGGGGACGAAAACTGAGACACATTTGAACACGTTTCCCGATCACACGGTGGATCATACTCTGGGTTCCACATGCATGTTTTAGCTGAAGGAAGAATCCCTGAAACCTGGAGAGTTGAGACCCATGGAATGGGTACCATGCAATATGACTTCAAAGGGTCTGCATTTGCTCACCGAACCTCACCACTCCTATCACTGCTGCGTTTATGCCGCTGTACACACGCTTGATTCTCTTTCGGAGACATATAAATCCATAGGTTTTAAGATTCTTACTAGTCAGGTATATTGTTAGGCGTTTAATATGGGGTGTTGAGTCCACTTCGTTGAGCAAGGAGTAGCTCTTGTCTATTACATATTTGGCTTATGGAACGGTATCTGTGCTAATTTCAATCTCTGGTTTTATGCAGCACCCCAACTCACCTTTCCACTTAAGCAAGCATAAGTTGGTTTTCTACTTTGAGACCATGTTCTGTTTTGTAATTCAGTTCCTGTGTAGCCAAGTTTACATTCCGTGTATTAGTGATACCTTATGATGTTTCTTTTTCTGTGTGACTTATTTCACTTAGAATCATCATACCTGAATCCACTCATTATGCTGCTACGGGCCTGATGACATAGATTTCATTGCTGAGTGATATTGCATTGTACGTAAGTACCACAACTTCTTTATCCATTTTTCGCTTTCTGTGATATTGAACTTGTACCATAAACGAGGTTCTTGTAAACAGAGCCGTCCCAAACTTTGGGGTGGCTGTGTCTTTTTGATTTTAATTTCCCTAAGCTATAGGACTATAAGTGGAATTGCCCTAGGCTCTGTTGCTTTGTTTTTTAGATGTTTCAGGAAACACCATACACTTCTCCAGAGTGGCTGCTGGCAATTTACATCCCGCCCATCAGCATAACAAGGCTCCCAGTTCTCCATGGCCTGTCCTGCCTTTCTGGATTTAACACTTTTCTCAGATGGCCCTTTTGACTGGGCGGCAGTGAGACTTCATTGTAGTGCAGATTTCCTTTGCAAGCTTTCTTGGTTGGCCAAAAAGGGCGTATGCGTTTTTTCCTGAATGGAAAAAACGCATACGCCCTTTTTGGCCAAGTGCATCGTTGTGGACGTTCTGCCTCTTTTCCTATGCTTTACATGCAATTCCCGTCTACCTCCTGAAATCGGTTTCGTGCAATTCTGCACCACTTTCAAGTCTTCTTGGCAGCCTTACTTCAATATATTTTTGGACGATAGCTGTCATTTATAACTCTGCAGGTTTGTGAATTACAGTGCCCCTGAGCTCCTTTCTTCAACTCGCTTTTTTGTGAGCTGGCCGCAACACCGCAGGATTGCTTCAGGCCCTAGTGTGGATCCGGCACGGCACGCTGAGCCTTTGGTTAATTCCTCTTCCTGGTGGGAAATGAGAGTTAAATTTGCCCGTCCAGACACCTCCAGCTAGTTTATCATTGGTTCTCCCTATTCCTGTACATTTTCCGCAGAAATTGCAAACTGGGCCATACAGGAGGTTAAAGGCACGGACTCTCCAAGTGGGGAGAGTGTTAGTAAAGCGTCTGGAGTGTTGCACCCGAGTACCAGGGGACGAAAACTGAGACACATTTGAACACGTTTCCTGATCACACGGTGGATCATACTCTGTGTTCCACATGCATGTTTTAGCTGAAGGAAGAATCCCTTAAACTTGGAGAGTTGAGACCCATGGAATGGGTACCATGCAATATGACTTCAAAGGGTCTGCATTTGCTCACCGAACCTCGCCAATCCTATCACTGCTGCGTTTATGCTGCTGTACACACGCTTGATTCTCTTTCGGAGACATATAAATCCGTAGGTTTTTAGATTATTTCTAGTCAGGTATATTCTTAGGCGTTTAATATGGGGTGTTGAGTCCACTTCGTTCAGCAAGGAGTAGCTCTTGTCTATTGCATATTTGGCTTATGGAACGGTATCTGTGCTAATTTCAATCTCTGTTTTCATGCAGCACCCCAACTCACCTTTCCCCTTAAGCAAGCATAAGTTGGTTTTCTACATTTGAGACCCTGTTCTGTTTTGTAATTCAGTTCCTGTGTAGCCAAGTTTACATTCCGTGTAGTAGTGATATCTTATGATGTTTCTTTTTCTGTGTGACTTATTTCACTTAGAATCATCGTACCTGAATCCACTCATTATGCTGCGACGGGCCTGATGACATAGATTTCATTGCTGAGTGATATTGCATTGTACGTAAGTACCACAACTTCTGTATCCATTTTTCGCTTTCTGTGATATTGAACTTGTACCGTAAACGAGGTTCTTGTAAACAGAGCCGTCCCAAACTTTGGGGTGGCTGTGTCTTTTTGATTTTAATTTCCCTAAGCTATAGGACCATAAATGGAAGTGCCCTAGGCTCTGTTGCTTTGTTTTTTAGATGTTTCAGGAAACACCATACACTTCTCCAGAGTGGCTGTTGGCAATTTACATCCCGCCCACCAGCATAACAAGGCTCCCAGTTCTCCATTGCCTGTCCTGCCTTTCTGGATTTTACACTTTTTTCAGATGGCCCTTTTGACCGGGGGGCAGTGAGACTTCATTGTAGTGCAGATATCCTTTGCAAGCTTGCTTGGTTGGCCAAAAAGGGCGTATGCGTTTTTTCCTGAATATATTCAGGAAAAAACGCATACGCCCTTTTTGGCCAAGTGCATCATTGTGGACGTTCTGCCTCTTTTCCTATGCTTTACATGCAATTCCCGTCTACCTCCTGAAATCGGTTTCCTGCAATTCTGCCCCACTTTCAAGTCCTCTTGGCAGCCTTACTTCAATATATTTTTGGACGATAGCTGTCATTTATAACTCTGCAGGTTTGTGAATTACAGTGCCCCTGAGCTCCTTTCTTCAACTCGCTTTCTTGTGAGCTGGCCGCAACACCGCAGGATTGCTTCAGGCCCTAGTGTGGTTCCGGCACGGCATGCTGAGCCTTTGGTTAATTCCTCTTTCTGGTGGGAAATGAGAGTTAAATTTGCCCGTCCAGAGACCTCCAGCTAGTTTATCATTGGTTCTCCCTATTCCTGTACATTTTCCGCAGAAATTGCAAACTGGGCCATACAAGAGTTTAAAGGCACTGACTCTCCAAGTGGGGAGAGTGTTAGTAAAGCGTCTGGAGTGTTGCACCCGAGTACCAGGGGACGAAAACTGAGACACATTTGAACACGTTTCCCAATCACACGGTGGATCATAATCTGTGTTCCACATACATGTTTTAGCTGAAGGAAGAATCCCTTAAACCTGGAGAGTTGAGACCCATGGAATGGGTACCATGCAGTATGACTTCAAAGGGTCTGCATTTGCTCACCGAACCTCACCAATCCTATCACTGCTGCGTTTATGCCGCTGTACACACGCTTGATTCTCTTTCGGAGACATATAAATCCATAGGTTTTAAGATTCTTACTAGTCAGTTATATTCTTAGGCGTTTAATATGGGGTGTTGAGTCCACTTCGTTGAGCAAGGAGTAGCTCTTGTCTATTACATATTTGGCTTATGGAACGGTATCTGTGCTAATTTCAATCTCTGGTTTCATGCAGCACCCCAACTCACCTTTCCTCTTAAGCAAGCATAAGTTGGTTTTCTACATTTGAGACCCTGTTCTGTTTTGTAATTCAGTTCCTGTGTAGCCAAGTTTACCTTCCGTGTAGTAGTGATATCTTATGGTGTTTCTTTTTCTGTGTGACTTATTTCACTTAGAATCATCGTACCTGAATCCACTCATTATGCTGCTACGGGCCTGATGACATAGATCTCATTGCTGAGTGATATTGCATTGTACGTAAGTACCACAACTTCTTTATCCATTTTTCGCTTTCTCTGATATTGAACTTGTACCGTAAACGAGGTTCTTGTAAACAGAGCCGTCCCAAACTTTCGGGTGGCTGTGTCTTTTTGATTTTAATTTCCCTAAGCTATAGGACCATAAGTGGAAGTGCCCTAGGCTCTGTTGCTTTGTTTTTTAGATGTTTCAGGAAACACCATACACTTCTCCAGAGTGGCTGTTGGCAATTTACATCCCGCCCATCAGCATAACAAGGCTCCCAGTTCTCCATGGCCTGTCCTGCCTTTCTGGATTTTACACATTTTTCAGATGGCCCTTTTGACTGGGCGGCAGTGAGACTTCATTGTAGTGCAGATTTCCTTTGCAAGCTTGCTTGGTTGGCCAAAAAGGGCGTATGCGTTTTTTCCTGAATATATTCAGGAAAAAACGCATACGCCCATTTTGGCCAAGTGCATCGTTGTGGACGTTCTGCCTCTTTTCCTATGCTTTACATGCAATTCCAGTCTACCTCCTGAAATCGGTTTCGTGCAATTCTGCACCACTTTCAAGTCCTCTTGGCAGCCTTACTTCAATATATTTTTGGACGATAGCTGTCATTTATAACTCTGCAGGTTTGTGAATTACAGTGCCCCTGAGCTCCTTTCTTCAACTCGCTTTTTTGTGAGCTGGCCGCAACACCGCAGGATTGCTTCAGGCCCTAGTGTGGATCCGGCACGGCACGCTGAGCCTTTGGTTAATTCCTCTTCCTGGTGGGAAATGAGAGTTAAATTTGCCCGTCCAGACACCTCCAGCTAGTTTATCATTGGTTCTCCCTATTCCTGTACATTTTCCGCAGAAATTGCAAACTGGGCCATACAGGAGGTTAAAGGCACTGACTCTCCAAGTGGAGAGAGTGTTAGTAAAGCGTCTGGAGTGTTGCACCCGAGTACCAGGGGACGCAAACTGAGACACATTTGAACACGTTTCCTGATCACACGGTGGATCATACTCTGTGTTCCACATGCATGTTTTAGCTGAAGGAAGAATCCCTTAAACTTGGAGAGTTGAGACCCATGGAATGGGTACCATGCAATATGACTTCAAAGGGTCTGCATTTGCTCACTGAACCTCACCAATCCTATCACTGCTGCGTTTATGCCGCTGTACACACGCTTGATTCTCTTTCGGAGACATATAAATCCGTAGTTTTTAAGATTATTTCTAGTCAGGTGTATTCTTAAGCGTTTAATATGGGGTGTTGAGTCCACTTCGTTGAGCAAGGAGTAGCTCTTGTCTATTACATATTTGGCTTATGGAACGGTATCTGTGCTAATTTCAATCTCTGGTTTCATGCAGCACCCCAACTCACCTTTCCCCTTAAGCAAGCATAAGATGGTTTTCTACATTTGAGACCCTGTCCTGTTTTGTAATTCAGTTCCTGTGTAGCCAAGTTTACATTCCGTGTAGTAGTGATATCTTATGATGTTTCTTTTTCTGTGTGACTTATTTCACTTAGACTCATCATACCTGCATCCACTCATTATGCTGCTACGGGTCTGATGACATAGATTTCATTGCTGAGTGATATTGCATTGTACGTAAGTACCACAACTTCTTTATCCATTTTTCGCTTTCTGTGATATTGAACTTGTACAGTAAACGAGGTTCTTGTAAACAGAGCCGTCCCAAAGTTTGGGGAGGCTGTGTCTTTTTGATTTTAATTTCCCTAAGCTATAGGACCATAAGTGGAAGTGCCCTAGGCTCTGTTGCTTTGTTTTTTAGATGTTTCAGGAAACACCATATACTTCTCCAGAGTGGCTGTTGGCAATTTACATCCCGCCCACCAGCATAACAAGGCTCCCAGTTCTCCATGGCCTGTCCTGCCTTTCTGGATTTTACACTTTTTTCAGATGGCCCTTTTGACCGGGGGGCAGTGAGACTTCATTGTAGTGTAGATTTCCTTTGCAAGCTTGCTTGGTTGGCCAAAAAGGGCGTATGCGTTTTTTCCTTTCAGGAAAAAACGCATACGCCCTTTTTGGCCAAGTGCATCATTGTGGACGTTCTGCCTCTTTTCCTATGCTTTACATGCAATTCCAGTGTACCTCCTGAAATCGGTTTCCTGCAATTCTGCCCGGCATTCAAGTCCTCTTGGCAGCCTTACTTCAATATATTTTTGGACGATAGCTGTCATTTATAACTCTGCAGGTATGTGAATTACAGTGCCCCTGAGTTCCTTTCTTCAACTCGCTTTCTTGTGAGCTGGCCGCAACACCGCAGGATTGCTTCAGGCCCTAGTGTGGTTCCGGCACGGCATGCTGAGCCTTTGGTTAATTCCTCTTTCTGGTGGGAAATGAGAGTTAAATTTGCCCATCCAGACACCTCCAGCTAGTTTCTCATTGGTTATCCCTATTCCTGTACATTTTCCGCAGAAATTGCAAACTGGGCCAAACAGTAGTTTAAAGACACTGACTCTCCAAGTGGGTAGAGTGTTAGTAAAGCGTCTTGAATGTTGCACCCGAGTACGAGGGGACGAAAACTGAGACACATTTGAACACGTTTCCTGATCACACGGTGGATCATACTCTGTGTTCCACATGCATGTTTCAGCTGAAGGAAGAATCCCTTAAACCTGGAGAGTTGAGACCCATGGAATGGGTACCATGCAATATGACTTCAAAGGGTCTGCATTTGCTCACCGAACCTCACCAATCCTATCACTGCTGCGTTTATGCCGCTGTACACACGCTTGATTCTCTTTCGGAGACATATAAATCCGTAGGTTTTAAGATTATTTCTAGTCAGGTATATTCTTAGGCGTTTAATATGGGGTGTTGAGTCCACTTCGTTGAGCAAGGTGTAGCTGTTGTCTATTACATATTTGGCTTATGGAGCGGTATCTGTGCTAATTTCAATCTCTGGTTTCATGCAGCACCCCAACTCACCTTTCCCCTTAAGCAAGCATAAGTTGGTTTTCTACATTTGACACCCTGTTCTGTTTTGTAATTCAGTTCCTGTGTAGCCAAGTTTACATTCCGTGTAGTAGTGATATCTTATGATGTTTCTTTTTCTGTGTGACTTATTTCACTTAGAATCATCATACCTGAATCCAATCATTGTTCTGCTACGGGCCTGATGACATAGATTTCATTGCTGAGTGATATTGCATTGTACGTAAGTACCACAACTTCTGTATCCATTTTTCGCTTTCTGTGATATTGAACTTGTACAGTAAACGAGGTTCTTGTAACCAGAGCCGTCCCAAAGTTTGGGGAGGCTGTGTCTTTTTGATTTTAATTTCCCTAAGCTATAGGACCATAAGTGGAAGTGCCCTAGGCTCTGTTGCTTTGTTTTTTAGATGTTTCAGGAAACACCATACACTTCTCCAGAGTGGCTGTTGGCAATTTACATCCCGCCCATCAGCATAACAAGGCTCCCAGTTCTCCATGCCAAGTCCTTCCTTTCTGGATATTACACTTTCTTCAGATGGCCCTTTTGACCGGGGGGCAGTGAGACTTCATTGTAGTGCAGATTTCCTTTGCAAGCCTGCTTGGTTGGCGAAAAAGGGCGTATGCGTTTTTTCCTGAATATATTCAGGAAAGAACACATACGCCCTTTTTGGCCAAGTGCATCATTGTGGACGTTCTGCCTCTTTTCCTATGCTTTACATGCAAATCCCGTCTACCTCCTGAAATCGGTTTCCTGCAATTCTGCCCCGCTTTCAAGTCCTCTTGGCAGCCTTACTTCAATATATTTTTGGACGATAGCTGTCATTTATAACTCTGCAGGTTTGTGAATTACAGTGCCCCTGAGCTCCTTTCTTCAACTCGCTTTCTTGTGAGCTGGCCGCAACACCGCAGGATTGCTTCAGGCCCTAGTGTGGTTCCGGCACGGCATGCTGAGCCTTTGGTTAATTCCTCTTTCTGGTCGGAAATGAGAGTTAAATTTGCCCGTCCAGACACCTCCAGCTAGTTTCTCATTGGTTCTCCCTATTCCTGTACATTTTCCGCAGAAATTGCAAACTGGGCCATACAGGAGGTTAAAGGCACTGACTCTCCAAGTGGGGAGAGTGTTAGTAAAGCGTCTGGAGTGTTGCACCCGAGTACCAGGGGACGAAAACTGAGACACATTTGAACACGTTTCCTGATCACACGGTGGATCATACTCTGTGTTCCACATGCATGTTTTAGCTGAAGGAAGAATCCCTTAAACTTGGAGAGTTGAGACCCATGGAATGGGTACCATGCAATATGACTTCAAAGGGTCTGCATTTGCTCACTGAACCTCACCAATCCTATCACTGCTGCGTTTATGCCGCTGTACACACGCTTGATTCTCTTTCGGAGACATATAAATCCGTAGTTTTTAAGATTATTTCTAGTCAGGTGTATTCTTAAGCGTTTAATATGGGGTGTTGAGTCCACTTCGTTGAGCAAGGCGTAGCTCTTGTCTATTACATATTTGGCTTATGGAACGGTATCTGTGCTAATTTCAATCTCTGGTTTCATGCAGCACCCCAACTCACCTTTCCCCTTAAGCAAGCATAAGATGGTTTTCTACATTTGAGACCCTGTCCTGTTTTGTAATTCAGTTCCTGTGTAGCCAAGTTTACATTCCGTGTAGTAGTGATATCTTATGATGTTTCTTTTTCTGTGTGACTTATTTCACTTAGACTCATCATACCTGCATCCACTCATTATGCTGCTACGGGTCTGATGACATAGATTTCATTGCTGAGTGATATTGCATTGTACGTAAGTACCACAACTTCTTTATCCATTTTTCGCTTTCTGTGATATTGAACTTGTACAGTAAACGAGGTTCTTGTAAACAGAGCCGTCCCAAAGTTTGGGGAGGCTGTGTCTTTTTGATTTTAATTTCCCTAAGCTATAGGACCATAAGTGGAAGTGCCCTAGGCTCTGTTGCTTTGTTTTTTAGATGTTTCAGGAAACACCATATACTTCTCCAGAGTGGCTGTTGGCAATTTACATCCCGCCCACCAGCATAACAAGGCTCCCAGTTCTCCATGGCCTGTCCTGCCTTTCTGGATTTTACACTTTTTTCAGATGGCCCTTTTGACCGGGGGGCAGTGAGACTTCATTGTAGTGTAGATTTCCTTTGCAAGCTTGCTTGGTTGGCCAAAAAGGGCGTATGCGTTTTTTCCTTTCAGGAAAAAACGCATACGCCCTTTTTGGCCAAGTGCATCATTGTGGACGTTCTGCCTCTTTTCCTATGCTTTACATGCAATTCCAGTGTACCTCCTGAAATCGGTTTCCTGCAATTCTGCCCGGCATTCAAGTCCTCTTGGCAGCCTTACTTCAATATATTTTTGGACGATAGCTGTCATTTATAACTCTGCAGGTATGTGAATTACAGTGCCCCTGAGTTCCTTTCTTCAACTCGCTTTCTTGTGAGCTGGCCGCAACACCGCAGGATTGCTTCAGGCCCTAGTGTGGTTCCGGCACGGCATGCTGAGCCTTTGGTTAATTCCTCTTTCTGGTGGGAAATGAGAGTTAAATTTGCCCATCCAGACACCTCCAGCTAGTTTCTCATTGGTTATCCCTATTCCTGTACATTTTCCGCAGAAATTGCAAACTGGGCCAAACAGTAGTTTAAAGACACTGACTCTCCAAGTGGGGAGAGTGTTAGTAAAGCGTCTTGAATGTTGCACCCGAGTACGAGGGGACGAAAACTGAGACACATTTGAACACGTTTCCTGATCACACGGTGGATCATACTCTGTGTTCCACATGCATGTTTCAGCTGAAGGAAGAATCCCTTAAACCTGGAGAGTTGAGACCCATGGAATGGGTACCATGCAATATGACTTCAAAGGGTCTGCATTTGCTCACCGAACCTCACCAATCCTATCACTGCTGCGTTTATGCCGCTGTACACACGCTTGATTCTCTTTCGGAGACATATAAATCCGTAGGTTTTAAGATTATTTCTAGTCAGGTATATTCTTAGGCGTTTAATATGGGGTGTTGAGTCCACTTCGTTGAGCAAGGTGTAGCTGTTGTCTATTACATATTTGGCTTATGGAGCGGTATCTGTGCTAATTTCAATCTCTGGTTTCATGCAGCACCCCAACTCACCTTTCCCCTTAAGCAAGCATAAGTTGGTTTTCTACATTTGACACCCTGTTCTGTTTTGTAATTCAGTTCCTGTGTAGCCAAGTTTACATTCCGTGTAGTAGTGATATCTTATGATGTTTCTTTTTCTGTGTGACTTATTTCACTTAGAATCATCATACCTGAATCCAATCATTGTTCTGCTACGGGCCTGATGACATAGATTTCATTGCTGAGTGATATTGCATTGTACGTAAGTACCACAACTTCTGTATCCATTTTTCGCTTTCTGTGATATTGAACTTGTACAGTAAACGAGGTTCTTGTAACCAGAGCCGTCCCAAAGTTTGGGGAGGCTGTGTCTTTTTGATTTTAATTTCCCTAAGCTATAGGACCATAAGTGGAAGTGCCCTAGGCTCTGTTGCTTTGTTTTTTAGATGTTTCAGGAAACACCATACACTTCTCCAGAGTGGCTGTTGGCAATTTACATCCCGCCCATCAGCATAACAAGGCTCCCAGTTCTCCATGCCAAGTCCTTCCTTTCTGGATATTACACTTTCTTCAGATGGCCCTTTTGACCGGGGGGCAGTGAGACTTCATTGTAGTGCAGATTTCCTTTGCAAGCCTGCTTGGTTGGCGAAAAAGGGCGTATGCGTTTTTTCCTGAATATATTCAGGAAAGAACACATACGCCCTTTTTGGCCAAGTGCATCATTGTGGACGTTCTGCCTCTTTTCCTATGCTTTACATGCAAATCCCGTCTACCTCCTGAAATCGGTTTCCTGCAATTCTGCCCCGCTTTCAAGTCCTCTTGGCAGCCTTACTTCAATATATTTTTGGACGATAGCTGTCATTTATAACTCTGCAGGTTTGTGAATTACAGTGCCCCTGAGCTCCTTTCTTCAACTCGCTTTCTTGTGAGCTGGCCGCAACACCGCAGGATTGCTTCAGGCCCTAGTGTGGTTCCGGCACGGCATGCTGAGCCTTTGGTTAATTCCTCTTTCTGGTCGGAAATGAGAGTTAAATTTGCCCGTCCAGACACCTCCAGCTAGTTTCTCATTGGTTCTCCCTATTCCTGTACATTTTCCGCAGAAATTGCAAACTGGGCCATACAGGAGGTTAAAGGCACTGACTCTCCAAGTGGGGAGAGTGTTAGTAAAGCGTCTGGAGTGTTGCACCCGAGTACCAGGGGACGAAAACTGAGACACATTTGAACACGTTTCCTGATCACACGGTGGATCATACTCTGTGTTCCACATGCATGTTTTAGCTGAAGGAAGAATCCCTTAAACTTGGAGAGTTGAGACCCATGGAATGGGTACCATGCAATATGACTTCAAAGGGTCTGCATTTGCTCACTGAACCTCACCAATCCTATCACTGCTGCGTTTATGCCGCTGTACACACGCTTGATTCTCTTTCGGAGACATATAAATCCGTAGTTTTTAAGATTATTTCTAGTCAGGTGTATTCTTAAGCGTTTAATATGGGGTGTTGAGTCCACTTCGTTGAGCAAGGCGTAGCTCTTGTCTATTACATATTTGGCTTATGGAACGGTATCTGTGCTAATTTCAATCTCTGGTTTCATGCAGCACCCCAACTCACCTTTCCCCTTAAGCAAGCATAAGATGGTTTTCTACATTTGAGACCCTGTCCTGTTTTGTAATTCAGTTCCTGTGTAGCCAAGTTTACATTCCGTGTAGTAGTGATATCTTATGATGTTTCTTTTTCTGTGTGACTTATTTCACTTAGACTCATCATACCTGCATCCACTCATTATGCTGCTACGGGTCTGATGACATAGATTTCATTGCTGAGTGATATTGCATTGTACGTAAGTACCACAACTTCTTTATCCATTTTTCGCTTTCTGTGATATTGAACTTGTACAGTAAACGAGGTTCTTGTAAACAGAGCCGTCCCAAAGTTTGGGAAGGCTGTGTCTTTTTGATTTTAATTTCCCTAAGCTATAGGACCATAAGTGGAAGTGCCCTAGGCTCTGTTGCTTTGTTTTTTAGATGTTTCAGGAAACACCATATACTTCTCCAGAGTGGCTGTTGGCAATTTACATCCCGCCCACCAGCATAACAAGGCTCCCAGTTCTCCATGGCCTGTCCTGCCTTTCTGGATTTTACACTTTTTTCAGATGGCCCTTTTGACCGGGGGGCAGTGAGACTTCATTGTAGTGTAGATTTCCTTTGCAAGCTTGCTTGGTTGGCCAAAAAGGGCGTTTGCGTTTTTTCCTGAATATATTCAGGAAAAAACGCATACGCCCTTTTTGGCCAAGTGCATCATTGTGGACGTTCTGCCTCTTTTCCTATGCTTTACATGCAATTCCAGTCTACCTCCTGAAATCGGTTTCCTGCAATTCTGTCCCGCTTTCAAGTCCTCTTGGCAGCCTTACTTCAATATATTTTTGGACGATAGCTGTCATTTATAACTCTGCAGGTTTGTGAATTACAGTGCCCATGAGCTCTGTTCTTCAACTCGCTTTCTTGTGAGCTGGCCGCAACACCGCAGGATTGCTTCAGGCCCTAGTTTGGTTCCGGCATGGCATGCTGAGCCTTTGGTTAATTCCTCTTCCTGGTGGGAAATGAGAGTTAAATTTACCCGTCCAGACACCTCCAGCTAGTCTCTCATTGGTTCTCCCTATTCCTGTTCATTTTCCACAGAAATTGCAAACTGGGCCAAACAGGAGGTTAAAGGCACTGACTCTCCAAGTGGGGAGAGTGTTAGTAAAGCGTCTGGAATGTTGCACCCGAGTACCAGGGGACGAAAACTGAGACACATTTGAACACGTTTCCCGATCACACGGTGGATCATACTCTGGGTTCCACATGCATGTTTTAGCTGAAAGAAGAATCCCTTAAACCTGGAGAGTTGAGACCCATGGAATGGGCACCATGCAATATGACTTCAAAGAGTCTGCATTTGCTCACCGAACCTCACCAATCCTATCACTGCTGCGTTTATGACACTGTACACACGCTTGATTCTCTTTCGGAGACATATAAATCCATAGGTTTTAAGATTCTTACTAGTTAGGTATATTCTTAGGCGTTTAATATGTGGTGTTGAGTCCAATTCGTTGAGCAAGGAGTAGCTCTTGTCTATTACATATTTGGCTTATGGAACGGTATCTGTGCTAATTTCAATCTCTGGTTTTATGCCGCACCCCAACTCACCTTTCCCCTTAAGCAAGCATAAGTTGGTTTTCTACATTTGAGACCCTGTTCTGTTTTGTAATTCAGTTCCTGTGTAGCCAAGTTTACATTCCGTGTAGTAGTGATATCTTATGATGTTTCTTTTTCTGTGTGACTTATTTCACTTAAAATCATCGTACCTGAATCCACTCATTATGCTGCTACGGGCCTGATGACATAGATTTCATTGCTGAGTGATATTGCATTGTACGTAAGTACCACAACTTCTTTATCCATTTTTCGCTTTCTGTGATATTGAACTTGTACCGTAAACGAGGTTCTTGTAAACAGAGCCGGCCCAAACTTTGGGGTGGCTGTGTCTTTTTTATTTTAATTTCCCTAAGCTATAGGACCATAAGTGGAAGTGCCCTAGGCTCTGTTGCTTTTTTTTTTAGATGTTTCAGGAAACACCATACACTTCTCCAGAGTGGCTGTTGGCAATTTACATGCCGCCCATCAGCATAACAAGGCTCCCTGTTCTCCATGGCCTGTCCTGCCTTTCTGGATTTTACACTTTTTTCAGATGACACTTTTGACCGGGGGGCAGTGAGACTTCATTGTAGTGCAGATTTCCTTTGCAAGCTTGCTTGGTTGACCAAAAAGGGCGTATGCGTTTTTTCCTGTATATATTCAGGAAAAAACGCATACGCACTTTTTGGCCAAGTGCATCATTGTGGACGTTCTGCCTCTTTTCCTATGCTTTACATGCAATTCCAGTCTACCTCCTGAAATCGGTTTCCTGCAATTCTGCCCCACTTTCAAGTCCTCTTGGCAGGCTTCCTTCAATATATTTTTGGACGATAGCTGTCATTTATAACTCTGCAAGTTTGTGAACTACAGTGCCCCTGAGCTCCTTTCTTCAACTCGCTTTCTTGTGAGCTGGCCGCAACACCGCAGGAAAGCTTCAGGCCCTAGTTTGGTTCCGGCATGGCATGATGAGCCTTTGTTTAATTCCTCTTCCTGGTGGGAAATGAGAGTTAAATTTGCCCGTCCAGACACCTCCAGCTAGTCTCTCATTGGTTCGCCCTCTTCCTGTTCATCTTCCGCAGAAATTGCAAACTGGACCAAACAGGAGGTTAAAGGCACTGACTCTCCAAGTGGGGAGAGTGTTAGTAAAGCGTCTGGAATGTTGCACCCGAGTACCAGGGGACGAAAACTGAGACACATTTGAACACGTTTCCCGATCACACAGTGGATCATACTCTGGGTTCCACATGCATGTTTTAGCTGAAGGAAGAATCCCGTAAACCTGGAGAGTTGAGACCTATGGAATGGGTACCATGCAATATGACTTCAAAGAGTCTGCATTTGCTCACCAAACCTCACCCATCCTATCACTGCTGCGTTTATGCCACTATACACACATTTGATTCTCTTTCGGAGACATATAAATCCATAGGTTTTAAGATTCTTACTAGTCAGGTATATTCTTAGGCTTTTAATATGGGGTGTTGAGTCCACTTCGTTGAGCAAGGAGTAGCTCTTGTCTATTACATATCTGGCTTATGGAACGGTATCTGTGCTAATTTCAATCTCTGGTTTTATGCAGCACCCCAACTCACCTTTCCCCTTAAGCAAGCATAAGTTGGTTTTCTGCATTTGAGACCCTTTTCTGTTTTGTAATTCAGTTCCTGTGTAGCCAAGTTTACATTCCGTGTATGAGTGATACATTATGATGTTTCTTTTTCTGTGTGACTTATTTCACTTAGAATCATCGTACCTGAATCCATTCATTATGCTGCTACGGGCCTGATGACATAGATTTCATTGCTGAGTGATATTGCATTGTACGTAAGTACCACAACTTCTTTATCCATTTTTCGCTTCCTGTGATATTGAAATTTTACCATAAACGAGGTTCTTGTAAACATGGCCGGCCCAAACTTTGTGGTGGCTGTGTCTTTTTGATTTTAATTTCCCTAAGCTATAGGACCATAAGTGGAAGTGTCCGAGGCTCTGTTGCTTTGTTTTTTAGATGTTTCAGGAAACACCATACACTTCTCCAGAGTGGCTGTTGGCAATTTACATCCCGCCCATCAGCATAACAAGGCTCCCTATTCTCCTTGGCCTGTCCTGTCTTTCTGGATTTTACAATTTTTTCAGATGGCCCTTTGGACCGGGGGGCAGTGAGACTTCATTGTAGTGCAGATTTCCTTTGCAAGCTTGCTTGGTTGGCCAAAAAGTGCGTATGCGTTTTTTCCTGAATATATTCAGGAAAAAACGCATACTCCCTTTTTGGCCAAGTGCATCATTGTGGACGTTCTGCCTCTTTTCCTATGCTTTACATGCAATTCCAGTCTACCTCCTGAATTCGGTTTCCTGCAATTCTGCCCTGCTCTCAGTGCCTCTTCATAGCCTTACCTCAATATACTTTTGGAAAATAGTTGGCCTTTATAACTCTGCAGGTTTTTGAATTGCAGTGGCCCTTAGCTCCATTTTTCAGCTCTTATTTTTGTGATCTTGCCTCATATCCACAGGATTTCTTCAGGCCCTATTCTTCTTCTGGGGCGCCTTGCTCTGCCTTTGGTTAATTCTTCTTCCTCATTTGAAATTAGAGTGACATGTGCCCATTGAAACCGCTACAGCTATTTTCTCACTGGTTCCCCCTATTCCCATTCATCCTCCGCACTAACTGCAGACTGTGCGATACTGGAACTTAAAGGCATTGACTCTCCATGTGGAGATGTTGTTAGTAAAGTGGCTGGAATGTTGATCCGGAGCCCCAGGAGAGGAAAATGAGGTGCATTTTAGAAACCTTTCCCGATCATATTGTATACCATCTGCTGGATTTCCCATGCATGGTTTAGCTGTAGGAAGATTCCCTTCAACTTGGAGTGTTGGGACCCTTGGAATAAGTAGCATGAAGTATTGCATTAAACTTTCGGCAGTTGCTCACCAAAGCTCACCAATCCTTTCAGCCCCAAGTGTCCAGCCTTATGTCTTATCCAGCTGTGGGTTTATATGTGGTCATTCCAGGTTGCATCACAGCCCCTGAGCGAATTTTGTAAGAATTTTTCTCTCTTTCATTGTTTCTGTGTTTTGGTTTTAAAATTTATTTCTATAATGGGGTTTAGCTCATTTTCACTGCTGTGTTTGTGCCGCTCTGCGCACACTTGATTCCCTTATAGAGATATGTCAATACATGGGTTTTAAGATTCTTATTACTCAGATATATTTCTCTGTGGTGTATAGGGTGTGTTGAGGCCAGTTCATTGAGCGAGGTGTAGATCTTGTCTGATACCTATTTGGTTTATTGAACGGTATCTGTGCTAATTTCAAACTCTGGTTTTATGCATCACCCCACCTCTCCTTTCCCCTTAAGCTGACATAAGTGTGTTTTCTAAATGTGAGACACTGTTCTGTTTTGTAATTCATTTTTTGTGCAGCCATATTTATCCTCCCTCTATAAGTGATATCTTATGATATGTTTCTTTTTCTGTTTGACTTATTTCAAGTAGTATTATCGGACCTCAATCCACTCTTTATCCTTCTACTAGCCTTATTACATTGATTTCATGATGAAGAGATATTCCATTGTACATAAGTACCACATTTTCTTTATCCATTGTTCTCTTTCCTGGGATATTTAAGGTGTACTGAAGTTGAGGTTCTTGTAAACAGAGTAGCCCTAAACTGTGGTGTGCTTGTGTCTTGTTGATTTTTAGACTTCCCTAGATATACTCCCGTGATTGGAAGTGCCCTATGCTCTGTCGCTCTGTTTTTTAGATGATTTAGGAACCACCATACACTTCTCCAGAGTGGCTCTCGGCAGTTCACACACCGTCCATCAGCGTATAAAGGCTCCCTGTTCTCCATGGCCTGTCCTGCATTTCTGGTTTTTACAATTTTTTCGGATGGCCCTTTTGACCGGTGGGAAATGAGACTTCTTTGTTGTGCACATTTGCATTGCTTGCTTGCTTGGTTGCCCATAAAGTGCGTATGCGTTTTTTCCTGGATATATTCAGGAAAAAACGCATACTCCCTTTTGGGCCAACTGCATCATTGTCGAAATTCTGCCGCTTTTCATGTGCTTTAAAGGCGAGTCCAATCTATCTCTTGAAATCTGTTTCTTGCAATTCTGTCTTGCATTCAGATCCTCTTCTTTGCCTTACCTCAACATATTTTTGGACGTTAGTTTTCATTTATAACTCTGCAGGTTTGTGAATTGCAGTGACCCTGAGCTCCATTTTTTAAGTTGCTCTTTTGTGAGCTGGCCTCAAAACCGCAGGATTGCTTCAGGCCCTATTTTGGCTCCGGCGAGGCGGGCTGAGCCTTTTTTTAATTCTTATTCTTAATGGGAAATTAGAGTGACATGTGCCCGTCCAAACCCCTACAACTATTCTCTCATTGGTTCCCCCTGTTCCCGTTCATCCTCCTCACAATTTGCAAAATGTGTGAAACAGAAGTTTAAATGTGCTGATTCTCTAAGTGGGGAGATTCTAAGTAACGTGGCTGGAATGATGAACAGGAGCACCAGGAGAGGATAAATGAGGTGCATTTTAGACACATCTCCCGATCACATGGTGTACAGTCCTCTGGGTTTTCCATGCATGTTTTAGCTGTAGGAAGATTCCTTGAACCTGCAGATTTGGGACCCATTGAATGGGTACCAGGTAGTATTACTTTAAAGGGTGTGCATTTCCTCACCCAACCTCACATTTCTCTTAGCGCGAACAGTTTCCAGCCTTATGTCTCATCCTGCTGTGGGTCTAGATGTGTTCAATCCATGTTGCATCACCATCCCTGAGGAAAAGTTGTAAGAGGTTTTCTCTGTCTCTCTGTCGTTTATTTTTTTCAATTTATTACTATGTTGTTTACAGCTGATTTTCAAAGCTCTGTTTCTTGCTGCTGTACATCCACTTGATTCACGTACAGAGAGACATCAATAATTTCTTTTTCAGATTCTTACCAGTCATAGATATTCTTTTCCGGTGACTTGAGTGTGCTGAGTGCAGTTCTTTTAGCTACCGTGTAGGCCTTGTTGATTATCAGTTTGGTATTTGGAATGGTATCTTTGCTAATTTCAACCTCCTGGATGATGCCTCACCCCTCCCCACCTTTCCCGTTTAGCAGCCTTATGTGTGTTTTCTACATATTTATGTCACTTAGAATGATCATACATAACTCCTCCGGAGTTGTTACAACTGGCCATATTTCATTGATTTCCAGGCTGAGTAATATTCCACTCTACATAAGTACCACATCTCTATCCATTTTTTCCCTCCAGAGACATTTAAGTTATATCCTAGTCGAGGATCTTTTAAACAGAGAGGCAGTAAACATTGGGGTGCCTGTGTCCTCTCGATTTTTGTTTTTCCCAAGATATACGCCCATGAGTGCAAGTGCCCTATGCTCTGTAGCTCATTTTTTAGATGCTTTAGTAAACACAATACACTTCTCCAGAATGGCCGTTGGCAATATACATTTCCACTATAAGCCTCACAGGGCTCCCTCTTCTCCTTGCCCTGTCCTGCATTTCTGGCGTTTACACTTTATGAGGATGGCTCTTCTGACTGATGCGAAGTGATATCTTTTGTAGTATTGATTTCCAGTGCCCACCTGTTTGGTTGGCTAAAAAAGTGTATGCCCTTTTCTTGAATATATACAGAAAAAAACGCATACAGCCTTTTTGGCCAACTGCAATGTCGGCAATGTTCAGCCCCTTTTCTTGTGCTTAATGGCAAGTCCTTTCTACCTCCTCAAATCCCTTTCCTGCCATTCTCCCTTGCTTGCCAATCCTTTTCTCTGACTTTCCTCAAGACATTTTTCAGTGATAGATATTTTCAACTCTGCAGTTTCGTGAATTTTACTGCCCCTGAGTTCCATTGTTCAACTTGTGTTTATGGGAACTGGCCACAAAGCAGTGGGATTTCCTCAAGCCCTATACTGTTTCCATGGGCAACCCTAGCCTTTGGTCAATTCATCTTCCTGATTGGAAATTAGAGTGACATGTGCCTGTCTGAACACCTAGGACTTGTCTCTCATTGTTCCTCATCCTTCCGCTTCATCCTCTGGACAAATTCCAAACTGTACGCAACAGGATGTTGACAGTGTTGACATCTCCAAGTGGGGAGACTGTTAGTAAAGACGCTGGAGGGGTGAACCCGAGCACCAGGAGATGAGGAGATGAGATGCCTTTTCCAAACTCTTCCCGATCAGACGGTATACCATCCTCTGGGTGTGACAGACATGTTTTAGCAGTAGGAAGAGTCCCATTCATGTAAGGAGAACACCAGGGCTTTTTCAAAATCAGTGTCTCCCCGAAACCCAAACTGGGGAGTTTTTTAAGCTACGGCTACACATATGTTCATTAAGGGCCTTGGGAAGTAGGCAGAGTCCAAACTTTAGATGACTGAAGTCTTCAGGGTCAGAAGCACTCACCACCGGCTTCCCTTAGGTTACACTTTAACTGTCATTGATAGATGATGTCAATAAAAATATCTGTTCTTTTTCCGATTATTTCCCC
Organism: Leucopleurus acutus; assembly: GCF_964270905.1. Classification (NCBI taxonomy): domain Eukaryota; kingdom Metazoa; phylum Chordata; class Mammalia; order Artiodactyla; family Delphinidae; genus Leucopleurus; species Leucopleurus acutus. The sequence continues at coordinate 374,022 of NW_028139100.1, forward strand.
TTATAGGTTATTGCACAATATTGAGTGTAGTTCCCTGTGCTATACAGTAGTTCCTTGTTGATGATCTATTTTATACATAGCAGTGTGTATGTGTTAATTCCAAACTGTTAATTTATCCCTCCTCCCACCTTTCCCCTTTGGTAATAATAAATTATAAGATTTTATACTTCTCAGAAATGGGGGAGCTGAAAGAGAGGTATCATTTTCAATGGAAAAGCATTTAAAACAAGATTGAAGCTTTAACCAAGATTATTAGATGTACATCCTTGGAAAGAAATCACTTCATTTCTCTAATATTGACCTGACAAATAAGACAAACCTTTTCACTGAACTTGCTTATAATAAAGTGATGGAAATATCAAATGGAAGTGTTAGAAACATCTTATTTTACCCGAGCCTTATAAACTGTTCTATGTTAACTACAGTTTGGCTCACACATCTGTTCATTGAAGTTACAATAGTCTCAATTTCTGTTACTGATCCTCCAGAGTGGACCCCAACAAGGGTCCCCCTGCCCAGTGTCATTGGGGCCAACAGATCGAGAGTGAGTTTGGTTCACAAGCAAAGGAAACTTTATATTTTGATCAGAGAATGGAGAGGTGAGAGCATGCACTACCCCGTGGGCTGTGGGCTGGGCTGCTGTGTAGAGATCCTGTCAGAGTCAGTGGGAGGGAGGGGGCGGAGCTCTCAAGGGCCGGGTTGGCTGCAGCTCAGGCTCTATATCTCGGAGTCTACACTGGGCCCCAGGAGCTGAGGTGTCGACCCAGCCATTCTGCACCAGGAAATCTGGTCTGAAGTGCCGGGTGTGGAACCTTTGCATGCGGGACCCTAGGAGCACGTGAAATTAGACAAAGCACAAAGGATAAAAAAGGTCAGACTTGACTTTATTGCCCACATTCTATTTTTATCTCCCAGGGATTTTTAATGGGCTTTGCTGGGGACAAACCCCTCCTCTGTCTTTTGTCCCGTTCCTCATTCTTGGAGTGCTGAGGGTGCAGACCCTTCTTCTGTAACTGCTGAGTGCTGAGTTGGGAGCCCTCATACCAGGGAACGAGGGTCAGAACTTCTCCCCAGCAGCCTCCAGGTGACGTTGATTGGCCCCAGGACCCCTGCCTCCCTGCTCGTCCGCCTGAGCACCAGCATTGGAAGTGTTATAGATTCTAATGACCTTTAAGGGTCCAGGAAAGAGATGTGCAGAGACGCTGTGGGGGCCGGTTTCACCCCGCCCCACATTTGTTCGGCCACCTTAGGCTGACCGTTTCTGCCAGCCTAGATGCTCTGACCAGTAGTCTGCTCTTTCTTCAATTAGGCCCCTGAATTAACGTAAAAACAGCACCAGGTGTCAGAGCCCTGCCCGCTCAACTCCCAGACAGTCCAGGGTCAGTGGTGATCAAGGACCATGATGGCCACTGAGTCAACAGCCTTTTGAAGTAAACAGGAGTCCAGCCGGTCTTATTGGCCACCATCATCACGGTGTCTGTAGGCTTTTCTATGGTGACAGTGTGATATACGGTTCCCCCGCCAAGATTATTAGCTCCCCTCCGGGTGCAGGAAGTCCTGCAAGCAGTAGTCTACTCCTTCGGGACACACTATTGTTGTTTTATGAGAGAAACTCCAGGTCAAGTGATGTTCACACGAGTCGTCATGGTGCCCTGTTGCCCCCGGTTATCTCTCTGGATGTTGGAGTTGGAGGGCCTCCTCACTCGAGGTCGGTGTGCCCACGGAGCGAACCCTGCAACTTCAGGGCATGGTTGGTGATTAGGATCACCACGTGGGGTCCTTTTCCCTTAGGAGGGAGGTGGCCTTTTGGGCTGCTGATTTCCAGGTTTTTAGATACCGCCAGTATCTTGGCCAGATGTGGTAGTGGGCCAAGCCCCTTGGTGACTGTAGTTTATCCTACCTGGATGGCATTCTTGCGTTGTTCCATTTCAAGTGGTCCCAGTTTTTGCACTAATTCTCCAATGGCGATTCACCTTTCACCGGGAATGGAAAGGTCAAAGGGTTTAGCTCAATTAGGGAGTTCCAGGGCAAGGGTCTGAATTAACTGCTCTTTCCATTCTTGAAAGGCCACTCCTGGATTCTGTTCAAAAGGATCATCATCTTTTCCTTTCAGTGTTTCATATAGAGGCCCAGCTAGTAGACTGTAGTTAGGGATCCAGAAGCAGCAAACCCTGGCCTCCCCAGGAACCCCTAAGCTGTCTTCTAGTTTTAGAAAGGGGTAAGGCTGCAAATGGTTTCTTCCCTTTCCTGGGATGGGCTTCTCTGACCTTGTGTGAGAATGAAGCCCAGGCAGGTCACCGCAGTCTGTGATATTTGAGCTTTTTCTTGGACAACTTCTATCCTTTATTGGCTTGGTAGTTCAGAGGCCTCCTTAGTAGGGCTGGCGATCAGAATGTCGTCTGCATATTGAAGGAGGGTTTCCTTTTCCAGAGGTAGAACTTTTCGGTCTTTAGCTAAGCTTTCCCCAAAGATGGTGTGGGAATTTTTGAACCCTTGGGGCAAGACGGCCCGGAAGTATTGTTTTAGTTGTATGTTGAGTCCTGCCACTCACAAGCCAAAATTTCTTGTGACTCTGGGACTAATGGAATACAAAAGAAGGCATCATTGAAGACTAATACAGAATACCATGTCCTGGTGGTTGGTAGAATGACCAGCAGGGTGTAGGAATCAGGAGCAACTGGAGGTATATCCTCAGTGGCTTCACTGACTGTCCTGACATCCTTTACCAGGTCCCCAGCAGCCCATGGGGCTCTCGTGGTCAGGCCAATCCCAGGATATGGAGCTCTCCTGGGCAGGTACCCCACCCCCAACCCAGCCCACGGGGCTCTCATGGTCAGGCCCCTCCCAGGATACAGAGCTACCCTTGCAGGTACCGTGGCAGGGCTGGGCACACAGGAACCATGCACATAGCCCTCATTGAAGAGCACCCCCAGCTCACCTGTCGCTCAGAGCTGACACAGAGCACCTCAGAGCAGGACTTGAACTAACAAACAGCAGCTCCGACAGGTCTGTGACCCTGGGCATCACTCTGTGTGGCCTCCCTCCACCTGGTCTTCCAGAGACTTCCACTGCACCCAGGGCACCAGGCCTCTGTCTCCAACCACCACCCACCCCTCCTCTCCCTGACTCCTGGGTTCCTCTCATTAGGAGAGGGTTTTCTTGAAGTTGTCTCCCACTCATGGGTCAGATAAAATGATTAGAAAACAAGCCAAAGCTGCAGCCCCTTGTCTATCCTGACTCTCAGGAGCCCACACCTGTTCCTTGGACCTGGCCGGTTCAGCAAGTTCCATTTTCTGCAACTGTGAGCCCCTGAGGGGTGATGATTGGCTACCTGGGCAGCCTTACCATGCCGGCCAGCCCTCCCCAGGTGTGCCTGGGTTGAGATCAATATAAATACCACTCCAGGCAGCAAAAGCCCCTGCAGCTGTGCCTGACGCCATTTTCTCTGCCCTGTCAGCAGTCTCGGGGCTGGGCTGGTGGGAGGGAGTGAGAGGCCACGGCTTTGTGGGTGGCCCAGTGTGAGTGGGGCTCTGCTGGACTTTCTGCAGCAGTTGCCAGGCTGCCACCTGCTAAAGAAGAGGATGTGTCACCCATACCTGCTGCTGGAATTTCTCCCTGGGCAGAGGTGAGGAAGGAAAAAAGCAGTGGGGGCAGGGACAGGATGGGTATCTCAGGCAGGGAAATGGAAATCTTCCAGAAGAGCACCCAGGGCCAGGACCATCCTGGCTGGCCTGCAGGCACCAAGTCAGCTGGCATGCTGTCACTCGTGTGGCTCCATGGCCCTTCCTCTAGGCTTTCAAGTCCTTGTATATATTCAGGTGTTTTACCTGGGAAGGGCGGGAACAGTTCAGCAGCAACTGGCCTGGGGCTCAACTCACGTTTACTCACAGATGCCTCAGCACGGTGCCCCAGCTTTGCAATGAGGACGCTTGTTGTGTGGGGGCTGCTGGCTGAATGGGAGACGATTCCCCACCACTGACCAACTTCAGAATTGTTTACAACTGGAGCAAGTGCCCTGATACGGTTTTCCTCTGAGTAACTGGTGGGTTCTGTTTTTTTTTTCTCTTTTTCGTTTTTGGTTCAAGGTAGATTTTATTCCTCTTTTTTGTATTTACAGATATAAGCATGGAAATAATTTATTCATATAAATACATGTATGTGAAGGGAATAATTGTTTTTTCTGTTTTATTTTTTAAATTTTATTTCTTTTTAATTTTGAATTTTATTTTATATTTTTATACAGCAGCTTCTCATTGGTTATCTGTTTTATACATATAAATGTTTACATGCCAATCCCAATCTCTCAACTCCTCCCACCACCACCCCTCCAAGAGCTTTCCCCCCTTGTTGTCCATACGATTGTTGTCTACATCTGTTGCTCTATTTATGCCTTGCAAAACGGTTAATCTGTACAGTTTTTCTAGGTTCCACATATATGCATGAATATACAAGATTTGTTTTTCTCTTTCTGACTTACTTCACTCTGTATGACAGTCTCTAGATCCATCGACGTCTCTACAAATGACCCAATTTCATTCCTTTCATGGCTTAGTAATATTCCATTTTATATATGTACCACATCTTTATGCATTCGTCTGTCTGTGGGCATTTAGGTTGCTTCCATTACCTCGATATTGTAAATAGTGATGCAATGAACATTGCGGTGAATGTCTCTTTTTGATTTATGGTTTTGTCTGGGTATATGTCCAGTCCTGGGATTGCTGTATCATATGGTAATTCTATTATTAGTTTCTTAAGAAACTCCATATTGTTCTCCATAGTGACTCTATCAATTTATATTCCCAACAATAGTGGAAGAGGCTTCCTTTTCTCCACACCCTTTCCAGCATTTGTTGTTTGTAGATTTTCAGATGATGCCCATTCTAACAGGTGTGAGGTGATACCTCATTGTTGAGTCCATTTCGTTGAGCAGGGGGTAGGTCTTGTCTATTACATATTTGGCTTATGGAACGGTATCTGTGCTAATTTCAAACTCTGGTTTTATGCAGCACCCCCTTAACTCACCTTTCCCCTTAAGCAAGCATAAGTTGGTTTTCTAATCTTGAGACCCTGTTCTGTTTTGTAATTCAGTTCATGTGTAGCCAAGTTTACATTCCGTGCATTAGTGATACCTTATGATGTTTCTTTTTCTGTGTGACTTATTTCACTTAGAATCATCATGCCTCAATCCACTCATTATGCTGGTACAGGCCTGGTGACACAGATTTCATTGCTGAGTGGTATTCTGTTGTACGTAAGTACCGCAACTTCTTTATCAATTATTTGTTCTCTGGGATATTTAACTCGTACTGTAGAAGAGGTTCCTGTAAACAGAGCCGTCCCAAATTTTGGGGTGGCTGTGTCTTTTTGATTTTACTTTCCCTAAGCTATAGGACCATAAGTGGAAATGCCCCAGACTCTGTTGCTTTGTTTTTCAGATGTATCAGGAAACACCATACACTTCTCCAGAGTGGCTGTTGGCAATTTACATCCCGCCCATCAGCATAACAAGGCTCCTTTTTCCCCATGGCCTGTCTTGCCTTTCTGGATTTTACACTTTTCTCAGATGGCCCTTTAGACCGGGGGGAAGTGACACTTCATAGTAGTTCGGATTTCCATTGCAAGCTTGCTTGGTTTGCCAAAAAGGGCGTATGTGTTTCTTCCTGAATATATTCAGGAACAAACTCATACGCCCTTTGTTGCCAAGTGCATCATTGTCGATGTTCTGCCTCTTTTCCTCTGCTTTAAATGCAAATCCAGTCTACCTCCTGAAATCGGTTTCCTGCAATTCTGCCCCGCTTTCAAGTCCTCTTCGCAGCCTTACTTCAATATATTTTTGGACGTTATCTGTCATTTATAACTCTCCAGGTTTGTGAATTACAGGGCCCCTGAGCTCCTTTCTTCAGCTCGCTTTCTTGTGAGCTGGCCGCAAACCCGCAAGACTGCTTCAGGTCCTAATCTGCTTTTGGCAGGGCACGCTGAGCCTTTGGTTAATTTCTCTTCCTGGTGGGAAATGAGTGTTAAATATGCCCGTCCAGACACCTACCTCACTCTCAACCCCTTGGTGATGTGGGTCCTCTGGTTTGTGGCCACCTTTGCTGGGTTCCTCACCTTTCGATGATGTGGCCCCACTAGTGTGAGGACACTCCTGCCTGGTTCTCATCCACGTGGTTATGTGGACCCCCTGGTGAGAGTCTGTTCCTGGCTTTGTTCCTCACCCACCTGTGAGGGAGACCCTCTGCTGATAGGTCACTCCTGCATGGCTGGCACACATTGCCTTGGTGAAGTCAGCCGTGTGGTGGCAGTTGGAGCGTGCTGGGAATCTCCTCCCCCCGGTGATGAGGGCCCTCTTGCGTCAGGCCCTAACTGCTGGGCTCACCAACTTTTCTTAGTGAGCCCAGTGATGCTTTGGCACTCCTCTTAGGATCCCATCTCCATGGGGATGTGGGCCTTCTGCTCTGAGGTCCCAACGGCTGGGTTGTTCACATTTTCATGATGTGGGCTCTCTGGTGTTCACAGAGGCCTGGCTCCCATAGCCTCTGTGCTCTTGGCCACCTGCTGGGAGGTTCCAACTGCTGGATTCCTCACTTTTTTAATTTTTTGGGCCCTCTGTTGTGAGGATCCTCCTGCCTGCCTCACTCCCAGCCCCTTCGTGATGTGTGTCGTCTGGTTTGAGGCCACATGTGCTGGGTTCCTCACCTTTCGATGATGTGGGACCAATGGTCTTAGGAGACTCCTGCCTGGTTCACATCCCCTTGGTGATGTGGGCCCTCTGTTGAGAGTCTGATCCTGGCTGGGTTCCTCACCCATCTGTGAGGTGGGCCGTCTGCTGTGAGGTCACTCCTGCCTGGCTTGCTCACCTCGCCTTGTGGACATGAGCCCTCTGGTGGCACTTGGAGCCTGCTGGGAGCCTCCTCTCCTCGGTGATGAGGGCCCTCTGGCGTCAGGCCCTAACTGCTGGGCTCCCCACATTTTGTGATGTGCGCCCAGTGGTGCGAGGACACTCCAGACAGGTTCACATCCCCATTGGGATGTGGACCTTCTGCTCTGAGGTCCCAAAGCCTGGGTTGCTCACAGTTTCATGATGTGGGCTCTCTGGTATTAGTTCACTCCTGCCTGCATCCCATAGCTTCTGTGCTCTGGGCCGCCTGCTGGGAGGTTCCAACTGCTGGATTCCTCACCTTTCTTATTCTTTGGGCCCTCTGTTTTTAGGCTACTCCTGCCTGCCTCACTCCCATTCCCTTTGTGATATGTGTCCTCTGATTTGAGGCCACATGTGCTGGGTTCCGCACCTTTCGATGATGTGACCCCACTGGAGGGAAGACAGTCCTGACTGGTTCCCATCCCCTTGCTGATGTGGGCCCTCAGGTGAGAGTCTGATCCTGGCTGGGTTCCTCACTCTTCTGTGAGGTGGGCCCTCTGCTGTGAGGTCAATCATGCCTGTCTGGCACAGGTCGCCTTGGCGACGTGGGCCCTCTGGTGGCAGTTGGAGTGTGCTGGGATCCTCCTCCCCTCGGTGATGAGGGCCCTCTTGCCTTAGGCCATAACTGCTGGGCTCCCCACATTTTCTGATGTGCGCCAAGTGAGTGAGGAGACTCTTGCCAGGTTCCCATCCCCATGGCGATATGGGCCTTCTGCTCTGAGGTCAAGACGGCTGGCTTGCTCACAGTACCATGATGTGGGCCCTCTGCTGTGAGTTCACTCCGGCAAGGATCCCTTATCATCGGTGCTCTGGGCCGCCTGCTGGGAGGTTCCAACTGCTGGATTCCTCAACTTTTTTATTCTATGTGCCCTCTGTTGTGAGGCTCCTCCTGCCTGCCTCACTGCCAGCCCCTTGGTGATGACTGTCCTATGGCTTGAGGCCACATGTGCTGCGTTCCTCACCTTTCGATGATGTGACCCCACTCGTGTGAGGACACTCCTGCCTGGTTCCCATCCCCTTGGTGAGGTGGGCCCTCTGGCGAGAGTCTAATCCTGGCTGGGTTCCTCAACGTTCTGTGAGGTAGGCCCTCTTCTGTGAGGTCACTCCTGCCTGGCTGGCACACGTCACCTTGGAGACGTGAGCCCTCTGGTGGCAGTTGGAGCGTGCAGGGCACCTCCTCCTCTCGGTGATGACGGCCCTCTGGCGTCAGGCCCTAAATGGTGGGCTCCCCACATTTTCTGATGTGCGCCCAGTGGTGCGAGGACACTCCAGCCAGGTTCCCATTCCCATGGGGATGTGGGCCTTCTGCGCTGAGGTCTCAACTCCTGGGTTGCTCACAGTTTTGTGATGTGGGCCCTCTGCTGTGAGTTCACTGTGGCCTGGATCCCATAGCCTCGGTGTTCTGGGCCGCCTGCTGGAAGGTCTAAATGCTGGAATTCTCACGTTTTTTATATTATGTGCCCTGTGTTGTGAGGCTACTCCTGCCTGCCTCACTCCAAGGCCCTTGGTGATGTGGGTCCTCTGGTTTGAGGACACATGTGCTGGGTTCCTCACCTTAAGATGATGAGGCCCCACTGGTGTGAGGATAATCCTGACTGGGTCCCATCCCCTTTGTGATGTGGGCCCTCTGGTGAGAGTCTGATCCTGGCTGGGTTCCTCACCCATCTGTGAGGTGGGCCCTCTACTATCAGGTAACTCTTGCCTGGGTTGCTCACCTCGCCTTGTTGACATGAGCCCTCTGGTGGCAATTGGACCCTGCTGGGAGCCTCCTCAGCTCTGTGATGAGGGCCCTCTGACGTCAGGCCCTAACTGCTGGGCTCCCCAACTTTTCTTAGTGAGCCCAGTGTTGCTCAAGCACTCCTCTTAGGTTCCCATCCCCATGGGGATGTGGGCCTTCTGCTCTGAGGTTCCAACGGCTGGGTTGATCACAATTTCATGATGTGGGCTCTCTGGTGTTAGTTCACTGTGGCCTGGATCCCATAGCCTCTGTGGTCTTGGCTGCCGGCTGGGAGGTTCAAACTGCTCGATTCCTCAACTTTTGTATTCTATGGGTCCTGTGTTGTGATGCTCCTCCTGCCTGCCTCACTCGCAACCCCTTCGTGATGTGGGTCTTCTGGTTTGAGGCCACATGTGCTGGGTTAGGCAACTTTCAATGATGTGGCCCCACTGGTGTGAGGACACTCCTGCCTGGTTCCCATCTCCTTGGTGATGTGGGCCTTCTGGTGACAGTCTTATCCTGGCTGGGTTCCTCACTCTTCTGTGAGGTAGGCCCTCTGCTGTGAGGTCAATCCTGCCTGACTTGCACACATCACCTTGGCGACGTGGGCCCTCTGTTGGCACATGGAACCTGCTGGGAGCCTCCTGCCCTCGGTGATGATGGCCCTCTAGCATCAGGCTCTAACTGCTGGGCTCCCCACGTTTTCTGATGTGAGCCCAGTGATGCCAGGACACTCCTGTCAGGTTCCCATCCCCATGGGGATGTGGGCTTTCTGCTCTGAGGTCCCAATGCCTGGGTTGCTCACAGTTTCATGATGTGGGCTCTCTGGTGTTAGTTAACTCCTGCCTGCATCCCATAGCTTCTGTGCTCTCGGCCGCCTGCTGGGAGGTTCCAAATGATGGATTCCTCACTTTTTTTATTCTTTGGGCCCTCTGTTTTTAGGCTACTCCTACCTGCCTCACTCCCATCCCCTTTGTGATGTATGTCCTCTGATATGAGGCCACATGTGCTGGGTTCCTCACCTTTCGATGATGTGGCCCCACTGGTGGGAGGACAGTCCTGACTGGTTCCCATCCCCTTGGTGTTGTGGGCCCTCTGGTGAGAGTCTCATCCTGCCTCGGTTCCTCACCCTTCTGTGAGATAGGCCCTCTGCTGTGAGGTCACTACTGCCTGGCTGGCGCATGCCACCTTGTAGATGTGGGCCCTCTGTTGGCAGTTGGAACCTGCTGGGAGTCTCCTCCCCTCAGTTATGAGGGCCCCCTGGCATCAGGCCCTAACTGCTGGGCTCCTAACTTTTTCTGATATGTGCTAAGTGGTGCAAAGCCACTCCTGCCAGGTTCCCATCCCAATGGGGATGTGGGCCTTCTGTTCTGAGGTCCCAACAGCTGGGCTGCTCACAGGTTCATGATGTGGGCCCTCTGCTGTGAGTTCACTGCGGCCTGGATCCCATAGCCTCGGTGCTCTGGGCCACTTGCTGGGAGGTTCCAACTGCTGGATTCCTCAACTTTTATATTCTATGGACCCTGTGTTGTGAGGCCAGTCCTGCCAGCCTCATTCCGAACCCCTTGGTGATGTGGTTCCTCTGGTTTGAGGACACATGTGCTGGGATCCTCACCTTTCGATGATGTTGTCCCACTGGTGTGGGGACACTCCTGCCTGGTTCCCATCCCCTTGGTGATGTGGGCCCTCTGGTGAGAGTCTGATCCTGGCTGTGTTCCTCACCCTTCTGTGAGGTGGGCCCTCTGCTGTGAGGTCACTCCTGCCAGGCTGGAACACATCACCTTGGCGACGTTGGCCCTCTGGTGGCAGCTGGAGCCTGCTGGGAGCCTCCTCCTCTCGGTGATGAGTGCCCTCTAGCGTCAGGCCCTAACTTCTGAGCACCCCACGTTTTCTGATGTGAGCCCAGTGATGCCAGGACACTCCTGTCATGTTCCCATCACCATGGGGATGTGGGCCTTCTGCTCTGAGGTCCCAATGTCTGGGTTGCTCACAGTTTCATGATGTGGGCTGTCTGGTGTTAGTTCACTCTGGCCTGGTTCCTCTAGCCTCTGTGCTCTGGGCCGCCTGCTGGGAGGTTCCAACTGCTGGATTCCTCACCTTTCTTATTTTTGGGCCCTCTGTTATGAGGCTCCTCCTGCCTGCCTCACTCCCAGCCCCTTGGTGATGGGTGTCCTATGGTTTGAAGCCACATGTTCTGGGTTCCTCACCTTTAGATGATGTGGCCCTACTCATGTGAGGACACTCCTGCCTGGTTCCAATCCATTTGGTGATGTGGGCCCTCTGGTGCGAGTCTGATCCTGACTGGGTTCGTCACACTTCTCTGAGGTGGGCCCTCTGCTGTGAGGTCATTCGTGCCTGGTTGGCACACATCGCCTTGGCGACGTCAGCCCTCTGGTGGCAGTTGGAGCCTGCTGGGAGCCTCCTTCCCTTGGTGATGAGGGTCCTCTGGCGTCAGGCCCTAACTGCTGGTCGCCCAAAATTTTCTGATACGTTCTCAGTGGTGCGAGGACACTCCTACCAGAATTCCATCCCCATGGGGATGTGGGCCTCCTGCTCTGAGGTCCCAATGGTTGGGTTGCTCAGTTTCATGACATGGGCCCTCTTCTGTGAGTTCACTGTGGCCTGGATCCCATAGCCTCGGTGCTCTGGGCCGCCTGCTGGGAGGTTCCAACTGCTGGATTCCTCACTTTTTTATTCTATGTGCCCAGTGTTGTGAGGTTACTCCTGCCTGCCTCACTCCGAGGTCCTTGGTGATGTGGGTCCTCTGGTTTGAGGACACATGTGCTGAGTACCTCAGCTTTTGATGATGTGGCCCCACTGATGTGAAGACACTCCTGCCTGGTTCCCATCCCCTTGGTGATGTGGGCCCTCTGGTGAGAGTCTGATGTTGGCTGGGTTTCTCACCCTTCTGTGAGGTGGGACCTCTGCTGTGAGGTAACTCCTGCCTGGCATGCTCACGTTGCCTTGGCAATGTGAGCCCTCAGGTGGCAGTTGGAGCCTGCTGGGAATCTCCTCCCCTCAGTTATGAGAGCTCTGGATAAAACACATATGCCCTTTTTTGCCAAGTGCATAATTTTCCAAGTTCTGTCTCTTTTCCTATGCTTTAAGAGCTACTCCCGTGTACGTTCTGAAATCAGTTTCCAGCAATTCTGCCCGGCATTCAAGTCCTCATCGCAGCCTTACTTCAGTATAATTTTGGATGATAGCTGTCATTTATAACTCCGCAGGTTTCTGAATTACAGTGCCCCTGAGCTCCTTTCTTCAACTCGCTTTCTTGTGAGCTGGCCGCAACACCGCAGGATCTCCTCAGGCCCTAATCTAGTTCCAGCATGGCACGCAGAGCCTTTGGTTCATTTATCTTCCTGGTGGGAAATGAGAGTTAAATTTGCCCGTCCAGACACCTACAGATAGTCTCCCATTGCTTCTCCTTATTCCTGTTCATCTTCCGAAGAAATTGCAAACTGGGCCAAACAGGAGGTTAAAGGCACTGACTCTCCAAGTGGGGAGAGTGTTAGTAAAGCGTCTGGAATGTTGCACCCGAGTACCAGGGGACGAAAACTGAGACACATTTGAACACGTTTCCCGATCACACGGTGGATCATATTCTTGGTTCCACATGCATGTTTTAGCTGAAGGAAGAATCCCTTAAACATGGAGAGTTGAGACCCATGGAATGGGTACCATGCAATATGACTTCAAAGGGTCTGCATTTGCTCACCAAACCTCACCAATCCTATCACTGCTGCGTTTATGCCACTGTACACACGCTTCATTCTCTTCCGGAGACATATAAATCCATAGGTTTTAAGATTCTTACTAGTCAGGTATATTGTTAGGCGTTTAATATGGGGTGTTGAGTCCACTTCGTTGAGCAAGGAGTAGCTCTTGTCTATTACATATTTGGCTTATGGAACGGTATCTGTGCTAATTTCAATCTCTGGTTTTATGCAGCACCCCAACTCACCTTTCCCCTTAAGCAAGTATAAGTTGGTTTTCTACATTTGACACCCTGTTCTGTTTTGTAATTCAGTTCCTGTGTAGCCAAGTTTACATTCCATGTAGTAGTGATATCTTATGATGTTTCTTTTTCTGTGTGACTTATTTCACTTAGAATCATCGTACCTGAATCCACTCATTATGCTGCTACGGACCTGATGACATAGATTTCATTGCTGAGTGATATTGCATTGTACGTAAGTACCACAACTTCTTTATCCATTTTTCGCTTTCTGTGATATTGAACTTGTACCGTAAACGAGGTTCTTGTAGACAGAGCCGGCCCAAACTTTGGGGTGGCTGTGTCTTTTGGATTTTAATTTCCCTAAGCTATAGGACCATAAGTGGAAGTGCCCTAGGCTCTGTTGCTTTGTTTTTTGGATGTTTCAGGAAACACCATACACTTCTCCAGAGTGGCTGCTGGCAATTTACATGCCGCCCATGATCATAACAAGGTTCCCAGTTCTCCATGGCCTGTCCTGCCTTTCTGGATTTTACACTTTTTTCAGATAGCCCTTTTGACCGGGGGGCAGTGAGACTTCATTGTAGTGCAGATTTCCTTTGCAAGCTTGCTTGGTTGGCCAAAACGGGCGTATGCGTTTTTTCCTGTATATATTCAGGAAAAAACGCATATGCCCTTTTTGGCCAAGTGCATCATTGTGGACGTTCTGCCTCTTTTCCTATGATTTACATGCAATTCCAGTCTACCTCCTGAAATCGGTTTCCTGCAATTCTGCCCCGCTTTCAAGTCCTCTTGGCAGCCTTCCTTCAATATATTTTTGGACGATAGCTGTCATTTATAACTCTGCAGGATTGTGAATTACAGAGCCCCTGAGCTCCTTTCTTCAACTCGCTTTCTTGTGAGCTGGCCGCAACACTGCAGGATTGCTTCAGGCCGTAGTTTGGTTCCGGCATCGCATGCTGAGCCTTTGGTTAATTCCTCTTCCTGGTGGGAAATGAGAGTTAAATTTGCCCGTCCTCACAGCTCCAGCTAGTCTCTCATTGGTTCTCCCTCTTCCTGTTCATCTTACGCAGAAATTGCAAACTGGGCCAAACAGGAGGTTAAAGGCACTGACTCTCCAAGTGGGGAGAGTGTTAGTAAAGCGTCTGGAATGTTGCACCCGAGTACCACGGAACGAAAACTGAGACACATTTGAACACGTTTCCCGATCACATGGTGGATCATTCTCTGGGTTCCACATGCATGTTTTAGCTGAAGGAAGAATCCCTTAAACCTGGAGAGTTGAGACCCATGGAATGGGTACCATGCAATATGACTTCAAAGAGTCTGCATTTGCTCACCGAACTTCACCAATCCTATCACTGCTGCGTTTATGCCACTGTACACACGCTTGATTCTCTTTCGGAGACATATAAATCCATAGGTTTTAAGATTCTTACTAGTCAGGTATATTGTTAGGCGTTTAATATGGGGTGTTGAGTCCACTTCGTTGAGCAAGGAGTAGCTCTTGTCTATTACATATTTGGCTTATGGAACGGTATCTGTGCTAATTTCAATCTCTGGTTTTATGCCGCACCCCAACTCACCTTTCCCCTTAAGCAAGCATAAGTTGGTTTTCTACATTTGAGACCCTGTTCTGTTTTGTAATTCAGTTCCTGTGTAGCCAAGTTTACATTCCGTGTAGTAGTGATACCTTATGATGTTTCTTTTTCTGTGTGACTGATTTCACTTAGAATCATCCTACCTGAATCCACTCATTATGCTGCTACGGGCCTGATGACATAGATTTCATTGCTGAGTGATATTGCATTGTACGTAAGTACCACAACTTCTTTATCCATTTTTCGCTTTCTGTGATATTGAACTTGTACCGTAAACGAGGTTCTTGTAGACAGAGCCGGCCCAAACTTTGGGGTGGCTGTGTCTTTTGGATTTTAATTTCCCTAAGCTATAGGACCATAAGTGGAAGTGCCCTAGGCTCTGTTGCTTTGTTTTTTGGATGTTTCAGGAAACACCATACACTTCTCCAGAGTGGCTGCTGGCAATTTACATGCCGCCCATGATCATAACAAGGTTCCCAGTTCTCCATGGCCTGTCCTGCCTTTCTGGATTTTACACTTTTTTCAGATAGCCCTTTTGACCGGGGGGCAGTGAGACTTCATTGTAGTGCAGATTTCCTTTGCAAGCTTGCTTGGTTGGCCAAAACGGGCGTATGCGTTTTTTCCTGTATATATTCAGGAAAAAACGCATATGCCCTTTTTGGCCAAGTGCATCATTGTGGACGTTCTGCCTCTTTTCCTATGATTTACATGCAATTCCAGTCTACCTCCTGAAATCGGTTTCCTGCAATTCTGCCCCGCTTTCAAGTCCTCTTGGCAGCCTTCCTTCAATATATTTTTGGACGATAGCTGTCATTTATAACTCTGCAGGATTGTGAATTACAGAGCCCCTGAGCTCCTTTCTTCAACTCGCTTTCTTGTGAGCTGGCCGCAACACTGCAGGATTGCTTCAGGCCGTAGTTTGGTTCCGGCATCGCATGCTGAGCCTTTGGTTAATTCCTCTTCCTGGTGGGAAATGAGAGTTAAATTTGCCCGTCCTCACAGCTCCAGCTAGTCTCTCATTGGTTCTCTCTCTTCCTGTTCATCTTACGCAGAAATTGCAAACTGGGCCAAACAGGAGGTTAAAGGCACTGACTCTCCAAGTGGGGAGAGTGTTAGTAAAGCGTCTGGAATGTTGCACCCGAGTACCACGGAACGAAAACTGAGACACATTTGAACACGTTTCCCGATCACATGGTGGATCATTCTCTGGGTTCCACATGCATGTTTTAGCTGAAGGAAGAATCCCTTAAACCTGGAGAGTTGAGACCCATGGAATGGGTACCATGCAATATGACTTCAAAGAGTCTGCATTTGCTCACCGAACTTCACCAATCCTATCACTGCTGCGTTTATGCCACTGTACACACGCTTGATTCTCTTTCGGAGACATATAAATCCATAGGTTTTAAGATTCTTACTAGTCAGGTATATTGTTAGGCGTTTAATATGGGGTGTTGAGTCCACTTCGTTGAGCAAGGAGTAGCTCTTGTCTATTACATATTTGGCTTATGGAACGGTATCTGTGCTAATTTCAATCTCTGGTTTTATGCCGCACCCCAACTCACCTTTCCCCTTAAGCAAGCATAAGTTGGTTTTCTACATTTGAGACCCTGTTCTGTTTTGTAATTCAGTTCCTGTGTAGCCAAGTTTACATTCCGTGTAGTAGTGATACCTTATGATGTTTCTTTTTCTGTGTGACTGATTTCACTTAGAATCATCCTACCTGAATCCACTCATTATGCTGCTACGGGCCTGATGACATAGATTTCATTGCTGAGTGATATTGCATTGTACGTAATTCCCACAACTTCCTTATCCATTTTTCGCTTTCTGTGATATTGAACTTGTACCGTAAACGAGGTTCTTGTAAAAAAAGCCGGCCCAAACTTTGGGGTGGCTGTGTCTTTTTGATTTTAATTTCCCTAAGCTATAGGACCATAAGTGGAAGTGCCCTAGGCTCTGTTGCTTTGTTTTTTAGATGTTTCAGGAAACACAATACACTTCTCCAGAGTGGCTGTTGGCAATTTACATCCCGCCCATCAGCATAACAAGGTTCCCAGTTCTCCATGGCCTGTCCTGCCTTTCTGGATTTTACACTTTTTTCAGATAGCCCTTTTGACCGGGGGGCAGTGAGACTTCATTGTAGTGCAGATTTCCTTTGCAAACTTGCTTGGTTGGCCAAAACGGGCGTATGCGTTTTTTCCTGTATATATTCAGGAAAAAACGCATATGCCCTTTTTGGCCAAGTGCATCATTGTGGACGTTCTGCCTCTTTTCCTATGCTTTACATGCAATTCCAGTCTACCTCCTGAAATCGGTTTCCTGCAATTCTGCCCCGCTTTCAGGTCCTCTTGGCAGCCTTCCTTCAATATATTTTTGGAAGATAGCTGTCATTTATAACTCTGCAGGATTGTGAATTACAGTGCCCCTGAGCTCCTTTCTTCAACTCGCTTTCTTGTGAGCTGGCCGCAACACCGCAGGATTGCTTCAGGCCCTAGTGTGGTTCCGGCACGGCACGCTGAGCCTTTGGTTAATTCCTCTTCCTGGTGGGAAATGAGAGTTAAATTTGCCCGTCCACACACCTCCAGCTAGTCTCTCATTGGTTCTCCCTATTCCTGTACATTTTCCGCAGAAATTGCAAACTGGGCCAAACAGGAGTTGAAAGGCACTGACTCTCCAAGTGGGGAGAGTGTTAGTAAAGCGTCTTGAATGTTGCACCCGAGTACCAGGGGACGAAAACTGAGACACATTTGAACACGTTTCCTGATCACACGGTGGATCATACTCTGTGTTCCACATGCATGTTTCAGCTGAAGGAAGAATCCCTTAAACCTGGAGAGTTGAGACCCATGGAATGGGTACCATGCAATATGACTTCAAAGGGTCTGCATTTGCTCACCGAACCTCACCAATCCTATCACTGCTGCGTTTATGCCACCGTACACACGCTTGATTCTCTTTCGGAGACATATAAATCCGTAGGTTTTAAGATTATTTCTAGTCAGGTATATTCTTAGGCGTTTAATATGGGGTGTTGAGTCCACTTCGTTCAGCAAGGAGTAGCTGTTGTCTATCGCATATTTGGCTTATGGAACGGTATCTGTGCTAATTTCAATCTCTGGTTTCATGCAGCACCCCAACTCACCTTTCCCCTTAAGCAAGCATAAGTTGGTGTTCTACATTTGAGAACCTGTTCTGTTTTGTAATTCAGTTCCTGTGTAGCCAAGTTTATATTCCGTGTAGTAGTGATATCTTATGATGTTTCTTTTTCTGTGTGACTTATTTCACTTAGAATCATCGTACCTGAATCCACTCATTATGCTGCGACGGGCCTGATGACAAGATTTCATTGCTGAGTGATATTGCATTGTACGTAAGTACCACAACTTCTTTATCCATTTTTCGGTTTTGTGATATTGAACTTGTACCGTAAACAAGATTCTTGTAAACAGAGCCGTCCCAAACTTTGGGGTGGCTGTGTCTTTTTGATTTTAATTTCCCTAAGCTATAGGACCATAAGTGGAAGTGCCCTAGGCTCTGTTGCTTGTTTTTTAGATGTTTCAGGAAACACCATACACTTCTCCAGAGTGGCTGTTGGCAATTTACATCCGGCCCACCAGCATAACAAGGCTCCCAGTTCTCCATGGCCTGTCCTGCCTTTCTGGATTTTACACTTTTTTCAGATGGCCCTTTTGACCGGGGGGCAGTGAGACTTCATTGTAGTGCAGATTTCCTTTGCAAGCTTGCTTGGTTGCCCAAAAAGGGCGTATGCGTTTTTTCCTGAATATATTCAGGAAAAAACGCATACGCCCTTTTTGGCCAAGTGCATCATTGTGGACGTTCTGCCTCTTTTCCTATGCTTTACATGCAATTCCCGTCTACCTCCTGAAATCGGTTTCCTGCAATTCTGCCCCGCATTGAAGTCCTCTTGGCAGCCTTACTTCAATATATTTTTGGACGATAGCTGTCATTTATAACTCTGCATGATTGTGAATTACAGTGCCCCTGAGCTCCTTTCTTCAACTCGCTTTCTTGTGAGCTGGCCGCAACACTGCAGGATTGCTTCAGGCCGTAGTTTGGTTCCGGCATCGCATGCTGAGCCTTTGGTTAATTCCTCTTCCTGGTGGGAAATGAGAGTTAAATTTGCCCGTCCTCACAGCTCCAGCTAGTCTCTCATTGGTTCTCCCTCTTCCTGTTCATCTTACGCAGAAATTGCAAACTGGGCCAAACAGGAGGTTAAAGGCACTGACTCTCCAAGTGGGGAGAGTGTTAGTAAAGCGTCTGGAATGTTGCACCCGAGTACCACGGAACGAAAACTGAGACACATTTGAACACGTTTCCCGATCACATGGTGGATCATTCTCTGGGTTCCACATGCATGTTTTAGCTGAAGAAGAATCCCTTAAACCTGGAGAGTTGAGACCCATGGAATGGGTACCATGCAATATGACTTCAAAGAGTCTGCATTTGCTCACCGAACTTCACCAATCCTATCACTGCTGCGTTTATGCCACTGTACACACGCTTGATTCTCTTTCGGAGACATATAAATCCATAGGTTTTAAGATTCTTACTAGTCAGGTATATTGTTAGGCGTTTAATATGGGGTGTTGAGTCCACTTCGTTGAGCAAGGAGTAGCTCTTGTCTATTACATATTTGGCTTATGGAACGGTATCTGTGCTAATTTCAATCTCTGGTTTTATGCCGCACCCCAACTCACCTTTCCCCTTAAGCAAGCATAAGTTGGTTTTCTACATTTGAGACCCTGTTCTGTTTTGTAATTCAGTTCCTGTGTAGCCAAGTTTACATTCCGTGTAGTAGTGATACCTTATGATGTTTCTTTTTCTGTGTGACTGATTTCACTTAGAATCATCCTACCTGAATCCACTCATTATGCTGCTACGGGCCTGATGACATAGATTTCATTGCTGAGTGATATTGCATTGTACGTAATTCCCACAACTTCCTTATCCATTTTTCGCTTTCTGTGATATTGAACTTGTACCGTAAACGAGGTTCTTGTAAACAAAGCCGGCCCAAACTTTGGGGTGGCTGTGTCTTTTTGATTTTAATTTCCCTAAGCTATAGGACCATAAGTGGAAGTGCCCTAGGCTCTGTTGCTTTGTTTTTTAGATGTTTCAGGAAACACAATACACTTCTCCAGAGTGGCTGTTGGCAATTTACATCCCGCCCATCAGCATAACAAGGTTCCCAGTTCTCCATGGCCTGTCCTGCCTTTCTGGATTTTACACTTTTTTCAGATAACCCTTTTGACCGGGGGGCAGTGAGACTTCATTGTAGTGCAGATTTCCTTTGCAAACTTGCTTGGTTGGCCAAAACGGGCGTATGCGTTTTTTCCTGTATATATTCAGGAAAAAACGCATATGCCCTTTTTGGCCAAGTGCATCATTGTGGACGTTCTGCCTCTTTTCCTATGCTTTACATGCAATTCCAGTCTACCTCCTGAAATCGGTTTCCTGCAATTCTGCCCCACTTTCAGGTCCTCTTGGCAGCCTTCCTTCAATATATTTTTGGAAGATAGCTGTCATTTATAACTCTGCAGGATTGTGAATTACAGTGCCCCTGAGCTCCTTTCTTCAACTCGCTTTCTTGTGAGCTGGCCGCAACACCGCAGGATTGCTTCAGGCCCTAGTGTGGTTCCGGCACGGCACGCTGAGCCTTTGGTTAATTCCTCTTCCTGGTGGGAAATGAGAGTTAAATTTGCCCGTCCACACACCTCCAGCTAGTCTCTCATTGGTTCTCCCTATTCCTGTACATTTTCCGCAGAAATTGCAAACTGGGCCAAACAGGAGTTGAAAGGCACTGACTCTCCAAGTGGGGAGAGTGTTAGTAAAGCGTCTTGAATGTTGCACCCGAGTACCAGGGGACGAAAACTGAGACACATTTGAACACGTTTCCTGATCACACGGTGGATCATACTCTGTGTTCCACATGCATGTTTCAGCTGAAGGAAGAATCCCTTAAACCTGGAGAGTTGAGACCCATGGAATGGGTACCATGCAATATGACTTCAAAGGGTCTGCATTTGCTCACCGAACCTGACCAATCCTATCACTGCTGCGTTTATGCCGCCGTACACACGTTTGATTCTCTTTCTGAGACATATAAATCCACAGGTTTTAAGATTCTTACTAGTCAGGTGTATTCTTAGGCGTTTAATATGGGGTGTTGAGTACACTTCGTTTAGCAAGGAGTAGCTCTTGTCTATTACATATTTGGCTTATGGCACGGTATCTGTGCTAATTTCAATCTCTGGTTTCATGCAGCACCCCAACTCACCTTTCCCCTTAAGCAAGCATAAGTTGGTTTTCTACATTTGAGACCCTGTTCTGTTTTGTAATTCAGTTCCTGTGTAGCCAAGTTTACATTCCGTGTAGTAGTGATATCTTATGATCTTTCTTTTTCTGTGTGACTTATTTCACTTAGAATCATCGTACCTAAATCCACTCATTATGCTGCGAAAGGCCTGATGACATAGATTTCATTGCTGAGTGATATTGCATTGTACGTAAGTACCACAACTTCTTTATCCATTTTTCGCTTTCTGTGATATTGAACTTGTACCGTAAACGAGGTTCTTGTAAACAGAGCCGGCCCAAACTTTGGGGTGGCTGTGTCTTTCTGATTTTAATTTCCCTAAGCTATAGGACCATAAGTGGAAGTGTCCTAGGCTCTGTTGCTTTGTTTTTTAGATGTTTCAGGAAACACCATACACTTCTCCAGAGTGGCTGTTGGCAATTTACATCCCGCCCACCGGCATAACAAGGCTCCCAGTTCTCCATGGCCTGTCCTGCCTTTCTGGATTTTACACTTTTTTCAGATGGCCCTTTTGACCGTGGGGCAGTGAGACTTCATTGTAGTGCAGATTTCCTTTGCAAGCTTTCTTGGTTGCCCAAAAAGGGCGTATGCGTTTTTTCCTGAATATATTCAGGAAAAAACGCATACGCCCTTTTTGGCCAAGTGCATCATTGTGGACGTTCTGCCTCTTTTCCTATGCTGTACATGCAATTCCCGTCTACCTCCTGAAATCGGTTTCCTGCAATTCTGCCCCGCTTTCAAGTCCTCTTGGCAGCCTTACTTCAATATATTGTTGGACGATAGCTGTCCTTTATAACTCTGCAGGTTTGTGAATTACAGTGCCCCTGAGCTCCTTTCTTCAACTCGCTTTCTTGTGAGCTGGCCGCAACACCGCAGGATTGCTTCAGGCCCTAGTGTGGTTCCGGCACGGCACGCTGAGCCTTTGGTTAATTCCTCTTCCTGGTGGGAAATGAGAGTTAAATTTGCCCGTCCAGACACCTCCAGATAGTCTCTCTTTCGTTCTCCCTATTCCTGTTCATTTTTCACAGAAATTACAAACTGGGCCAAACAGGAGGTTAAAGGCACTGACTCTCCAAGTGGGGAGAGTGTTAGTAAAGCATCTGGAATGTTGCACCTGAGTACCAGGGACGAAAACGAGACACATTTGAACACGTTTCCCGATCACACGGTGGATCATACTCTGGGTTCCACATGCATGTTTTAGCTGAAGGAAGAATCCCTGAAACCTGGAGAGTTGAGACCCATGGAATGGGTACCATGCAATATGATTTCAAAGGGTCTGCATTTGCTCACCGAACCTCACCAATCCTATCACTGCTGCGTTTATGCCGCTGTACACACGCTTGATTCTCTTTCGGAGACATATAAATCCGTAGGTTTTAAGATTATTTCTAGTCAGGTATATTCTTAGGCGTTTAATATGGGGTGTTGAGTCCACTTCGTTCAGCAAGGAGTAGCTCTTGTCTATTGCATATTTGGCTTATGGAACGGTATCTGTGCTAATTTCAATCTCTGGTTTCATGCAGCACCCCAACTCACCTTTCCCCTTAAGCAAGCATAAGTTGGTTTTCTACATTTGACACCCTGTTCTGTTTTGTAATTCAGTTCTTGTGTAGCCAAGTTTACCTTCCGTGTAGTAGTGATATCTTATGGTGTTTCTTTTCCTGTGTGACTTATTTCACTTAGAATCATCATACCTGAATCCACTCATTATGCTGCTACGGGCCTGATGACATAGATTTCATTGCTGAGTGATATTGCATTGTACGTAAGTACCACAACTTCTTTATCCATTTTTCGCTTTCTGTGATATTGAACTTGTACCGTAAACGAGGTTCTTGTAAACAGAGCCGTCCCAAACTTTGGGGTGACTGTGTCTTTTTGATTTTAATTTCCCTAAGCTATAGGACCATAAGTGGAAGTGCCCTAGGCTCTGTTGCTTTGTTTTTTAGATGTTTCAGGAAACACCATACACTTCTCCAGAGTGGCTGTTGGCAATTTACATCCCGCCCATCAGCATAACAAGGCTCCCAGTTCTCCATGGCCTGTCCTGCCTTTCTGGATTTTACACTTTTTTCAGATGGCCCTTTTGACCGGGGGGCAGTGAGACTTCATTGTAGTGCAGATATCCTTTGCAAGCTTGCTTGGTTGGCCAAAAAGGGCGTATGCGTTTTTTCCTGAATATATTCAGGAAAAAACGCATACGCCCTTTTTGGCCAAGTGCATCATTGTGGACGTTCTGCCTCTTTTCCTATGCTTTAGTTGCAATTCCAGTGTACCTCCTGAAATCGATTTCCTGCAATTCTGCCCCGCTTTCAAGTCCTCTTGGCAGCCTTCCTTCAATATATTTTTGGACGATAGCTGTCATTTATAACTCTGCAGGTTTGTGAATTACAGTGCCCATGAGCTCCTTTCTTCAACTCGCTTTCTTGTGAGCTGGCCGCAACACCGCAGGATTGCTTCAGGCCCTAGTGTAGTTCCGGCACGGCACGCTGAGCCTTTGGTTAATTCCTCTTCCTGGTGGGAAATGAGAGTTAAATTTGCCCGTCCAGACACCTCCAGCTAGTTTATCATTGGTTCTCCCTATTCCTGTACATTTTCCGCAGAAATTGCAAACTGGGCCATACAGGAGGTTAAAGGCACTGACTCTCCAAGTGGAGAGAGTGTTACTAAAGCGTCTGGAGTGTTGCACCCGAGTACCAGGGGACGAAAACTGAGACACATTTGAACACGTTTCCTGATCACACGGTGGATCATACTCTGTGTTCCACATGCATGTTTTAGCTGAAGGAAGAATCCCTTAAACTTGGAGAGTTGAGACCCATGGAATGGGTACCATGCAATATGACTTCAAAGGGTCTGCATTTGCTCACCGAACCTCACCAATCCTATCACTGCTGCGTTTATGCCGCTGTACACACGCTTGATTCTCTTTCGGAGACATATAAATCCGTAGGTTTTAAGATTATTTCTAGTCAGGTATATTCTTAGGCGTTTAATATGGGGTGTTGAGTCCACTTCGTTGAGCAAGGTGTAGCTGTTGTCTATTACATATGTGGCTTATGGAGCGGTATCTGTGCTAATTTCAATCTCTGGTTTCATGCAGCACCCCAACTCACCTTTCCCCTTAAGCAAGCATAAGTTGGTTTTCTACATTTGACACCCTGTTCTGTTTTGTAATTCAGTTCCTTTGTAGCCAAGTTTACATTCCGTGTAGTAGTGATATCTTATGATGTTTCTTTTTCTGTGTGACTTATTTCACTTAGAATCATCATACCTGAATCCACTCATTATGCTGCTACGGGCCTGATGACATAGATTTCATTGCTGAGTGATATTGCATTGTACGTAAGTACCACAACTTCTGTATCCATTTTTCGCTTTCTGTGATATTGAACTTGTACAGTAAACGAGGTTCTTGTAAACAGAGCCGTCCCAAAGTTTGGGGAGGCTGTGTCTTTTTTATTTTAATTTCCCTAAGCTATAGGACCATAAGTGGAAGTGCCCTAGGCTCTGTTGCTTTGTTTTTTAGATGTTTCAGGAAACACCATACACTTCTCCAGAGTGGCTGTTGGCAATTTACCTCCCGCCCATCAGCATAACAAGGCTCCCAGTTCTCCATGCCAAGTCCTGCCTTTCTGGATATTACACTTTCTTCAGATGGCCCTTTTGACCGGGGGGCAGTGAGACTTCATTGTAGTGTAGATTTCATTTGCAAGCCTGCTTGGTTGGCGAAAAAGGGCGTATGCGTTTTTTCCTGAATATATTCAGGAAAGAACACATATGCCCTTTTTGGCCAAGTGCATCATTGTGGACGTTCTGCCTCTTTTCGTATGCTTTACATGCAATTTCCGTCTACCTCCTGAAATCGGTTTCCTGCAATTCTGCCCCGCTTTCAAGTCCTCTTGGCAGCCTTACTTCAATATATTTTTGGACGATAGCTGTCATTTATAACTCTGCAGGTTTGTGAATTACAGTGCCCCTGAGCTCCTTTCTTCAACTCGCTTTCTTGTGAGCTGGCCGCAACACCGCAGGATTGCTTCAGGCCCTAGTGTGGTTCTGGCACGGCATGCTGAGCCTTTGGTTAATTCCTCTTTCTGTGGGAAATGAGAGTTAAATTTGCCCGTCCAGACACCTCCAGCTAGTTTCTCATTGGTTCTCCCTATTCCTGTACATTTTCCGCAGAAATTGCAAACTTGGCCAAACAGGAGTTTAAAGACACTGACTTTCCAAGTAGGGAGAGTGTTAGTAAAGCGTCTTGAATGTTGCACCCGAGTAGGAGGGGATGAAAACTGAGACACATTTGAACACGTTTCCTGATCACACGGTGGATCATACTCTGTGTTCCACATGCATGTTTCAGCTGAAGGAAGAATCCCTTAAACCTGGAGAGTTGAGACCCATGGAATGGGTACCATGCAGTATGACTTCAAAGGGTCTGCATTTGCTCACCGAACCTCACCAATCCTATCACTGCTGCGTTTATGCCGCTGTACACACGCTTGATTCTCTTTCGGAGACATATAAATCCGTAGGTTTTAAGATTATTTCTAGTCAGGTATATTCTTAGGCGTTTAATATGGGGTGTTGAGTCCACTGCGTTGAGCAAGGAGTAGCTCTTGTCTATTACATATTTGGCTTATGGAACGGTATCTGTGCTAATTTCAATCTCTGGTTTTATGCAGCACCCCAACTCACCTTTCCCCTTAAGCAAGCATAAGTTGGTTTTCTACATTTGAGACCCTGTTCTGTTTTGTAATTCAGTTCTTGTGTAGCCAAGTTTACATTCCGTGTAGTAGTGATATCTTATGGTGTTTCTTTTCCTGTGTGACTTATTTCACTTAGAATCATCATACCTGAATCCACTCATTATGCTGCTATGGGCCTGATGACATAGATTTCATTACTGAGTGATATTGCATTGTACGTAAGTACCACAACTTCTTTATCCATTTTTCGCTTTCTGTGATATTGAACTTGTACCGTAAACGAGGTTCTTGTAAACAGAGCCGTCCCAAATTTGGGGTGACTGTGTCTTTTTGAATTTAATTTCCCTAAGCTATAGGACCATAAGTGGAAGTGCCCTAGGCTCTGTTGCTTTGTTTTTTAGATGTTTCAGGAAACACCATACACTTCTCCAGAGTGGCTGTTGGCAATTTACATCCCGCCCATCAGCATAACAAGGCTCCCAGTTCTCCATGGCCTGTCCTGCCTTTCTGGATTTTACACTTTTTTCAGATGGCCCTTTTGACCGGGGGGCAGTGAGACTTCATTGTAGTGCAGATTTCCTTTGCAAGCTTGCTTGGTTGGCCAAAAAGGGCGTATGCGTTTTTTCCTGAATATATTCAGGAAAAAACGCATACGCCCTTTTTGGCCAAGTGCATCATTGTGGACGTTCTGCCTCTTTTCCTATGCTTTACATGCAATTCCAGTCTACCTCCTGAAATCGATTTCCTGCAATTCTGCCCCGCTTTCAAGTCCTCTTGGCAGCCTTACTTCAATATATTTTTGGACGATAGCTGTCATTTATAACTCTGCAGGTTTGTGAATTACAGTGCCCCTGAGCTCCTTTCTTCAACTCGCTTTCTTGTGAGCTGGCCGCAACACCGCAGGATTGCTTCAGGCCCTAGTGTAGTTCCGGCACGGCACGATGAGCCTTTGGTTAATTCCTCTTCCTGGTGGGAAATGAGAGCTAAATTTGCCCGTCCAGACACCTCCAGCTAGTCTCTCTTTCGTTCTCCCTATTCCTGTTCATTTTCCACAGAAATTACAAACTGGGCCAAACAGGAGGTTAAAGGCACTGACTCTCCAAGTGGGGAGAGTGTTAGTAAAGCATCTGGAATGTTGCACCCGAGTACCAGGGGACGAAAACTGAGACATATGTGAACACGTTTCCCGATCACACGGTGGATCATACTCTGGGTTCCACATGCATGTTTTAGCTGAAGGAAGAATCCCTTAAACCTGGAGAGTTGAGACCCATGGAATGGGTACCATGCAATATGACTTCAAAGGGTCTGCATTTGCTCACCGAACCTCACCAATCCTATCACTGCTGCGTTTATGCCGCTGTACACACGCTTGATTCTCTTTCGGAGACAAATAAATCCGTAGGTTTTAAGATTATTTCTAGTCAGGTATATTCTTAGGCGTTTAATATGGGGTGTTGAGTCCACTGCGTTGAGCAAGGAGTAGCTCTTGTCTATTACATATTTGGCTTATGGAACGGTATCTGTGCTAATTTCAATCTCTGGTTTCATGCAGCACCCCAACTCACCTTTCCCCTTAAGCAAGCATAAGTTGGTTTTCTACATTTGAGACCCTGTTCTGTTTTGTAATTCAGTTCCTTTGTAGCCAAGTTTACATTCCGTGTATTGGTGATATCTTATGATGTTTCTTTTTCTGTGTGACTTATTTCACTTAGAATCATCGTACCTGAATCCACTCATTATGCTGCTACGGGCCTGATGACATAGATTTCATTGCTGAGTGATATTGCATTGTATGTAAGTACCACAACTTCTTTATCCATTTTTCGCTTTCTGTGATATTGAACTTGTACCATAAACGAGGTTCTTGTAAACAGAGCCGTCCCAAACTTTGGGGTGGCTGTGTCTTTTTGATTTAAATTTCCCTAAGCTATAGGACCATAAGTGCAAGTGCCCTAGGCTCTGTTGCTTTGTTTTTTAGATGTTTCAGGAAACACCATACACTTCTCCAGAGTGGCTGCTGGCAATTTACATCCCGCCCATCAGCATAACAAGGCTCCCAGTTCTCCATGGCCTGTCCTGCCTTTCTGGATTTTACACTTTTTTCAGATGGCCCTTTGACCGGGGTGAAGTGAGACTTCATTGTAGTGCAGATTTCCTTTGAGAGCTTGCTTGGTTGGCCAGAAAGGGCGTATGCGTTTCTTCCTGAATATATTCAGGAAAAAACGCATACGCCCTTTTTGGCCAAGTGCATCATTGTCGACGTTCTGAGTGTTTTCATATGTTTTCAGTGCAATTCCTGTCTACCTCCTGAAATCGGTTTCCTGCAGTTCTGCCTTGCTCTCAGTGCCTCTTCATAGCCTTACCTCAATATACTTTTGGAGAATAGTTGGCCTTTATAACTCTGCAGGTTTTTGAATTGCAGTGGCCCTTAGCTCCATTTTTCAGCTCTTATTTTTGTGATCTTGCCTCATATCCACAGGATTTCTTCAGGCCCTATTCTTCTTCTGGGGTGCCTTGCTCTGCCTTTGGTTAATTCTTCTTCCTGATGTGAAATTAGAGTGACATGTGCCCATTGAAACCGCTACAGCTATTTTCTCACTGGTTCCCCCTATTCCCATTCATCCTCCGCACTAACTGCAGACTGTGCGATACCGGAACTTAAAGGCATTGACTCTCCATGTGGAGATGTTGTTAGTAAAGTGGCTGGAATGTTGATCCGGAGCCCCAGGAGAGGAAAATGAGGTGCATTTTAGAAACCTTTCCCGATCATATGGTATACCATCCGCTGGATTTCCCATGCATGGTTTAGCTGTAGGAAGATTCCCTTCAACTTGGAGTGTTGGGACCCTTGGAATAAGTAGCATGAAGTATTGCATTAAACTTTCGGCAGTTGCTCACCAAAGCTCTCCAATCCTTTCAGCCCCAAGTGTCCAGCCTTATGTCTTATCCAGCTGTGGGTTTATATGTGGTCATTCCAGGTTGCATCACAGCCCCTGAGCGAATTTTGTAAGAATTTTTCTCTCTTTCATTGTTTCTGCGTTTTGGTTTTAAAATTTATTTCTATAATGGGGTTTAGCTCATTTTCACTGCTGTGTTTGTGCCGCTCTGCGCACACTTGATTCCCTTATGGAGATATATCAATACATGGGTTTTAAGATTCTTATTACTCAGATATATTTCTCTGCGGTGTATAGGGTGTGTTGAGGCCAGTTCATTGAGCGAGGTGTAGATCTTGTCTGATACCTATTTGGTTTATTGAACGGTATCTGTGCTAATTTCAAACTCTGGTTTTATGCATCACCCCACCTCTCCTTTCCCCTTAAGCTGACATAAGTGTGTTTTCTAAATGTGAGACACTGTTCTGTTTTGTAATTCATTTTTTGTGCAGCCATATTTATCCTCCCTCTATAAGTGATATCTTATGATATGTTTCTTTTTCTGTTTGACTTATTTCAAGTAGTATTATCGGACCTCAATCCACTCTTTATCCTTCTACTAGCCTTATTACATTGATTTCATGGTGAAGAGATATTCCATTGTACATAAGTACCACATTTTCTTTATCCATTGTTCTCTTTCCTGGGATATTTAAGGTGTACTGAAGTTGAGGTTCTTGTAAACAGAGTAGCCCTAAACTGTGGTGTGCTTGTGTCTTGTTGATTTTTAGACTTCCCTAGATATACTCCCGTGATTGGAAGTGCCCTATGCTCTGTCGCTCTGTTTTTTAGATGATTTAGGAACCACCATACACTTCTCCAGAGTGGCTCTCGGCAGTTCACACACTGTCCATCAGCGTATAAAGGCTCCCTGTTCTCCATGGCCTGTCCTGCATTTCTGGTGTTTACAATTTTTTCGGATGGCCCTTTTGACCGGTGGGAAATGAGACTTCTTTGTTGTGCACATTTGCATTGCTTGCTTGCTTGGTTGCCCATAAAGTGCGTATGCGTTTTTTCCTGGATATATTCAGGAACTAACGCATACTCCCTTTTGGGCCAACTGCATCATTGTCGAAATTCTGCCGCTTTTCATGTGCTTTAAAGGCGAGTCCAATCTATCTCTTGAAATCTGTTTCTTGCAATTCTGTCTTGCATTCAGATCCTCTTCTTTGCCTTACCTCAACATATTTTTGGACGTTAGTTTTCATTTATAACTCTGCAGGTTTGTGAATTGCAGTGACCCTGAGCTCCATTTTTTAAGTTGCTCTTTTGTGAGCTGGCCTCAAAACCGCAGGATTGCTTCAGGCCCTATTTTGGCTCCGGCGAGGCGGGCTGAGCCTTTTTTTAATTCTTATTCTTAATGGGAAATTAGAGTGACATGTGCCCGTCCAAACCCCTACAACTATTCTCTCATTGTTTCCCCCTCTTCCCGTTCATCCTCCTCACAATTTGCAAAATGTGTGAAACAGAAGTTTAAATGTGCTGATTCTCTAAGTGGGGAGATTCTAAGTAACGTGGCTGGAATGATGAACAGGAGCACCAGGAGAGGATAAATGAGGTGCATTTTAGACACATCTCCCGATCACATGGTGTACAGTCCTCTGGGTTTTCCATGCATGTTTTAGCTGTAGGAAGATTCCTTGAACCTGCAGATTTGGGACCCATTGAATGGGTACCAGGTAGTATTACTTTAAAGGGTGTGCATTTCCTCACCCAACCTCACATTTCTCTTAGCGCGAACAGTTTCCAGCCTTATGTCTCATCCTGCTGTGGGTCTAGATGTGTTCAATCCATGTTGCATCACCGTCCCTGAGGAAAAGTTGTAAGAGGTTTTCTCTGTCTCTCTGTCGTTTATTTTTTTCAATTTATTACTATATTGGTTACAGCTGATTTTCAAAGCTCTGTTTCTTGCTGCTGTACATCCACTTGATTCACGTACAGAGAGACATCAATAAATTCTTTTTCAGATTCTTACCAGTCATAGATATTCTTTTCCGGTGACTTGAGTGTGCTGAGTGCAGTTCTTTTAGCTACCGTGTAGGCCTTGTTGATTATCAGTTTGGTATTTGGAATGGTATCTTTGCTAATTTCAACCTCCTGGATGATGCCTCACCCCTCCCCACCTTTCCCGTTTAGCAGCCTTACGCGTGTTTTCTACATATTTGACTATGTTTTTGTTTTGTAATTTATTTCATGTGTAGCCATTTTGGATTCCACCTTTAAGTGATATCTTATGATATGTGTCTTTTTCTTTTTGAATTATGTCACTTAGAATGATCATACGTAACTCCTCCGGAGTTGTTACAACTGGCCATATTTCATTGATTTCCAGGCTGAGTAATATTCCACTCTACATAAGTACCACATCTCTATCCATTTTTTCCCTCCAGAGACATTTAAGTTATATCCTAGTCGAGGATCTTTTAAACAGAGAGGCAGTAAACATTGGGGTGCCTGTGTCCTCTCGATTTTTGTTTTTCCCAAGATATACGCCCATGAATGCAAGTGCCCTATGCTCTGTAGCTCATTTTTTAGATGCTTTAGTAAACACAATACACTTCTCCAGAATGGCCGTTGGCAATATACATTTCCACTATAAGCCTCACAGGGCTCCCTCTTCTCCTTGCCCTGTCCTGCATTTCTGGCGTTTACACTTTATGAGGATGGCTCTTCTGACTGATGCGAAGTGATATCTTTTGTAGTATTGATTTCCAGTGCCCACCTGTTTGGTTGGCTAAAAAAGTGTATGCCCTTTTCTTGAATATATACAGAAAAAAACGCATACAGCCTTTTTGGCCAACTGCAATGTCGGAAATGTTCAGCCCCTTTTCTTGTGCTTAATGGCGAATCCTTTCTACCTCCTCAAATCCCTTTCCTGCCATTCTCCCTTGCTTGCCAATCCTTTTCTTTGACTTTCCTCAAGACATTTTTCAGTGATAGATATTTTCAACTCTGCAGTTTCGTGAATTTTACTGCCCCTGAGTTCCATTGTTCAACTTGTGTTTATGGGAACTGGCCACAAAGCAGTGGGATTTCCTCAAGCCCTATACTGTTTCCATGGGCAACCCTAGCCTTTGGTCAATTCATCTTCCTGATTGGAAATTAGAGTGACATGTGCCTGTCTGAACACCTAGGACTTGTCTCTCATTGTTCCTCATCCTTCCGCTTCATCCTCTGGACAAATTCCAAACTGTACGCAACAGGATGTTGACAGTGTTGACATCTCCAAGTGGGGAGACTGTTAGTAAAGACGCTGGAGGGGTGAACCCGAGCACCAGGAGATGAGGAGATGAGATGCCTTTTCCAAACTCTTCCCGATCAGACGGTATACCATCCTCTGGGTGTGACAGACATGTTTTAGCAGTAGGAAGAGTCCCATTCATGTAAGGAGAACACCAGGGCTTTTTCAAAATCAGTGTCTCCCCGAAACCCAAACTGGGGAGTTTTTTAAGCTACGGCTACACATATGTTCATTAAGGGCCTTGGGAAGTAGGCAGAGTCCAAACTTTAGATGACTGAAGTCTTCAGGGTCAGAAGCACTCACCACCGGCTTCCCTTAGGTTACACTTTAACTGTCATTGATAGATGATGTCAATAAAAATATCTATTCTTTTTCCGATTATTTCCCCTTATAGGTTATTGCACAATATTGAGTGTAGTTCCCTGTGCTATACAGTAGTTCCTTGTTGATGATCTATTTTATACATAGCAGTGTGTATGTGTTAATTCCAAACTGTCAATTTATCCCTCCTCCCACCTTTCCCCTTTGGTAATAATAAATTATAAGATTTTATACTTCTCAGAAATGGGGGAGCTGAAAGAGAGGTATCATTTTCAATGGAAAAGCATTTAAAACAAGATTGAAGCTTTAACCAAGATTATTAGATGTACATCCTTGGAAAGAAATCACTTCATTTCTCTAATATTGACCTGACAAATAAGACAAACCTTTTCACTGAACTTGCTTATAATAAAGTGATGGAAATATCAAATGGAAGTGTTAGAAACATCTTATTTTACCCGAGCCTTATAAACTGTTCTATGTTAACTACAGTTTGGCTCACACATCTGTTCATTGAAGTTACAATAGTCTCAATTTCTGTTACTGATCCTCCAGAGTGGACCCCAACAAGGGTCCCCCTGCCCAGTGTCATTGGGGCCAACAGATCGAGACTGAGTTTGGTTCCCAAGCAAAGGAAACTTTATATTTTCATCAGAGAATGGAGAGGTGAGAGCATGCACTACCCCGTGGGCTGTGGGCTGGGCTGCTGTGTAGAGATCCTGTCAGAGTCAGTGAGAGGGAGGGGGCGGAGCTCTCAAGGGCCGGGTTGGCTGCAGCTCAGGCTCTATATCTCGGAGTCTGCACTGGGCCCCAGGAGCTGAGGTGTCGACCCAGCCATTCTGCACCAGGAAATCTGGTCTGAAGTGCCGGGTGTGGAACCTCTGCATGCGGGACCCTAGGAGCACGTGAAATTAGACAAAGCACAAAGGATAAAAAAGGTCAGACTTGACTTTATTGCCCAGATTCTATTTTTATCTCCCAGGGATTTTTAATGGGCTTTGCTGGGGACAAACCCCTCCTCTGCCTTTTGTCCCGTTCCTCATTCTTGGAGTGCTGAGGGTGCAGACCCTTCTTCTGTAACTGCTGAGTGCTGAGTTGGGAGCCCTCATACCAGGGGACGAGGGTCAGAACTTCTCCCCAGCAGCCTCCAGGTGACGTTGATTGGCCCCAGGACCCCTGCCTCCCTGCTCGTCCGCCTGAGCACCAGCATTGGAAGTGTTATAGATTCTAATGACCTTTAAGGGTCCAGGAAAGAGATGTGCAGAGACGCTGTGGGGGCCGGTTTCACCCCACCCCACATTTGTTCGGCCACCTTAGGCTGACCGTTTCTGCCAGCCTAGATGCTCTGACCAGTAGTCTGCTCTTTCTTCAATTAGGCCCCTGAATTAACGTAAAAACAGCACCAGGTGTCAGAGCCCTGCCCGCTCAACTCCCAGACAGTCCAGGGTCAGTGGTGATCAAGGACCATGATGGCCACTGAGTCAACAGCCTTTTGAAGTAAACAGGAGTCCAGCCGGTCTTATTGGCCACCATCATCACGGTGTCTGTAGGCTTTTCTATGGTGACAGTGTGATATACGGTTCCCCCGCCAAGATTATTAGCTCCCCTCCGGGTGCAGGAAGTCCTGCAAGCAGTAGTCTACTCCTTCGGGACACACTATTGTTGTTTTATGAGAGAAACTCCAGGTCAAGTGATGTTCACACGAGTCGTCATGGTGCCCTGTTGCCCCCGGTTATCTCTCTGGATGTTGGAGTTGGAGGGCCTCCTCACTCGAGGTCGGTGTGCCCACGGAGCGAACCCTGCAACTTCAGGGCATGGTTGGTGATTAGGATCACCACGTGGGGTCCTTTTCCCTTAGGAGGGAGGTGGCCTTTTGGGCTGCTGATTTCCAGGTTTTTAGATACCGCCAGTATCTTGGCCAGATGTGGCAGTGGGCCAAGCCCCTTGGTGACTGTAGTTTATCCTACCTGGATGGCATTCTTGCGTTGTTCCATTTCAAGTGGTCCCAGTTTTTGCACTAATTCTCCAATGGCGATTCACCTTTCACCGGGAATGGAAAGGTCAAAGGGTTTAGCTCAATTAGGGAGTTCCAGGGCAAGGGTCTGAATTGACTGCTCTTTCCATTCTTGAAAGGCCACTTCTGGATTCTGTTCAAAAGGATCATCGTCTTTTCCTTTCAGTGTTTCATATAGAGGCCCAGCTAGTAGACTGTAGTTAGGGATCCAGAAGCAGCAAACCCTGGCCTCCCCAGGAACCCCTAAGCTGTCTTCTAGTTTTAGAAAGGGGTAAGGCTGCAAATGGTTTTTTCCCTTTCCTGGGATGGGCTTCTCTGACCTTGTGTGAGAATGAAGCCCAGGCAGGTCACTGCAGTCTGTGATATTTGAGCTTTTTCTTGGACAACTTCTATCCTTTATTGGCTTGGTAGTTCAGAGGCCTCCTTAGTAGGGCTGGCGATCAGAATGTCGTCTGCATATTGAAGGAGGGTTTCCTTTTCCAGAGGTAGAACTTTTCGGTCTTTAGCTAAGCTTTCCCCAAAGATGGTGTGGGAATTTTTGAACCCTTGGGGCAAGACGGCCCGGAAGTATTGTTTTAGTTGTATGTTGAGTCCTGCCACTCACAAGCCAAAATTTCTTGTGACTCTGGGACTAATGGAATACAAAAGAAGGCATCATTGAAGACTAATACAGAATACCATGTCCTGGTGGTTGGTAGAATGACCAGCAGGGTGTAGGAATCAGGAGCAACTGGAGGTATATCCTCGGTGGCTTCACTGACTGTCCTGACATCCTTTACCAGGTCCCCAGCAGCCCATGGGGCTCTCGTGGTCAGGCCAATCCCAGGATATGGAGCTCTCCTGGGCAGGTACCCCACCCCCAACCCAGCCCACGGGGCTCTCATGGTCAGGCCCCTCCCAGGATACAGAGCTACCCTTGCAGGTACCGTGGCAGGGCTGGGCACACAGGAACCATGCACATAGCCCTCATTGAAGAGCACCCCCAGCTCACCTGTCGCTCAGAGCTGACACAGAGCACCTCAGAGCAGGACTTGAACTAACAAACAGCAGCTCCGACAGGTCTGTGACCCTGGGCATCACTCTGTGTGGCCTCCCTCCACCTGGTCTTCCAGAGACTTCCACTGCACCCAGGGCACCAGGCCTCTGTCTCCAACCACCACCCACCCCTCCTCTCCCTGACTCCTGGGTTCCTCTCATTAGGAGAGGGTTTTCTTGA
The DNA here is from genome assembly GCF_964270905.1 of Leucopleurus acutus. Lineage (NCBI taxonomy): Eukaryota > Metazoa > Chordata > Mammalia > Artiodactyla > Delphinidae > Leucopleurus > Leucopleurus acutus. Next base: position 409,000 of record NW_028139100.1, read on the forward strand.
AGTTGTCTCCCACTCATGGGCCAGATAAAATGATTAGAAAACAAGCCAAAGCTGCAGCCCCTTGTCTATCCTGACTCTCAGGAGCCCACACCTGTTCCTTGGACCTGGCCGGTTCAGCAAGTTCCATTTTCTGCAACTGTGAGCCCCTGAGGGGTGATGATTGGCTGACCTGGGCAACCTTACCATGCCGGCCAGCCCTCCCCAGGTGTGCCTGGGTTGAGATCAATATAAATACCACTCCAGGCAGCAAAAGCCCCTGCAGCTGTGCCTGACGCCATTTTCTCTGCCCTGTCAGCAGTCTCGGGGCTGGGCTGGTGGGAGGGAGTGAGAGGCCACGGCTTTGTGGGTGGCCCAGTGTGAGTGGGGCTCTGCTGGACTTTCTGCAGCAGTTGCCAGGCTGCCACCTGCTAAAGAAGAGGATGTGTCACCCATACCTGCTGCTGGAATTTCTCCCTGGGCAGAGGTGAGGAAGGAAAAAAGCAGTGGGGGCAGGGACAGGACGGGTATCTCAGGCAGGGAAATGGAAATCTTCCAGAAGAGCACCCAGGGCCAGGACCATCCTGGCTGGCCTGCAGGCACCAAGTCAGCTGGCGTGCTGTCACTCGTGTGGCTCCATGGCCCTTCCTCTAGGCTTTCAAGTCCTTGTATATATTCAGGTGTTTTACCTGGGAAGGGCGGGAACAGTTCAGCAGCAACTGGCCTGGGGCTCAGCTCACGTTTACTCACAGATGCCTCGGCACGGTGCCCCAGCTTTGCAATGAGGACGCTTGTTGTGTGGGGGCTGCTGGCTGAATGGGAGACGATTCCCCACCACTGACCAACTTCAGAATTGTTTACAACTGGAGCAAGTGCCCTGATACGGTTTTCCTCTGAGTAACTGGTGGGTTCTGTTTTTTTTTTTCTCTTTTTTGTTTTTGGTTCAAGGTAGATTTTATTCCTCTTTTTTGTATTTACAGATATAAGCATGGAAATAATTTATTCATATAAATGTATGTGAAGGGAATAATTGTTTTTTCTGTTTTATTTTTTAAATTTTATTTCTTTTTAATTTTGAATTTTATTTTATATTTTTATACAGCAGCTTCTCATTGGTTATCTATTTTATACATATAAATGTTTACATGCCAATCCCAATCTCTCAACTCCTCCCACCACCACCCCTCCAAGAGCTTTCCCCCCTTGTTGTCCATACGATTGTTGTCTACATCTGTTGCTCTATTTATGCCTTGCAAAACGGTTAATCTGTACAGTTTTTCTAGGTTCCACATATATGCATGAATATACAAGATTTGTTTTTCTCTTTCTGACTTACTTCACTCTGTATGACAGTCTCTAGATCCATCGACGTCTCTACAAATGACCCAATTTCATTCCTTTCATGGCTTAGTAATATTCCATTTTATATATGTACCACATCTTTATGCATTCGTCTGTCTGTGGGCATTTAGGTTGCTTCCATTACCTCGATATTGTAAATAGTGATGCAATGAACATTGCGGTGAATGTCTCTTTTTGATTTATGGTTTTGTCTGGGTATATGTCCAGTCCTGGGATCGCTGTATCATATGGTAATTCTATTATTAGTTTCTTAAGAAACTCCATATTGTTCTCCATAGTGACTGTATCAACTTATATTCCCAACAATAGTGGAAGAGGGTTCCTTTTCTCCACACCCTTTCCAGCATTTGTTGTTTGTAGATTTTCAGATGATGCCCATTCTAACAGGTGTGAGGTGATACCTCATTGTTGAGTCCATTTCGTTGAGCAGGGGGTAGGTCTTGTCTATTACATATTTGGCTTATGGAACGGTATCTGTGCTAATTTCAATCTCTGGTTTTATGCAGCACCCCCTTAACTCACCTTTCCCTTTAAGCAAGCATAAGTTGGTTTTCTAATCTTGAGACCCTGTTCTGTTTTGTAATTCAGTTCATGTGTAGCCAAGTTTACATTCCGTGCATTAGTGATACCTTATGATGTTTCTTTTTCTGTGTGACTTATTTCACTTAGAATCATCATGCCTCAATCCACTCATTATGCTGGTACAGGCCTGGTGACACAGATTTCATTGCTGAGTGGTATTCTGTTGTACGTAAGTACCGCAACTTCTTTATCAATTATTTGTTCTCTGGGATATTTAACTCGTACTGTAGAAGAGGTTCCTGTAAACAGAGCCGTCCCAAATTTTGGGGTGGCTGTGTGTTTTTGATTTTAATTTCCCTAAGCTATAGGACCATAAGTGGAAATGCCCTAGACTCTGTTGCTTTGTTTTTCAGATGTATCAGGAAACACCATACACTTCTCCAGAGTGGCTGTTGGCAATTTACATCCCGCCCATCAGCATAACAAGGCTCCTTTTTCCCCATGGCCTGTCTTGCCTTTCTGGATTTTACACTTTTCTCAGATGGCCCTTTAGACCGGGAGGAAGTGACACTTCATAGTAGTTCGGATTTCCATTGCAAGCTTGCTTGGTTTGCCAAAAAGGGCGTATGTGTTTTTTCCTGAATATATTCAGGAACAAACTCATACGCCCTTTGTTGCCAAGTGCATCATTGTCGATGTTCTGCCTCTTTTCCTATGCTTTAAATGCAATTCCAGTCTACCTCCTGAAATCGGTTTCCTGAAATTCTGCCCCGCTTTCAAGTCCTCTTCGCAGCCTTACTTCAATATATTTTTGGACGTTATCTGTTATTTATAACTCTCCAGGTTTGTGAATTACAGGGCCCCTGAGCTCCTTTCTTCAACTCGCTTTCTTGTGAGCTGGCCGCAAACCCGCAAGACTGCTTCAGGCCCTAATCTGCTTCTGGCAGGGCACGCTGAGCCTTTGGTTAATTTCTCTTCCTGGTGGGAAATGAGTGTTAAATATACCCGTCCAGACACCTACCTCACTCTCAACCCCTTGGTGATGTGGGTCCTCTGGTTTGTGGCCACCTTTGCTGGGTTCCTCACCTTTCGATGATGTGGCCCCACTAGTGTGAGGACACTCCTGCTTGGTTCTCATCCACGTGGTTATGTGGACCCCCTGGTGAGAGTCTGTTCCTGGCTTTGTTCCTCACCCACCTGTGAGGGAGACCCTCTGCTGATAGGTCACTCCTGCATGGCTGGCACACATTGCCTTGGTGAAGTCAGCCGTGTGGTGGCAGTTGGAGCGTGCTGGGAATCTCCTCCCCCCGGTGATGAGGACCCTCTTGCGTCAGGCCCTAACTGCTGGACTCACCAACTTTTCTTAGGGAGCCCGGTGATGCTTTGGCACTCCTCTTAGGATCCCATCTCCATGGGGTTGTGGGCCTTCTGCTCTGAGGTCCCAACGGCTGGGTTGTTCACATTTTCATGATGTGGGCTCTCTGGTGTTCACAGAAGCCTGGATCCCATAGCCTCTGTGCTCTTGGCCGCCTGCTGGGAGGTTCCAACTGCTGGATTCCTCACTTTTTTAATTTTTTGGGCCCTCTGTTGTGAGGATCCTCCTGCCTGCCTCACTCCCATCCCCTTCGTGATGTGTGTCGTCTGGTTTGAGGCCACATGTGCTGGGTTCCTCACCTTTCGATGATGTGGGACCAATGGTCTTAGGAGACTCCTGCCTGGTTCACAACCCCTTGGTGATGTGGGCCCTCTGTTGAGAGTCTGATCCTGGCTGGGTTCCTCACCCATCTGTGAGGTAGGCCGTCTGATGTGAGGTCACTCCTGCCTGGCTTGCTCACCTCGCCTTGTGGACATGAGCCCTCTGGTGGCACTTGGAGCCTGCTGGGAGCCTCCTCTCCTCGGTGATGAGGGCCCTCTGGCATCAGGCCTTACCTGCTGGGCTCCCCACATTTTGTGATGTGCGCCCAGTGGTGCGAGGACACTCCAGCCAGGTTCACATCCCCATTGGGATGTGGGCCTTCTGCTCTGAGGTCCCAAAGCCTGGGTTGCTCACAGTTTCATGATGTGGGCTCTCTGGTATTAGTTCACTCCTGCCTGCATCCCATAGCTTCTGTGCTCTGGGCCGCCTGCTGGGAGGTTCCAACTGCTGGATTCCTCACCTTTCTTATTCTTTGGGCCCTCTGATTTTAGGCTACTCCTGCCTGCCTCACTCCCATTCCCTTTGTGATATGTGTCCTCTGATTTGAGGCCACATGTGCTGGGTTCCGCACCTTTCGATGATGTGACCCCACTGGAGGGAAGACAGTCCTGACTGGTTCCCATCCCCTTGCTGATGTGGGCCCTCAGGTGAGAGTCTGATCCTGGCTGGGTTCCTCACCCTTCTGTGAGGTGGGCCCTCTGCTGTGAGGTCAATCATGCCTGTCTGGCACACATCACCTTGGCGACGTGGGCCCTCTGTTGGCACATGGAACCTGCTGGGAGCCTCCTGCCCTCGGTGATGACGGCCCTCTAGCATCAGGCTCTAACTGCTGGGCTCCCCACGTTTTCTGATGTGAGCCCAGTGATGCCAGGACACTCCTGTCAGGTTCCCATCCCCATGGGGATGTGGGCTTTCTGCTCTGAGGTCCCAATGCCTGGGTTGCTCACAGTTTCATGATGTGGGCTCTCTGCTGTTAGTTCACTCCTGCCTGCATCCCATAGCTTCTGTGCTCTCGGCCGCCTGCTGGGAGGTTCCAAATGCTGGATTCCTCACTTTTTTTATTCTTTGGGCCCTCTGTTTTTAGGCTACTCCTACCTGCCTCACTCCCATCCCCTTTGTGATGTATGTCCTCTGATATGAGGCCACATGTGCTGGGTTCCTCACCTTTCGATGATGTGGCCCCACTGGTGGGAGGACAGTCCTGACTGGTTCCCATCCCCTTGGTGTTGTGGGCCCTCTGGTGAGAGTCTCATCCTGCCTCGGTTCCTCACCCTTCTGTGAGATAGGCCCTCTGCTGTGAGGTCACTACTGCCTGGCTGGCGCATGCCACCTTGTAGACGTGGGCCCTCTGTTGGCAGTTGGAACCTGCTGGGAGTCTCCTCCCCTCAGTTATGAGGGCCCCCTGGCATCAGGCCCTAACTGCTGGGCTCCTAACATTTTCTGATATGTGCTAAGTGGTGCAAAGCCACTCCTGCCAGGTTCCCATCCCAATGGGGATGTGGGCCTTCTGTTCTGAGGTCCCAACAGCTGGGCTGCTCACAGGTTCATGATGTGGGCCCTCTGCTGTGAGTTCACTGCGGCCTGGATCCCATAGCCTCGGTGCTCTGGGCCACTTGCTGGGAGGTTCCAACTGCTGGATTCCTCAACTTTTATATTCTATGGACCCTGTGTTGTGAGGCCAGTCCTGCCAGCCTCATTCCGAACCCCTTGGTGATGTGGTTCCTCTGGTTTGAGGACACATGTGCTGGGATCCTCACCTTTCGATGATGTTGTCCCACTGGTGTGGGGACACTCCTGCCTGGTTCCCATCCCCTTGGTGATGTGGGCCCTCTGGTGAGAGTCTGATCCTGGCTGTGTTCCTCACCCTTCTGTGAGGTGGGCCCTCTGCTGTGAGGTCACTCCTGCCAGGCTGGCACACATCACCTTGGCGACGTTGGCCCTCTGGTGGCAGCTGGAGCCTGCTGGGAGCCTCCTCCTCTCGGTGATGAGTGCCCTCTAGCGTCAGGCCCTAACTTCTGAGCACCCCACGTTTTCTGATGTGAGCCCAGTGATGCCAGGACACTCCTGTCATGTTCCCATCACCATGGGGATGTGGGCCTTCTGCTCTGAGGTCCCAATGTCTGGGTTGCTCACAGTTTCATGATGTGGGCTGTCTGGTGTTAGTTCACTCTGGCCTGGTTCCTCTAGCCTCTGTGCTCTGGGCCGCCTGCTGGGAGGTTCCAACTGCTGGATTCCTCACCTTTCTTATTTTTGGGCCCTCTGTTATGAGGCTCCTCCTGCCTGCCTCACTCCCAGCCCCTTGGTGATGGGTGTCCTATGGTTTGAAGCCACATGTTCTGGGTTCCTCACCTTTAGATGATGTGGCCCTACTCATGTGAGGACACTCCTGCCTGGTTCCAATCCATTTGGTGATGTGGGCCCTCTGGTGCGAGTCTGATCCTGACTGGGTTCGTCACACTTCTCTGAGGTGGGCCCTCTGCTGTGAGGTCATTCGTGCCTGGTTGGCACACATCGCCTTGGTGACGTCAGCCCTCTGGTGGCAGTTGGAGCCTGCTGGGAGCCTCCTTCCCTTGGTGATGAGGGTCCTCTGGCGTCAGGCCCTAACTGCTGGTCGCCCAAAATTTTCTGATACGTTCTCAGTGGTGCGAGGACACTCCTACCAGAATTCCATCCCCATGGGGATGTGGGCCTCCTGCTCTGAGGTCCCAATGGCTGGGTTGCTCAGTTTCATGACATGGGCCCTCTTCTGTGAGTTCACTGTGGCCTGGATCCCATGGCCTCGGTGCTCTGGGCCGCCTGCTGGGAGGTTCCAACTGCTGGATTCCTCACTTTTTTATTCTATGGGCCCAGTGTTGTGAGGCTACTCCTGCCTGCCTCACTCCGAGGTCCTTGGTGATGTGGGTCCTCTGGTTTGAGGACACATGTGCTGAGTACCTCAGCTTTTGATGATGTGGCCCCACTGATGTGAAGACACTCCTGCCTGGTTCCCATCCCCTTGGTGATGTGGGCCCTCTGGTGAGAGTCTGATGTTGGCTGGGTTTCTCACCCTTCTGTGAGGTGGGACCTCTGCTGTGAGGTAACTCCTGCCTGGCATGCTCACGTTGCCTTGGCAATGTGAGCCCTCAGGTGGCAGTTGGAGCCTGCTGGGAATCTCCTCCCCTCAGGTATGAGAGCTCTGGATAAAACACATATGCCCTTTTTTGCCAAGTGCATTATTTTCCAAGTTCTGTCTCTTTTCCTATGCTTTAAGAGCTACTCCCGTGTACGTTCTGAAATCAGTTTCCAGCAATTCTGCCCTGCATTCAAGTCCTCTTCGCAGCCTTACTTCAGTATAATTTTGGATGATAGCTGTCATTTATAACTCCGCAGGTTTCTGAATTACAGTGCCCCTGAGCTCCTTTCTTCAACTCGCTTTCTTGTGAGCTGGCCGCAACACCGCAGGATCTCCTGAGGCCCTAATCTAGTTCCAGCATGGCATGCGGAGCCTTTGGTTCATTTATCTTCCTGGTGGGAAATGAGAGTTAAATTTGCCCGTCCAGACACCTACAGATAGTCTCCCATTGCTTCTCCTTATTGCTGTTCATCTTCCGAAGAAATTGCAAACTGGGCCAAACAGGAGGTTAAAGGCACTGACTCTCCAAGTGGGGAGAGTGTTAGTAAAGCGTCTGGAATGTTGCACCCGAGTACCAGGGGACGAAAACTGAGACACATTTGAACACGTTTCCCGATCACACGGTTGATCATACTCTGGGGTCCACATGCATGTTTTAGCTGAAGGAAGAATCCCTTAAACCTGGAGAGTTGAGACCCATGGAATTGGTACCATGCAATATGACTTCAAAGGGTCTGCATTTGCTCACCGAACCTCACCAATCCTATCACTGCTGCGTTTATGCCGCTGTACACACGCTTGATTCTCTTTCGGAGACATATAAATCCTTAGGTTTTAAGATTCTTACTAGTCAGGTATATTCTTAGGCGTTTAATGTGGGGTGTGGAGTCCACTTCGTTGAGCAAGGAGTAGCTCTTGTCTATTACATATTTGGCTTATGGAACGGTATCTGTGCTAATTTCAATCTCTGGTTTTATGCAGCACCCCAACTCACCTTTCCACTGAAACAAGCATAAGTTGGTTTTCTACATTTGACACCCTGTTCTGTTTTGTAATTCAGTTCCTGTGTAGCCAAGTTTACATTCCGTGTAGTAGTGATATCTTATGATGTTTCTTTTTCTGTGTGATTTATTTCACTTAGAATCATTGTACCTGAATCCACTCATTATGCTGCTACGGGCCTGATGACATAGATTTCATTGCTGAGTGATATTGCATTGTACGTAAGTACCACAACTTCTTTATCCATTTTTCGCTTTCTGTGATATTGAACTTGTACCGTAAACGAGGTTCTTGTAAACAGAGCCGGCCCAAACTTTGGGGTGGCTGTGTCTTTTTGATTTTAATTTCCCTAAGCTATAGGACCATAAGTGGAAGTGCCCTAGGCTCTGTTGCTTTGTTTTTTGGATGTTTCAGGAAACACCATACACTTCTCCAGAGTGGCTGCTGGCAATTTACATCCCGCCCATCAGCATAACAAGGCTCCCAGTTCTCCATGGCCTGTCCTGCCTTTCTGGATTTTACACTTTTTTCAGATGGCCCTTTTGACCAGGGGGCAGTGAGACTTCATTGTAATGCAGATTTCCTTTGCAAGCTTGCTTGGTTGGCCAAAAAGGACGTATGCGTTTTTTCCTGAATATATTCAGGAAAAAACGCATATGCCCTTTTTGGCCAAGTGCATCATTGTGGACGTTCTGCCTCTTTTCCTATGCTTTACATGCAATTCCAGTCTACCTCCTGAAATCAGTTTCCTGCAATTCTGCCCCACATTCAACTCCTCTTGGCAGCCTTCCTTCAATATATTTTTGGAAGATAGCTGTCATTTATAACTCTGCAGGTTTGTGAATTACAGTGCCCCTGAGCTCCTTTCTTCAACTCGCTTTCTTGTGAGCTGGCCGCAACACCTCAGGATTGCTTCAGGCCCTAGTTTGGTTCTGGCATGGCATGCTGAGCCTTTGGTTAATTCCTCTTCCTGGTGGGAAATGAGAGTTAAATTTGCACGTCCAGACACCTCCAGCTAGTCTCTCATTGGTTCTCCCTATTCCTGTTCATTTTCCACAGAAATTGCAAACTGGGCCAAACAGGAGGTTAAAGGCACTGACTCTCCAAGTGGGGAGAGTGTTAGTAAAGCATCTGGAATGTTGCACCCGAGTACCAGGGGACGAAAACTGAGACATATTTGAACACTTTTTCCGATCACACGGTGGATCGTACTCTGGGTTCCACATGCATGTTTTAGCTGAAGGAAGAATCCCTTAAACATGGAGAGTTGAGACCCATGGAATGGGTACCATGCAATATGACTTCAAAGGGTCTGCATTTGCTCACCGAACCTCACCAATCCTATCACTGCTGCGTTTATGCCGCTGTACACAAGCTTGATTCTCTTTCGGAGACATATAAATCCATAGGTTTTAAGATTCTTACTAGTCAGGTATATTGTTGGCGTTTAATATGGGGTGTTGGGTCCACTTCGTTGAGCAAGGAGTAGCTCTTGTCTATTACATATTTGGCTTATGGCACGGTATCTGTGCTAATTTCAATCTCTTGTTTTATGCCGCACCCCAACTCACCTTTCCCCTTAAGCAAGCATAAGTTGGGTTTCTACATTTGAGACCCTGTTCTGTTTTGTAATTCAGTTCCTGTGTAGCCAAGTTTACATTCCGTGTAGTAGTGATATCTTATGATATTTCTTTTTCTGTGTGATTTATTTCACTTAGAATCATCGTACCTGAATCCACTCATTATGCTGCTACGAGCCTGATGACATAGATTTCATTGCTGAGTGATATTGCATTGTACGTAAGTACCACAACTTCTTTATCCATTTCTCGCTTTCTGTGATATTGAACTTGTACCGTAAACGAGGTTCTTATAAACAGAGCCGTCCCAAACTTTGGGGTGGCTGTGTCTTTTTGATTTTAATTTCCCTAAGCTATAGGACCATAAGTGGAAGTGCCCTAGGCTCTGTTGCTTTGTTTGTTTGATGTTTCAGGAAACACCATACACTTCTCCAGAGTGGCTGCTGGCAATTTACATCCCGCCCATCAGCATAACAAGGCTCCTAGTTCTCCTTGGCCTGTCCTGCCTTTCTGGATTTTACACTTTTTTCAGATAGCCCTTTTGACCGGGGGGCAGTGAGACTTCATTGTAGTGCAGATTTCCTTTGCAAGCTTGCTTGGTAGGCCAAAAAGTGCGTATGCGTTTTTTCCTGAATATATTCAGGAAAAAACGCATACGCACTTTTTGGCCAAGTGCATCATTGTGGACGTTCTGCCTCTTTTCCTATGCTTTACATGCAATTCCCGTCTACCTCCTGAAATCGGTTTCCTGCAATTCTGCCCCGCTTTCAACTCCTCTTGGCTGCCTTACTTCAATATATTTTTGGAAGATAGCTGTCATTTATAACTCTGCAGGTTTGTGAATTACAGTGCCCCTGAGCTCCTTTCTTCAACTCGCTTTCTTGTGAGCTGGCCGCAACACCGCAGTATTGCTTCGGGCCCTAGTTTGGTTCCGGCATGGCACGCTGAGCCTTTGGTTAATTCCTCTTCCTGATGGGAAATGAGAGTTAAATTTGCGCGTCCGGACACCTCCACCTAGTCTCTCATTGGTTCTCCCTATTCCTGTTCATTTTCCACAGAAATTGCAAACTGGGCCAAACAGGAGGTTAAAGGCACTGACTCTCCAAGTGGGGATAGTGTTAGTAAAGCGTCTGGAATGTTACACCCGAGTACCAGGGGACGAAAACTGAGACACATTTGAACACGTTTCCCGATCACACGGTTGATCATACTCTGGAGTCCACATGCATGTTTTAGCTGAAGGAAGAATCCCTTAAACATGGAGAGTTGAGACCCATGGAATTGGAACCATGCAATATGACTTCAAAGGGTCTGCATTTGCTCACCGAACCTCACCAATCCTATCACTGCTGCGTTTATGCCGCTGTACACATGCTTGATTCTCTTTCGGAGACATATAAATCCATAGGTTTTAAGATTCTTACTACTCAGGTATATTCTTAGGCGTTTAATATGGGTTGTTGAGTCCACTTCGTTGAGCAAGGAGTAGCTCTTGTCCATTACATATTTGGCTTATGTAACGGTATCTGTGCTAATTTCAATCTCTGGTTTTATGCAGCACCCCAACTCACCTTTCCACTGAAGCAAGCATAAGTTGGTTTTCTACATTTGACACCCTGTTCTGTTTTGTAATTCAGTTCCTGTGTAGCCAAGTTTACATTCCGTGTAGTAGTGATATCTTATGATGTTTCTCTTTCTGTGTGACTTATTTCACTTAGAATCATCGTACCTGAATCCACTCATTATGCTGCTACGGGCCTGATGACATAGATTTCATTGCTGAGTGATATTGCATTGTACGTAAGTACCACAACTTCTTTATCCATTTTTCGCTTTTTGCGATATTGAACTTGTACCGTAAACGAGGTTCTTGTAAACAGAGCCGGCCCAACCTTTGGGGTGGCTGTGTCTTTTTGATTTTAATTTCCCTAAGCTATAGGACCATAAGTGGAAGTGCCCTAGGCTCTATTGCTTAGTTTTTTGGATGTTTCAGGAAACACCATACACTTCTCCAGAGTGGCTGTTGGCAATTTACATCCCGCCCATCAGCATAACAAGGCTCCCAGTTCTCCATGGCCTGTCCTGCCTTTCTGGATTTTACTCTTTTTTCAGAAGGCACTTTGACCGGGGGGCAGTGAGACTTCATTGTAGGGCAGATTTCCTTTGCAAGCTTGCTTGGTTGGCCAAAAAGGGCGTATGCGTTTTTTCCTGAATATATTCAGGAAAAAACGCATACGCCCTTTTTGGCCAAGTGCATCATTGTGGACGTTCTGCCTCTTTTCCTATGCTTTACATGGAATTCCCGTCTACCACCTGAAATCGGTTTCCTGCAATTCTGCTCCGCTTTCAAGTCCTCTTGGCAGCCTTACTTCAATATATTTTTGGACGATAGCTGTCATTTATAACTCTGCAGGTTTGTGAATTACAGTGCCCCTGAGCTCGTTTCTTCAACTCGCTTTCTTGTGAGCTGTCCGCAACACCGCAGGATTGCTTCAGGCCCTAGTGTAGTTCCGGCACGGCACGCTGAGCCTTTGGTTAATTCCTCTTCCTGGTGGGAAATGAGAGTTAAATTTGCCCGTCCAGACACCTCCAGCTAGTCTCTCTTTCGTTCTCCCTATTCCTGTTCATTTTCCACAGAAATTGCAAACTGGGCCAAACAGGAGGTTAAAGGCACTGACTCTCCAAGTGGGGAGAGTGTTAGTAAAGCATCTGGAATGTTGCACTCGAGTACAAGGGGACGTAACGAGACACATTTGAACACGTTTCCCGATCACACGGTGTATCATACTCTGGGTTCCACATGCATGTTTTAGCTGAAGGAAGAATCCCTTAAACCTGGAGAGTTGAGACCCATGGAATGGGTACCATGCAATATGACTTCATAGGGTCTGCATTTGCTCACCGAACCTGACCAATCCTATCACTGCTGCGTTTATGTCGCTGTACACACGCTTGATTCTCTTTCGGAGACATATAAATCGGTAGGTTTTTAGATTATTTCTAGTCAGGTATATTCTTAGGCGTTTAATATGGGGTGTTGAGTCCACTTCCTTGAGCAAGGAGTAGATCTTGTCTATTACATATTTGGCTTATGGAACGGTATCTGTGCTAATTTAAATCTCTGGTTTCATGCAGCACCCCAACTCACCTTTCCCCTTAAGCAAGCATAAGTTGGTTTTCTACATTTGAGACTCTGTTCTGTTTTGTAATTCAGATCCTGTGTAGCCAAGTTTACATTCCGTGTAGTAGTGATATCTTATGATGTTTCTTTTTCTGTGTGACTTATTTCACTTAGAATCATCATACCTGAATCCACTCATTATGCTGCTACGGGCCTGATGACATAGATTTCATTGCTGAGTGATATTGCATTGTACGTAAGTAACACAACTTCTTTATCCATTTTTCGCTTTTGTGATATTGAACTTGTACCGTAAACAAGATTCTTGTAAACAGAGCCGTCCCAAACTTTGGGGTGGCTGTGTCTCTTTCATTTTAATTGCCCTAAGCTATAGGACCATAAGTGGAAGTGCCCTAGGCTCTGTTGCTTAGTTTTTTAGATGTTACAGGAAACACCATACACTTCTCCAGAGTGGCTGTTGGCAATTTACATCCCGCCCATCAGCATAACAAGGCTCCCAGTTCTTCATGGCCTGTCCTGCCTTTCTGGATTTTACACTTTTTTCATATGGCCCTTTTGACCGGGGGGCAGCGAGACTTCATTGTAGTGCAGATTTCCTTTGCAAGCTTGCTTGGTTGGCCAAAAAGGGCGTATGCGTTTTTTCCTGAATATATTCAGGAAAAAACGCATACGCCCTTTTTGGCCAAGTGCATCATTGTGGACGTTCTGCCTCTTTTCCTATGCTTTACATGCAATTCCCGTCTACCTCCTGAAATCGGTTTCCTGCAATTCTGCCCCGCTTTCAAGTCCTCTTGGCAGCCTTACTTCAATATATTTTTGGACGATAGCTGTCATTTATAACTCTGCAGGTTTGTGAATTACAGTGCCCCTGAGCTCCTTTCTTCAACTCGCTTTCTTGTGAGCTGGCCGCAACACCGCAGGATTGCTTCAGGCCCTAGTGTGGTTCCGGCACGGCATGCTGAGCCTTTGGTTAATTCCTCTTTCTGGTGGGAAATGAGAGTTAAATTTGCCCGTCCAGACACCTCCAGGTAGTTTCTCATTGGTTCTCCCTATTGCTGTACATTTTCCACAGAAATTACAAACTGGGCCATACAGGAGGTTAAAGGCACTGACTCTCCAAGTGGGGAGAGTGTTAGTAAAGCGTCTGGAGTGTTGCACCTGAGTACCAGGGGACGAAAACTGAGACACATTTGAACACGTTTCCTGATCACACGGTGGATCATACTCTGTGTTCCACATGCATGTTTTAGCTGAAGGAAGAATCCCTTAAACTTGGAGGGTTGAGACCCATGGAATGGGTACCATGCAATATGACTTCAAAGGGTCTGCATTTGCTCACCGAACCTCACCAATCCTATCACTGCTGCGTTTATGCCACTGTACACACGCTTGATTCTCTTTCGGAGACATATAAATCCGTAGTTTATAAGATTATTTCTAGTCCGGGGTATTTTTAAGCGTTTAATATGGGGTGTTGAGTCCACTTCATTGAGCAAGGAGTAGCTCTTGTCTATTACATATTTGGCTTATGGAACGGTATCTGTGCTAATTTCAATCTCTGGTTTTATGCAGCACCCCAACTCACCTTTCCCCTTAAGCAAGCATAAGTTGGTTTTCTACATTTGAGACCCTGTTCTGTTTTGTAATTCAGTTCCTGTGTAGCCAAGATTACATTCCGTGTAGTAGTGATATCTTATGATGTTTCTTTTTCTGTGTGACTTATTTCACTTAGACTCATCATACCTGCATCCACTCATTATGCTGCTACGGGCCTGATGACATAGATTTCATTGCTGAGTGATATTGCATTGTACGTAAGTACCACAACTTCTTTATCCATTTTTTGCTTTCTGTGATATTGAACTTGTACTGTAAACGAGGTTCTGTAAACAGAGCCGTCCCAAACTTTGGGGTGACCGTGTCTTTTTGATTTTAATTTCCCTAAGCTATAGGACCATAAGTGGAAGTGCCCTAGGCTCTGTTGCTTTGTTTTTTAGAGGTTTCAGGAAACACCATACACTTCTCCAGAGTGGCTGTTGGCAATTTACATCCCGCCTACCAGCATAACAAGGCTCCCAGTTCTCCATGGCCTGTCCTGCCTTTCTGGATTTTACACTTTTTTCAGATGGCCCTTTTGACCGGGGGGCAGTGAGACTTCATTGTAGTGCAGATATCCTTTGCAAGCTTGCTTGGTTGGCCAAAAAGGGCGTATGCGTTTTTTCCTGAATATATTCAGGAAAAAACGCATACGCCCTTTTTGGCCAAGTGCATCATTGTGGACGTTCTGCCTCTTTTCCTATGCTTTACATGCAATTCCCGTCTACCTCCTGAAATCGGTTTCCTGCAATTCTGCCCCGCTTTCAAGTCCTCTTGGCAGCCTTACTTCAATATATTTTTGGACGATAGCTGTCATTTATAACTCTGCAGGTTTGTGAATTACAGTGCCCCTGAGCTCCTTTCTTCAACTCGCTTTCTTGTGAGCTGGCCGCAACACCGCAGGATTGCTTCAGGCCCTAGTGTGGTTCCGGCACGGCACGCTGAGCCTTTGGTTAATTCCTCTTCCTGGTGGGAAATGAGAGTTAAATTTGCCCGTCCAGACACCTCCAGCTAGTCTCTCTTTCGTTCTCCCTATTCCTGTTCATTTTCCACAGAAACTGCAAACTGAGCCAAACAAGAGGTTAAAGGCACTGACTCTCCAAGTGGGGAGAGTGTTAGTAAAGCATCTGGAATGTTGCACTCGAGTACCAGGGGACGAAAACGAGACACATTTGAACACGTTTCCCGATCACATGCTGGATCATACTCTGGGTTCCACATGCATGTTTTAGCTGAAGGAAGAATCCCTTAAACCTGGAGAGTTGAGACCCATGGAATGGATACCATGCAATATGACTTCATAGGGTCTGCATTTGCTCACCGAACCTCACCAATCCTATCACCGCTGCGTTTATGTCGCTGTACACACGCTTGATTCTCTTTCGGAGACATATAAATCGGTAGGTTTTTAGATTATTTCTAGTCAGGTATATTGTTAGGTGTTTAATATGGGGTGTTGAGTACACTTCGTTGAGCAAGGAGTAGCTCTTGTCTATTACATATTTGGCTTATGGAACGGTATCTGTGCTAATTTCAATCTGTGGTTTCATGCAGCACCCCAACTCACCTTTCCCCTTAAGCAAGCATAAGTTGGTTTTCTACATTTGAGACCCTGTTCTGTTTTGTAATTCAGATCCTGTGTAGCCAAGTTTACATTCCGTGTAGTAGTGATACCTTATGATGTTTCTTTTTCTGTGTGACTTATTTCACTTAGAATCATCGTACCTGAATCCACTCATTATGCTGCTACGGGCCTGATGACATAGATTTCATTGCTGAGTGATATTGCATTGTACGTAAGTACCACATCTTCTTTATCCATTTTTCGCTTTTGTGATATTGAACTTGTACCGTAAACAAGATTCTTGTAAACAGAGCCGTCCCAAACTGTGGGGTGGCTGTGTCTCTTTGATTTTAATTGCCCTAAGCTATAGGACCATAAGTGGAAGTGCCCTAGGCTCTGTTGCTTAGTTTTTTAGATGTTACAGGAAACACCATACACTTCTCCAGAGTGGCTGTTGGCAATTTACATCCCGCCCATCAGCATAAGAAGGCTCCCAGTTCTTCATGGCCTGTCCTGCCTTTCTGGATTTTACACTTTTTTCATATGGCCCTTTTGACCGGCGGGCAGCGAGACTTCATTGTAGTGCAGATTTCCTTTGCAAGCTTGCTTGGTTGGCCAAAAAGGGCGTATGCGTTTTTTCCTGAATATATTCAGGAAAAAACGCATACGCCCTTTTTGGCCAAGTGCATCATTGTGGACGTTCTGCCTCTTTTCCTATGCTTTACATGCAATTCCCGTCTACCTCCTGAAATCGGTTTCCTGCAATTCTGCCCCACTTTCAAGTCCTCTTGGCAGCCTTACTTCAATATATTTTTGGATGATAGCTGTCATTTATAACTCTGCAGGTTTGTGAATTACAGTGCCCCTGAGCTCCTTTCTTCAACTCGCTTTCTTGTGAGCTGGCCGCAACACCGCAGGATTGCTTCAGGCCCTAGTGTGGTTCCGGCACGGCATGCTGAGCCTTTGGTTAATTCCTCTTTCTGGTGGGAAATGAGAGTTAAATTTGCCCGTCCAGACACCTCCAGCTAGTTTATCATTGGTTCTCCCTATTCCTGTACATTTTCCGCAGAAATTGCAAACTGGGCCATACAGGAGTTTAAAGGCACTGACTCTCCAAGTGGGGAGAGTGTTAGTAAAGCGTCTGGAGTGTTGCACCCGAGTACCAGGGGACGAAAACTGAGACACATATGAACACGTTTCCCAATCACACGGTGGATCATAATCTGTGTTCCACATGCATGTTTTAGCTGAAGGAAGAATCCCTTAAACCTGGAGAGTTGAGACCTATGGAATGGGTACCATGCAGTATGACTTCAAAGGGTCTGCATTTGCTCACCGAACCTCACCAATCCTATCACTGCTGCGTTTATGCCGCTGTACACACGCTTGATTCTCTTTCGGAGACATATAAATCCATAGGTTTTAAGATTCTTACTAGTCAGTTATATTCTTAGGTGTTTAATATGGGGTGTTGAGTCCACTTCGTTGAGCAAGGAGTAGCTCTTGTCTATTACATATTTGGCTTATGGAACGGTATCTGTGCTAATTTCAATCTCTGGTTTCATGCAGCACCCCAACTCACCTTTCCTCTTAAGCAAGCATAAGTTGGTTTTCTACATTTGAGACCCTGTTCTGTTTTGTAATTCAGTTCCTGTGTAGCCAAGTTTACATTCCGTGTAGTAGTGATATCTTATGATGTTTCTTTTTCTGTGTGACTTATTTCACTTAGACTCATCATACCTGCATCCACTCATTATGCTGCTACGGGCCTGATGACATAGATTTCATTGCTGAGTGATATTGCATTGTACGTAAGTACCACAACTTCTTTATCCATTTTTTGCTTTCTGTGATATTGAACTTGTACTGTAAACGAGGTTCTGTAAACAGAGCCGTCCCAAACTTTGGGGTGACCGTGTCTTTTTGATTTTAATTTCCCTAAGCTATAGGACCATAAGTGGAAGTGCCCTAGGCTCTGTTGCTTTGTTTTTTAGATGTTTCAGGAAACACCATACACTTCTCCAGAGTGGCTGTTGGCAATTTCCATCCCGCCTACCAGCATAACAAGGCTCCCAGTTCTCCATGGCCTGTCCTGCCTTTCTGGATTTTACACTTTTTTCAGATGGCCCTTTTGACCGGGGGGCAGTGAGACTTCATTGTAGTGCAGATATCCTTTGCAAGCTTGCTTGGTTGGCCAAAAAGGGCGTATGCGTTTTTTCCTGAATATATTCAGGAAAAAACGCATACGCCCTTTTTGGCCAAGTGCATCATTGTGGACGTTCTGCCTCTTTTCCTATGCTTTACATGCAATTCCCGTCTACCTCCTGAAATCGGTTTCCTGCAATTCTGCCCCGCTTTCAAGTCCTCTTGGCAGCCTTACTTCAATATATTTTTGGACGATAGCTGTCATTTATAACTCTGCAGGTTTGTGAATTACAGTGCCCCTGAGCTCCTTTCTTCAACTCGCTTTCTTGTGAGCTGGCCGCAACACCGCAGGATTGCTTCAGGCCCTAGTGTGGTTCCGGCACGGCACGCTGAGCCTTTGGTTAATTCCTCTTCCTGGTGGGAAATGAGAGTTAAATTTGCCCGTCCAGACACCCCCAGCTAGTCTCTCATTGGTTCTCCCTATTCCTGTACATTTTCCGCAGAAATTGCAAACTGGGCCAAACAGGAGGTTAAAGGCACTGACTCTCCAAGTGGGGAGAGTGTTAGTAAAGCGTCTGGAGTTTGCACCCGAGTACCAGAGGACAAAAACTGAGACACATTTGAACACGTTTCCCGATCACACGGTGGATCATACTCTGGGTTCCACATGCATGTTTTAGCTGAAGGAAGAATCCCTTAAACCTGGAGAGTTGAGACCCATGGAATGGGTACCATGCAATATGACTTCAAAGGGTCTGCATTTGCTCACCAAACCTCACCAATCCTATCACTGCTGCGTTTATGCCGCCGTACACACGCTTGATTCTCTTTCGGAGACATATAAATCCGTAGGTTTTAATATTCTTACTAGTCAGGTATATTCTTAGGCGTTTAATATGGGGTGTTGAGTCCACTTCGTTGAGCAAGGAGTAGCTCTTGTCTATTACATATTTGGCTTATGGAACGGTATCTGTGCTAATTTCAATCTCTGGTTTCATGCAGCACCCCAACTCACCTTTCCCCTTAAGCAAGCATAAGTTGGTTTTCTACATTTGAGACCCTGTTCTGTTTTGTAATTCAGTTCTTGTGTAGCCAAGTTTACCTTCCGTGTAGTAGTGATATCTTATGGTGTTTCTTTTCCTGTGTGACTTATTTCACTTAGAATCATCATACCTGAATCCACTCATTATGCTGCTACGGGCCTGATGACATAGATTTCATTGCTGAGTGATATTGCATTGTACGTTAGTACCACAACTTCTTTATCCATTTTTTGCTTTCTGTGATATTGAACTTGTACCGTAAACGAGGTTCTTGTAAACAGAGCCGTCCCAAACTTTGGGGTGGCTGTGTCTTTTTGATTTTCATTTCCCTAATCTATAGGACCATAAGTGGAAGTGCCCTAGGCTCTGATGCTTTGTTTTTTAGATGTTTCAGGAAACACCATACACTTCTCCAGAGTGGCTGTTGGCAATTTACATCCCGCCCACCAGCATAACAAAGCTCCCAGTTCTCCATGGCCTGTCCTGCCTTTCTGGATTTTACACTTTTTTCAGATGGCCCTTTTGACCGGTGGCAGTGAGACTTCATTGTAGTGCAGATATCATTTGCAAGCTTGCTTGGTTGGCCAAAAAGGGCGTATGCGTTTTTTCCTGAATATATTCAGGAAAAAAAGCATACGCCCTTTTAGGCCAAGTGCATCATTGTGGACGTTCTGCCTCTTTTCCTATGCTTTACATGCAATTCCAGTGTACCTCCTGAAATCGATTTCCTGCAATTCTGCCCCGCTTTCAAGTCCTCTTGGCAGCCTTACTTCAATATATTTTTGGACGATAGCTGTCATTTATAACTCTGCAGGTTTGTGAATTACAGTGCCCCTGAGCTCGTTTCTTCAACTCGCTTTCTTGTGAGCTGGCCGCAACACCGCAGGATTGCTTCAGGCCCTAGTGTAGTTCCGGCACGGCACGCTGAGCCTTTGGTTAATTCCTCTTCCTGGTGGGAAACGAGAGTTAAATTTGCCCGTCCAGACACCTCCAGATAGTCTCTCTTTCGTTCTCCCTATTCCTGTTCATTTTCCACAGAAATTACAAACTGGGCCTAACAGGAGGTTAAAGGCACTGACTCTCCAAGTGGGGAGAGTGTTAGGAAAGCATCTGGAATGTTGCACCCGAGTACCAGGGATGAAAACGAGACACATTTGAACACGTTTCCCGATCACACGGTGGATCATACTCTGGGTTCCACATGCATGTTTCAGCTGAAGGAAGAATCCCTTAAACCTGGAGAGTTGAGACCCATGGAATGGGTACCATGCAATATGACTTCAAAGGGTCTGCATTTGCTCACCGAACCTCACCAATCCTATCACTGCTGCGTTTATGCCGCTGTACACACGCTTGATTCTCTTTCGGAGACATATAAATCCGTAGGTTTTAAGATTATTTCTAGTCAGGTATATTCTTAGGCGTTTAATATGGGGTGTTGAGTCCACTTCGTTGAGCAAGGAGTAGCTCTTGTCTATTGCATATTTGGCTTATGGAACGGTATCTGTGCTAATTTCAATCTCTGGTTTCATGCAGCACCCCAACTCACCTTTCCCCTTAAGCAAGCATAAGTTGGTTTTCTACATTTGAGACCCTGTTCTGTTTTGTAATTCAGTTCCTGTGTAGCCAAGTTTACATTCCGTGTAGTAGTGATATCTTATGATGTTTCTTTTTCTGTGTGACTTATTTCACTTAGACTCATCATACCTGCATCCACTCATTATGCTGCTACGGGCCTGATGACATAGATTTCATTGCTGAGTGATATTGCATTGTACATAAGTACCACAACTTCTTTATCCATTTTTTGCTTTCTGTGATATTGAACTTGTACCGTAAACGAGGTTCTTGTAAACAGAGCCGTCCCAAAGTTTGGGGTGACCGTGTCTTTTTGATTTTAATTTCCCTAAGCTATAGGACCATAAGTGGAAGTGCCCTAGGCTCTGTTGCTTTGTTTTTTAGATGTTTCAGGAAATACCATACACTTCTCCACAGTGGCTGTTGGCAATTTACATCCCGCCCATCAGCATAACAAGGCTCCCAGTTATCCATGGCCTGTCCTGCCTTTCTGGATTTTACACTTTTTTCAGATGGCCCTTTTGACCGGGGGGCAGTGAGACTTCATTGTAGTGCAGATATCCTTTGCAAGCTTGCTTGGTTGGCCAAAAAGGGCGTATGCGTTTTTTCCTGAATATATTCAGGAAAAAATGCATACGCCCTTTTTGGCCAAGTGCATCATTGTGGACGTTCTGCCTCTTTTCTATGCTTTACATGCAATTCCAGTGTACCTCCTGAAATCGATTTCCTGCAATTCTGCCCCGCTTTCAAGTCCTCTTGGCAGCCTTACTTCAATATATTTTTGGACGATAGCTGTCATTTATAACTCTGCAGGTTTGTGAATTACAGTGCCCCTGAGCTCCTTTCTTCAACTCGCTTTCTTGTGAGCTGGCCGAAACACCGCAGGATTGCTTCAGGACCTAGTGTAGTTCCGGCACGGCACGCTGAGCCTTTGGTTAATTCCTCTTCCTGGTGGGAAATGAGAGTTAAATTTGCCCGTCCAGACACCTCCAGCTAGTCTCTCTTTCGTTCTCCCTATTCCTGTTCATTTTCCACAGAAATTGCAAACTGGGCCAAACAGGAGGTTAAAGGCACTGACTCTCCAAGTGGGGAGAGTGTTAGTAAAGCATCTGGAATGTTGCACCCGAGTTCCACGGGACGAAAACTGAGACACATTTGAACACGTTTCCCGATCACACGGTTGATCATACTCTGGGTTCCACATGCATGTTTTAGCTGAAGGAAGAATCCCTTAAATCTGGAGAGTTGAGACCCATGGAATGGGTACCATGCAATATGACTTTAAAGGGTCTGCATTTGCTCACCGAACCTCACCAATCCTATCACTGCTGCGTTTATGCCGCTGTACACACGCTTGATTCTCTTTCGGAGACATATAAATCCGTAGGTTTTAAGATTATTTCTAGTCAGGTATACTCTTAGGCGTTTAATATGGGGTGTTGAGTCCACTTCGTTCAGCAAAGAGTAGCTCTTGTCTATTGCATATTTGGTTTATGGAACGGTATCTGTGCTAATTTCAATCTCTGGTTTCATGCAGCACCCCAACTCACCTTTCCCCTTAAGCAAGCATAAGTTGGTTTTCTACATTTGAGACCCTGTTCTGTTTTGTAATTCAGTTCCTCTGTAGCCAAGTTTACATTCCGTGTATTGGTGATATCTTATGATGTTTCTTTTTCTGTGTGACTTATTTCACTTAGAATCTTCATACCTGAATCCACTCATTATGCTGGTACGGGCCTGATGACATAGATTTCATTGCTGAGTGATATTGCATTGTACGTAAGTACCACAACTTCTTTATCCATTTTTCGCTTTCTGTGATATTGAACTTGTACCGTAAACGAGGTTCTTGTAAACAGAGCCTTCCCAAACTTTGGGGTGGCTGTGTCTTTTTTATTTTAATTTCCCTAAGCTATAGCACCATAAGTGGAAGTGCCCTAGGCTCTGTTGCTTTGTTTTTTAGATGTTTTAGGAAACACCATACACTTCTCCAGAGTGGCTGTTGGCAATTTACATCACGCCCACCAGCATAACAAGGCTCCCAGTTCTCCATGGCCTGTCCTGCCTTTCTGGATTTTACACATTTTTCAGATGGCCCTTTTGACCGGGGGGCAGTGAGACTTCATTGTAGTGCAGATTTCCTTTGCAAGCTTGCTTGGTTGGCCAAAAAGGGCGTATGCGTTTTTTCCTGAATATATTCAGGAAAAAACGCATACGCCCTTTTTGGCCAAGTGCATCATTGTGGACGTTCTGCCTCTTTTCCTATGCTTTACATGCAATTCCAGTCTACCTCCTGAAATCGGTTTCCTGCAATTCTGCCCCGCTTTCAAGTCCTCTTGGCAGCCTTACTTCAATATATTTTTGGACGATAGCTGTCATTTATAACTCTGCAGGTTTGTGAATTACAGTGCCCCTGAGCTCCTTTCTTCAACTCGCTTTCTTGTGAGCTGGCCGCAACACCGCAGGATTGCTTCAGGCCCTAGTGTGGACCCGGCACGGCACGCTGACCCTTTGGTTAATTCCTCTTCCTGGTGGGAAATGAGAGTTAAATTTGCCCGTCCAGACACCTCCAGCTAGTTTATCATTGGTTCTCCCTATTCCTGTACATTTTCCGCAGAAATTGCAAACTGGGCCATACAGGAGGTTAACGGCACTGACTCTCCAAGTGGAGAGAGTGTTAGTAAAGCGTCTGGAGTGTTGCACCCGAGTACGAGGGGACGAAAACTGAGACACATTTGAACACGTTTCCTGATCACACGGTGGATCATACTCTGTGTTCCACATGCATGTTTTAGCTGAAGGAAGAATCCCTTAAACCTGGAGAGTTGAGACCCATGGAATGGGTACCATGCAATATGACTTCAAAGGGTCTGCATTTGCTCACCGAACCTCACCAATCCTATCACTGCTGCGTTTATGCCACTGTACACACGCTTGATTCTCTTTCGGAGACATATAAATCCGTAGTTTATAAGATTATTTCTAGTCCGGGGTATTTTTAAGCGTTTAATATGGGGTGTTGAGTCCACTTCATTGAGCAAGGAGTAGCTCTTGTCTATTACATATTTGGCTTATGGAACGGTATCTGTGCTAATTTCAATCTCTGGTTTTATGCAGCACCCCAACTCACCTTTCCCCTTAAGCAAGCATAAGTTGGTTTTCTACATTTGAGACCCTGTTCTGTTTTGTAATTCAGTTCCTGTGTAGCCAAGTTTACATTCCGTGTAGTAGTGATATCTTATGATGTTTCTTTTTCTGTGTGACTTATTTCACTTAGACTCATCATACCTGCATCCACTCATTATGCTGCTACGGGCCTGATGACATAGATTTCATTGCTGAGTGATATTGCATTGTACGTAAGTACCACAACTTCTTTATCCATTTTTTGCTTTCTGTGATATTGAACTTGTACTGTAAACGAGGTTCTGTAAACAGAGCCGTCCCAAACTTTGGGGTGACCGTGTCTTTTTGATTTTAATTTCCCTAAGCTATAGGACCATAAGTGGAAGTGCCCTAGGCTCTGTTGCTTTGCTTTTTAGAGGTTTCAGGAAACACCATACACTTCTCCAGAGTGGCTGTTGGCAATTTACATCCCGCCTACCAGCATAACAAGGCTCCCAGTTCTCCATGGCCTGTCCTGCCTTTCTGGATTTTACACTTTTTTCAGATGGCCCTTTTGACCGGGGGGCAGTGAGACTTCATTGTAGTGCAGATATCCTTTGCAAGCTTGCTTGGTTGGCCAAAAAGGGCGTATGCGTTTTTTCCTGAATATATTCAGGAAAAAACGCATACGCCCTTTTTGGCCAAGTGCATCATTGTGGACGTTCTGCCTCTTTTCCTATGCTTTACATGCAATTCCCGTCTACCTCCTGAAATCGGTTTCCTGCAATTCTGCCCCGCTTTCAAGTCCTCTTGGCAGCCTTACTTCAATATATTTTTGGACGATAGCTGTCATTTATAACTCTGCAGGTTTGTGAATTACAGTGCCCCTGAGCTCCTTTCTTCAACTCGCTTTCTTGTGAGCTGGCCGCAACACCGCAGGATTGCTTCAGGCCCTAGTGTGGTTCCGGCACGGCACGCTGAGCCTTTGGTTAATTCCTCTTCCTGGTGGGAAATGAGAGTTAAATTTGCCCGTCCAGACACCTCCAGCTAGTCTCTCTTTCGTTCTCCCTATTCCTGTTCATTTTCCACAGAAACTGCAAACTGAGCCAAACAAGAGGTTAAAGGCACTGACTCTCCAAGTGGGGAGAGTGTTAGTAAAGCATCTGGAATGTTGCACTCGAGTACCAGGGGACGAAAACGAGACACATTTGAACACGTTTCCCGATCACACGCTGGATCATACTCTGGGTTCCACATGCATGTTTTAGCTGAAGGAAGAATCCCTTAAACCTGGAGAGTTGAGACCCATGGAATGGATACCATGCAATATGACTTCATAGGGTCTGCATTTGCTCACCGAACCTCACCAATCCTATCACCGCTGCGTTTATGTCGCTGTACACACGCTTGATTCTCTTTCGGAGACATATAAATCGGTAGGTTTTTAGATTATTTCTAGTCAGGTATATTGTTAGGTGTTTAATATGGGGTGTTGAGTACACTTCGTTGAGCAAGGAGTAGCTCTTGTCTATTACATATTTGGCTTATGGAACGGTATCTGTGCTAATTTCAATCTGTGGTTTCATGCAGCACCCCAACTCACCTTTCCCCTTAAGCAAGCATAAGTTGGTTTTCTACATTTGAGACCCTGTTCTGTTTTGTAATTCAGATCCTGTGTAGCCAAGTTTACATTCCGTGTAGTAGTGATACCTTATGATGTTTCTTTTTCTGTGTGACTTATTTCACTTAGAATCATCGTACCTGAATCCACTCATTATGCTGCTACGGGCCTGATGACATAGATTTCATTGCTGAGTGATATTGCATTGTACGTAAGTACCACATCTTCTTTATCCATTTTTCGCTTTTGTGATATTGAACTTGTACCGTAAACAAGATTCTTGTAAACAGAGCCGTCCCAAACTGTGGGGTGGCTGTGTCTCTTTGATTTTAATTGCCCTAAGCTATAGGACCATAAGTGGAAGTGCCCTAGGCTCTGTTGCTTAGTTTTTTAGATGTTACAGGAAACACCATACACTTCTCCAGAGTGGCTGTTGGCAATTTACATCCCGCCCATCAGCATAAGAAGGCTCCCAGTTCTTCATGGCCTGTCCTGCCTTTCTGGATTTTACACTTTTTTCATATGGCCCTTTTGACCGGCGGGCAGCGAGACTTCATTGTAGTGCAGATTTCCTTTGCAAGCTTGCTTGGTTGGCCAAAAAGGGCGTATGCGTTTTTTCCTGAATATATTCAGGAAAAAACGCATACGCCCTTTTTGGCCAAGTGCATCATTGTGGACGTTCTGCCTCTTTTCCTATGCTTTACATGCAATTCCCGTCTACCTCCTGAAATCGGTTTCCTGCAATTCTGCCCCACTTTCAAGTCCTCTTGGCAGCCTTACTTCAATATATTTTTGGATGATAGCTGTCATTTATAACTCTGCAGGTTTGTGAATTACAGTGCCCCTGAGCTCCTTTCTTCAACTCGCTTTCTTGTGAGCTGGCCGCAACACCGCAGGATTGCTTCAGGCCCTAGTGTGGTTCCGGCACGGCATGCTGAGCCTTTGGTTAATTCCTCTTTCTGGTGGGAAATGAGAGTTAAATTTGCCCGTCCAGACACCTCCAGCTAGTTTATCATTGGTTCTCCCTATTCCTGTACATTTTCCGCAGAAATTGCAAACTGGGCCATACAGGAGTTTAAAGGCACTGACTCTCCAAGTGGGGAGAGTGTTAGTAAAGCGTCTGGAGTGTTGCACCCGAGTACCAGGGGACGAAAACTGAGACACATATGAACACGTTTCCCAATCACACGGTGGATCATAATCTGTGTTCCACATGCATGTTTTAGCTGAAGGAAGAATCCCTTAAACCTGGAGAGTTGAGACCTATGGAATGGGTACCATGCAGTATGACTTCAAAGGGTCTGCATTTGCTCACCGAACCTCACCAATCCTATCACTGCTGCGTTTATGCCGCTGTACACACGCTTGATTCTCTTTCGGAGACATATAAATCCATAGGTTTTAAGATTCTTACTAGTCAGTTATATTCTTAGGCGTTTAATATGGGGTGTTGAGTCCACTTCGTTGAGCAAGGAGTAGCTCTTGTCTATTACATATTTGGCTTATGGAACGGTATCTGTGCTAATTTCAATCTCTGGTTTCATGCAGCACCCCAACTCACCTTTCCTCTTAAGCAAGCATAAGTTGGTTTTCTACATTTGAGACCCTGTTCTGTTTTGTAATTCAGTTCCTGTGTAGCCAAGTTTACATTCCGTGTAGTAGTGATATCTTATGATGTTTCTTTTTCTGTGTGACTTATTTCACTTAGACTCATCATACCTGCATCCACTCATTATGCTGCTACGGGCCTGATGACATAGATTTCATTGCTGAGTGATATTGCATTGTACGTAAGTACCACAACTTCTTTATCCATTTTTTGCTTTCTGTGATATTGAACTTGTACTGTAAACGAGGTTCTGTAAACAGAGCCGTCCCAAACTTTGGGGTGACCGTGTCTTTTTGATTTTAATTTCCCTAAGCTATAGGACCATAAGTGGAAGTGCCCTAGGCTCTGTTGCTTTGTTTTTTAGATGTTTCAGGAAACACCATACACTTCTCCAGAGTGGCTGTTGGCAATTTACATCCCGCCTACCAGCATAACAAGGCTCCCAGTTCTCCATGGCCTGTCCTGCCTTTCTGGATTTTACACTTTTTTCAGATGGCCCTTTTGACCGGGGGGCAGTGAGACTTCATTGTAGTGCAGATATCCTTTGCAAGCTTGCTTGGTTGGCCAAAAAGGGCGTATGCGTTTTTTCCTGAATATATTCAGGAAAAAACGCATACGCCCTTTTTGGCCAAGTGCATCATTGTGGACGTTCTGCCTCTTTTCCTATGCTTTACATGCAATTCCCGTCTACCTCCTGAAATCGGTTTCCTGCAATTCTGCCCCGCTTTCAAGTCCTCTTGGCAGCCTTACTTCAATATATTTTTGGACGATAGCTGTCATTTATAACTCTGCAGGTTTGTGAATTACAGTGCCCCTGAGCTCCTTTCTTCAACTCGCTTTCTTGTGAGCTGGCCGCAACACCGCAGGATTGCTTCAGGCCCTAGTGTGGTTCCGGCACGGCACGCTGAGCCTTTGGTTAATTCCTCTTCCTGGTGGGAAATGAGAGTTAAATTTGCCCGTCCAGACACCCCCAGCTAGTCTCTCATTGGTTCTCCCTATTCCTGTACATTTTCCGCAGAAATTGCAAACTGGGCCAAACAGGAGGTTAAAGGCACTGACTCTCCAAGTGGGGAGAGTGTTAGTAAAGCGTCTGGAGTTTGCACCCGAGTACCAGGGGACGAAAACTGAGACACATTTGAACACGTTTCCCGATCACACGGTGGATCATACTCTGGGTTCCACATGCATGTTTTAGCTGAAGGAAGAATCCCTTAAACCTGGAGAGTTGAGACCCATGGAATGGGTACCATGCAATATGACTTCAAAGGGTCTGCATTTGCTCACCAAACCTCACCAATCCTATCACTGCTGCGTTTATGCCGCCGTACACACGCTTGATTCTCTTTCGGAGACATATAAATCCGTAGGTTTTAATATTCTTACTAGTCAGGTATATTCTTAGGCGTTTAATATGGGGTGTTGAGTCCACTTCGTTGAGCAAGGAGTAGCTCTTGTCTATTACATATTTGGCTTATGGAACGGTATCTGTGCTAATTTCAATCTCTGGTTTCATGCAGCACCCCAACTCACCTTTCCCCTTAAGCAAGCATAAGTTGGTTTTCTACATTTGAGACCCTGTTCTGTTTTGTAATTCAGTTCTTGTGTAGCCAAGTTTACCTTCCGTGTCGTAGTGATATCTTATGGTGTTTCTTTTCCTGTGTGACTTATTTCACTTAGAATCATCATACCTGAATCCACTCATTATGCTGCTACGGGCCTGATGACATAGATTTCATTGCTGAGTGATATTGCATTGTACGTTAGTACCACAACTTCTTTATCCATTTTTTGCTTTCTGTGATATTGAACTTGTACCGTAAACGAGGTTCTTGTAAACAGAGCCGTCCCAAACTTTGGGGTGGCTGTGTCTTTTTGATTTTCATTTCCCTAATCTATAGGACCATAAGTGGAAGTGCCCTAGGCTCTGATGCTTTGTTTTT
Source organism: Leucopleurus acutus (assembly GCF_964270905.1). Taxonomy (NCBI): domain Eukaryota; kingdom Metazoa; phylum Chordata; class Mammalia; order Artiodactyla; family Delphinidae; genus Leucopleurus; species Leucopleurus acutus. The sequence continues at coordinate 437,593 of NW_028139100.1, forward strand.
TAGATGTTTCAGGAAACACCATACACTTCTCCAGAGTGGCTGTTGGCAATTTACATCCCGCCCACCAGCATAACAAAGCTCCCAGTTCTCCATGGCCTGTCCTGCCTTTCTGGATTTTACACTTTTTTCAGATGGCCCTTTTGACCGGTGGCAGTGAGACTTCATTGTAGTGCAGATATCATTTGCAAGCTTGCTTGGTTGGCCAAAAAGGGCGTATGCGTTTTTTCCTGAATATATTCAGGAAAAAAAGCATACGCCCTTTTAGGCCAAGTGCATCATTGTGGACGTTCTGCCTCTTTTCCTATGCTTTACATGCAATTCCAGTGTACCTCCTGAAATCGATTTCCTGCAATTCTGCCCCGCTTTCAAGTCCTCTTGGCAGCCTTACTTCAATATATTTTTGGACGATAGCTGTCATTTATAACTCTGCAGGTTTGTGAATTACAGTGCCCCTGAGCTCGTTTCTTCAACTCGCTTTCTTGTGAGCTGGCCGCAACACCGCAGGATTGCTTCAGGCCCTAGTGTAGTTCCGGCACGGCACGCTGAGCCTTTGGTTAATTCCTCTTCCTGGTGGGAAACGAGAGTTAAATTTGCCCGTCCAGACACCTCCAGCTAGTCTCTCTTTCGTTCTCCCTATTCCTGTTCATTTTCCACAGAAATTACAAACTGGGCCTAACAGGAGGTTAAAGGCACTGACTCTCCAAGTGGGGAGAGTGTTAGGAAAGCATCTGGAATGTTGCACCCGAGTACCAGGGATGAAAACGAGACACATTTGAACACGTTTCCCGATCACACGGTGGATCATACTCTGGGTTCCACATGCATGTTTCAGCTGAAGGAAGAATCCCTTAAACCTGGAGAGTTGAGACCCATGGAATGGGTACCATGCAATATGACTTCAAAGGGTCTGCATTTGCTCACCGAACCTCACCAATCCTATCACTGCTGCGTTTATGCCGCTGTACACACGCTTGATTCTCTTTCGGAGACATATAAATCCGTAGGTTTTAAGATTATTTCTAGTCAGGTATATTCTTAGGCGTTTAATATGGGGTGTTGAGTCCACTTCGTTGAGCAAGGAGTAGCTCTTGTCTATTGCATATTTGGCTTATGGAACGGTATCTGTGCTAATTTCAATCTCTGGTTTCATGCAGCACCCCAACTCACCTTTCCCCTTAAGCAAGCATAAGTTGGTTTTCTACATTTGAGACCCTGTTCTGTTTTGTAATTCAGTTCCTGTGTAGCCAAGTTTACATTCCGTGTAGTAGTGATATCTTATGATGTTTCTTTTTCTGTGTGACTTATTTCACTTAGACTCATCATACCTGCATCCACTCATTATGCTGCTACGGGCCTGATGACATAGATTTCATTGCTGAGTGATATTGCATTGTACATAAGTACCACAACTTCTTTATCCATTTTTTGCTTTCTGTGATATTGAACTTGTACCGTAAACGAGGTTCTTGTAAACAGAGCCGTCCCAAAGTTTGGGGTGACCGTGTCTTTTTGATTTTAATTTCCCTAAGCTATAGGACCATAAGTGGAAGTGCCCTAGGCTCTGTTGCTTTGTTTTTTAGATGTTTCAGGAAATACCATACACTTCTCCACAGTGGCTGTTGGCAATTTACATCCCGCCCATCAGCATAACAAGGCTCCCAGTTATCCATGGCCTGTCCTGCCTTTCTGGATTTTACACTTTTTTCAGATGGCCCTTTTGACCGGGGGGCAGTGAGACTTCATTGTAGTGCAGATATCCTTTGCAAGCTTGCTTGGTTGGCCAAAAAGGGCGTATGCGTTTTTTCCTGAATATATTCAGGAAAAAATGCATACGCCCTTTTTGGCCAAGTGCATCATTGTGGACGTTCTGCCTCTTTTCTATGCTTTACATGCAATTCCAGTGTACCTCCTGAAATCGATTTCCTGCAATTCTGCCCCGCTTTCAAGTCCTCTTGGCAGCCTTACTTCAATATATTTTTGGACGATAGCTGTCATTTATAACTCTGCAGGTTTGTGAATTACAGTGCCCCTGAGCTCCTTTCTTCAACTCGCTTTCTTGTGAGCTGGCCGAAACACCACAGGATTGCTTCAGGACCTAGTGTAGTTCCGGCACGGCACGCTGAGCCTTTGGTTAATTCCTCTTCCTGGTGGGAAATGAGAGTTAAATTTGCCCGTCCAGACACCTCCAGCTAGTCTCTCTTTCGTTCTCCCTATTCCTGTTCATTTTCCACAGAAATTGCAAACTGGGCCAAACAGGAGGTTAAAGGCACTGACTCTCCAAGTGGGGAGAGTGTTAGTAAAGCATCTGGAATGTTGCACCCGAGTTCCACGGGACGAAAACTGAGACACATTTGAACACGTTTCCCGATCACACGGTTGATCATACTCTGGGTTCCACATGCATGTTTTAGCTGAAGGAAGAATCCCTTAAATCTGGAGAGTTGAGACCCATGGAATGGGTACCATGCAATATGACTTTAAAGGGTCTGCATTTGCTCACCGAACCTCACCAATCCTATCACTGCTGCGTTTATGCCGCTGTACACACGCTTGATTCTCTTTCGGAGACATATAAATCCGTAGGTTTTAAGATTATTTCTAGTCAGGTATACTCTTAGGCGTTTAATATGGGGTGTTGAGTCCACTTCGTTCAGCAAGGAGTAGCTCTTGTCTATTGCATATTTGGTTTATGGAACGGTATCTGTGCTAATTTCAATCTCTGGTTTCATGCAGCACCCCAACTCACCTTTCCCCTTAAGCAAGCATAAGTTGGTTTTCTACATTTGAGACCCTGTTCTGTTTTGTAATTCAGTTCCTCTGTAGCCAAGTTTACATTCCGTGTATTGGTGATATCTTATGATGTTTCTTTTTCTGTGTGACTTATTTCACTTAGAATCTTCATACCTGAATCCACTCATTATGCTGGTACGGGCCTGATGACATAGATTTCATTGCTGAGTGATATTGCATTGTACGTAAGTACCACAACTTCTTTATCCATTTTTCGCTTTCTGTGATATTGAACTTGTACCGTAAACGAGGTTCTTGTAAACAGAGCCTTCCCAAACTTTGGGGTGGCTGTGTCTTTTTTATTTTAATTTCCCTAACATATAGGACCATAAGTGGAAGTGCCCTAGGCTCTGTTGCTTTGTTTTTTAGATGTTTTAGGAAACACCATACAATTCTCCAGAGTGGCTGTTGGCAATTTACATCACGCCCACCAGCATAACAAGGCTCCCAGTTCTCCATGGCCTGTCCTGCCTTTCTGGATTTTACACATTTTTCAGATGGCCCTTTTGACCGGGGGGCAGTGAGACTTCATTGTAGTGCAGATTTCCTTTGCAAGCTTGCTTGGTTGGCCAAAAAGGGCGTATGCGTTTTTTCCTGAATATATTCAGGAAAAAACGCATACGCCCTTTTTGGCCAAGTGCATCATTGTGGATGTTCTGCCTCTTTTCCTATGCTTTACATGCAATTCCAGTCTACCTCCTGAAATCGGTTTCCTGCAATTCTGCCCCGCTTTCAAGTCCTCTTGGCAGCCTTACTTCAATATATTTTTGGACGATAGCTGTAATTTGTAACTCTGCAGGTTTGTGAATTACAGTACCCCTGAGTTCCTTTCTTCAACTTGCTTTCCTGTGAGCTCGCTGCAACACCGCAGGATTGCTTCAGGCCCTAGTGTGCTTCTGGCATGGCACGCTGAGCCTTTGGTTAATTCCTCTTCGTGGTGGGAAATGAGAGTTAAATTTGCCCGTCCAGACACCTCCACCTAGTCTCTCATTGGTTCTCCCTGTTCCTGTTCATCTTACGCAGAAATTGCAAACTGGGCCAAACAGGAGGTTAAAGGCACTCACTCTCCAAGTGGGGAGAGTGTTAGTAAAGCGTCTGGAATGTTGCACCCGAGTACCAGGGGACGAAAACTGAGACACATTTGAACACGTTTCCCGATCACACGGTTGGTCATACTCTGGGTTCCACATGCATGTTTTAGCTGAAGGAAGAATCCCTTAAACCTGGAGAGTTGAGACCCATGGAATGGGTACCATGCAATATGACTTCAAAGGGCCTGCATTTGCTCACCGAACCTCACCAATCCTATCACTGCTGCGTTTATGCCGCTGTACACACGCTTGATTCTCTTTTGGAGACATATAAATCCGAAGGTTTTAAGATTCTTACTAGTCAGGTATATTCTTAGGCGTTTATTATGGGGTGTTGAGTCCACTTCTTTGAGCAAGGAGTAGCTCTTCTCTATTACATATTTGGCTTATGGAACGGTATCTGTGCTAATTTCAATCTCTGGTTTTATGCCGCACCCCAACTCACCTTTCCCCTTAAGCAAGCATAAGTTGGTTTTCTACATTTGAGACCCTGTTCTGTTTTGTATTTCAGTTCCTGTGTAGCCAAGTTTACATTCCGTGTAGTAGTGATATCTTATGATGTTTCTTTTTCTGTGTGATTTATTTCACTTAGAATCATCGTACCTGAATCCACTCATTATGCTGCGACGGGCCTGATGACATAGATTTCATTGCTGAGTGATATTGCATTGTACGTAAGTACCACAACTTCTTTATCCATTTTTCGCTTTCTGTGATATTGTACTTGTACAGTAAACGAGGTTCTTGTAAACAGAGCCGGCCGAAACTTTGGGGTGGCTGTGTCTTTTTGATTTTAATTTCCCTAAGCTATAGGACCATAAGTGGGAGTGCCCTAGGCTCTGTTGCTTTGTTTTTTGGATGTTTCAGGAAACACCATACACTTCTCCAGAGTGGCTGTTGGCAATTTACATCCCACCCATCAGCATAAAAAGGCTCCCAGTTCTCCTTAGCCTGTCCTGCCTTTCTGGATTTTACACTTTTTTCAGATGGCTCTTTTGACTGGGGGGCAGTGAGACTTCATTGTAGTGCAGATTTCCTTTGCAAGCTTGCTTGGTTGGCCAAAAAGGGCGTATGCGTTTTTTCCTGAATATATTCAGGAAAAAACGCATACGCCCTTTTTGGCCAAGTGCATCATTGTGGACGTTCTGCCTCTTTTCCTATGCTTTACATGCAATTCCAGTCTACCTCCTGAAATCGGTTTCCTGCAATTCTGCCCCGCTTTCAACTCCTCTTGGCAGCCTTACTTCAATATATTTTTGGAAGATAGCTGTCATTTATAACTCTGCAGGTTTGTGAATTACAGTGCCCCTGAGCTCCTTTCTTCAACTCGCTTTCTTGTGAGCTGGCCGCAACACCGCAGGATTGCTTCAGGCCTTAGTGTGCTTCTGGCATGGCTCGCTTTGCCTTTGGTTATTTCCTCTTCCTGGTGGGAAATGAGAGTTAAATTTGCCCGTCCAGACACCTCCACCTAGTCTCTCATTGGTTATCCCTATTCCTGTTCATCTTACGCAGAAATTGCAAACTGGGCCAAACAGGAGGTTAAAGGCACTCACTCTCCAAGTGGGGAGAGTGTTAGTAAAGCGTCTGGAATGTTGCACCCGAGTACCAGGGGACGAAAACTGAGACACATTTGAACACGTTTCCCGATCACACGGTGGGTCATACTCTGGGTTCCACATGCATGTTTTAGCTGAAGGAAGAATCCCTTAAACCTGGAGAGTTGAGACCCATGGAATGGGTACCATGCAATATGACTTCAAAGGGCCTGCATTTGCTCACCGAACCTCACCAATCCTATCACTGCTGCGTTTATGCCGCTGTACACACGCTTGATTCTCTTTTGGAGACATATAAATCCATAGGTTTTAAGATTCTTACTAGTCAGGTATATTCTTAGGCGTTTATTATGGGGTGTTGAGTCCACTTCTTTGAGCAAGGAGTAGCTCTTGTCTATTACATATTTGGCTTATGAAACGGTATCTGTGCTAATTTCAATCTCTGGTTTTATGCCGCACCCCAACTCACCTTTCCCCTTAAGCAAGTATAAGATGGTTTTCTACATTTGAGACCCTGTTCTGTTTTGTAATTCAGTTCCTGTGTAGCCAAGTTTACATTCCGTGTAGTAGTGATATCTTATGATGTTTCTTTTTCTGTGTGATTTATTTCACTTAGAATCATCGTACCTGAATCCACTCATTATGCTGCTATGGGCCTGATGACATAGATTTCATTGCTGAGTGATATTGCATTGTACGTAAGTACCACAAGTTCTTTATCCATTTTTCACTTTCTGTGATATTGAACTTGTACAGTAAACGAGGTTCTTGTAAACAGAGCCGGCCGAAACTTTGGGGTGGCTGTGTCTTTTTGATTTTAATTTCCCTAAGCAATAGGACCATAAGTGGGAGTGCCCTAGGCTCTGTTGCTTTGTTTTTTGGATGTTTCAGGAAACACCATACACTTCTCCAGAGTGGCTGTTGGCAATTTATATCCCACCCATCAGCATAAAAAGGCTCCCAGTTCTCCTTAGCCTGTCCTGCCTTTCTGGATTTTACACTTTTTTCAGATGGCTCTTTTGACTGGGGGGCAGTGAGACTTCATTGTAGTGCAGATTTCCTTTGCAAGCTTGCTTGGTTGGCCAAAAAGGGCGTATGCGTTTTTTCCTGAATATATTCAGGAAAAAACGCATACGCCCTTTCTGGCCAAGTGCATCATTGTGGACGTTCTGCCTCTTTTCCTATGCTTTACATGCAATTCCAGTCTACCTCCTGAAATCGGTTTCCTGCAATTCTGCCCCGCTTTCAACTCCTCTTGGCAGCCTTACTTCAATATATTTTTGGAAGATAGCTGTCATTTATCTCTGCAGGTTTGTGAATTACAGTGCCCCTAAGCTCCTTTCTTCAACTCGCTTTCTTGTGAGCTGGCCGCAACACCGCAGGATTGCTTCAGGCCTTAGTGTGCTTCTGGCATGGCACGCTGAGCCTTTGGTTATTTCCTCTTCCTGGTGGGAAATGAGAGTTAAATTTGCCCGTCCAGACACCTCCAGCTAGTCTCTCATTGGTTATCCCTATTCCTGTTCATTTTCCACAGAAATTGCAAACTGGGCCAAACAGGAGGTTAAAGGCACTGACTCTCCAAGTGGGGAGAGTGTTAGTAAAGCGTCTGGAATGTTGCACCGGAGTACCAGGGGACGAAAACTGAGACACATTTGAACACGTTTCCCGATCACACGGTGGATCATACTCTGGGTTCCACATGCATGTTTTAGCTGAAGGAAGAATCTCTTAAACCTGGAGAGTTGAGACCCATGGAATGGGTACTATGCAATATGACTTCAAAGGGTCTGCATTTGCTCACCGAACCTCACCACTCCTATCACTGCTGCGTTTATGCCGCTGTACACACGCTTGATTCTCTTTCGGAGACATATAAATCCATAGGTTTTAAGATTCTTACTAGTCGGGTATATTGTTAGGCGTTTAACATGGGGTGTTGAGTCCACTTCGTTGAGCAAGGAGTAGCTCTTGTCTATTACATATTTGGCTTATGGAACGGTATCTGTGCTAATTTCAATCTCTGGTTTCATGCAGCACCCCAACTCACCTTTCCCCTTAAGCAAGCGTAAGTTGGTTTTCTACATTTGAGATCCTGTTCTGTTTTGTAATTCAGTTCCTGTGTAGCCAAGTTTACATTCCATGTATTGGTGATATCTTATGATGTTTCATTTTCTGTGTGACTTATTTCACTTAGAATCATCGTACCTGAATCCACTCATTATGCTGCTACGGGCCTGATGACATAGATTTCATTGCTGAGTGATATTGCATTGTACGTAAGTACCACAACTTCTTTATCCATTTTTCCCTTTCTGTGATATTGAACTTGTACATTAAACGAGGTTCTTGTAAACAGAGCCCTCCCAAGCTTTGGGGTGGCTGTGTCTTTTTGATTTTAATTTCCCTAAGCTATAGGACCATAAGTGGAAGTGCCCTAGGCTCTGTTGCTTTGTTTTTTGGATGTTTCAGGAAACACCATACACTTCTCCAGAGTGGCTGTTGGCAATTTACATCCCACCCATCAGAATAACAAGGCTCCCAGTTCTCCATGGCCTGTCCGGCCTTTCTGGATTTAACACTTTTTTCAGATGGCCCTTTTGAGCGGGGGGCAGTGAGACTTCATTGTAGTGCAGATTTCCTTTGCAAGCTTGCTTGGTTGGCCAAAAAGGGCGTATGCGTTTTTTCCTGAATATATTCAGGAAAAAACGCATACGCCATTTTTGGCCAAGTGCATCATTGTGGACGTTCTGCCTCTTTTCCTATGCTTTACATGCAATTCCAGTCTACCTCCTGAAATCGGTTTCCTGCAATTCTGCCCCGCTTTCAAGTCCTCTTGGCAGCCTTACTTCAATATATTTTTGGAATATAGCTGTCATTTATCTCTGCAGGTTTGTGAATTACAGTGCCCCTGAGCTCCTTTCTTCAACTCGCTTTCTTTTGAGCTGGCCGCAACACCGCAGGATTGCTTCAGGCCCTAGTGTGCTTCCGGCATGGCATGCTGAGCCTTTGGTTAATTCTTCTTCTTGGTGGGAAATGAGAGTTAAATTTGCCCGTCCAGACACCTCCACCTAGTCTCTCATTGGTTCTCCCTATTCCTGTTCATTTTCCAAAGAAATTGCAAACGGGGACAAACAGGAGGTTAAAGGCACTGACTCTCCAAGTGGGGAGAGTGTTAGTAAAGCGTCTGGAATGTTGCACCCGAGTACCAGGGGACGAAAACTGAGACACATTTGAACACGTTTCCCGATCACACGGTGGGTCATACTCTGGGTTCCACATGCATGTTTTAGCTGAAGGAAGAATCCCTTAAACCTGGAGAGTTGAGACCTATGGAATGGGTACCATGCAATATGACTTCAAAGGGTCTGCATTTGCTCACCGAACCTCACCAATCCTATCACTGCTGCGTTTATGCCGCTGTACACATGCTTGATTCTCTTTCGGAGACATATAAATCCATAGGTTTTAAGATTCGTACTAGTCAGGTATATTGTTAGGCATTTAATATGGGGTGTTGAGTCCACTTCGTTGGGCAAGGAGTAGCTCTTGTCTATTACATATTTGGCTCATGGAATGGTATCTGTGCTAATTTCAATCTCTTGTTGTATGCAACACCCCAACTCACCTTTCCCCTTAAGCAAGCATAAGTTGGTTTTCTACATTTGACACCCTGTCCTGTTTAGTAATTCTGTTCCTGTGTAGCCAAGTTTACATTCCATGTAGTAGTGATATCTTATGATGTTTCTTTTTCTGTGTGACTTATTTCACTTAGAATCATCGTACCTGAATCCACTCATTATTCTGCTATGGGCTTGATGACATAGATTTCATTGCTGAGTGATATTGCATTGTACATACGTACCACAACTTCTTTATCCATTTTTTGCTTTCTGTGATATTGAACTTGTACCGTAAACGAGGTTCTTGTAAACAGAGCCGTCCCAAACTTTGGGGTGGCTGTGTCTTTTTGATTTTAATTTCCCTAAGCTATAGGACCATAATTGGGAGTGCCCTAGGCTCTGTTGCTTTGTTTTTTGGATGTTTCAGGAAACACCATACACTTCTCCAGAGTGGCTGCTGGTAATTTTCATCCCAACCATCAGCATAACAAGGCTCCCAGTTCTCCATGGCCTGTCCTGCCTTTCTGGATTTTACACTTTTTTCAGATGGCCCTTTTGACCCGGGGGGGCAGTGAGACTTCATTGTAGTGCAGATTTCCTTTGCATGCTTGCTTGGTTGGCCAAAAAGGGCGTATGCGTTTTTTCCTGAATATATTCAGGAAAAAACGCATACGCCCTTTTTGGCCAAGTGCATCATTGTGGACGTTCTGCCTCTTTTCCTATGCTTTACATGCAATTCCAGTTTACCTCCTGAAATCGGTTTCCTGCAATTCTGCCCCGCTTTCAACTCCTCTTGGCAGCCTTACTTCAATATATTTTTGGAGGATAGCTGTCATTTATAACTCTGCAGGTTTGTGAATTACAGTGCCCCTGAGCTCCTTTCTTCAACTCGCTTTCTTTTCAGCTGGCTGCAACACCGCAGGATTGCTTCAGGCCCTAGTGTGCTTCTGGCATGGCATGCTGAGCCTTTGGTTAATTCTTCTTCTTGGTGGGAAATGAGAGTTAAATTTGCCCATCCAGACACCTCCAGCTAGTCTCTCATTGGTTCTCCCTATTCCTGTTCATCTTACGCAGAAATTGCAAACTGGGCCAAACAGGAGGTTAAAGGCACTGACTTTACAAGAGGGGAGAGTGTTAGTAAACCGTTTGGAATGTTGTACCCGAGTACCAGGGGATGAAAACTGAGACACATTGGAACACGTTTCCCGATCACACGGTGGATCATACTCTGGGTTCCACATGCATGTTTTAGCTGAAGGAAGAATCCCTTAAGCATGCAGAGTTGAGACCCATGGAATGGGTACCATGCAATATGACTTCAAAGGGTCTGCATTTGCTCACCGAACCTTACCAATCCTATCACTACTGCGTTTATGCCGCTGTACACACGCTTCATTCTCTTTCGGAGACATATAAATCCATAGGTTTTAAGATTCTTACTAGTCAGGTATATTGTTAGGAGTTTAATATGTGGTGTTGAGTCCACTTCGTTGAGCAAGGAGTAGCTCTTGTGTATTACATATTTGGCTTATGGAACGGTATCTGTGCTAATTTCAATCTCTGGTTTTATGCAGCACCCCAACTCACCTTTCCCCTTAAGCAAGCATAAGTTGGTTTTCTACATTTGACACCCTGTTCTGTTTTGTAATTCAGTTCCTGTGTAGCCAAGTTTACATTCCGTGTAGTAGTGATATCTTATGATATTTCTTTTTCTGTGTGACTGATTTCACTTAGAATCATCGTACCTGAATCCACTCATTATCCTGCTATGTGCCTGATGACATAGATTTCATTGCTGAGTGATATTGCATTGTATGTAAGTACCACAACTTCTTTATCCATTTTTCGCTTTCTGTGATATTGAACTTGTACATTAAACGAGGTTCTTGTAAACAGAGCCCTCCCAAGCTTTGGGGTGGCTGTTTCTTTTTGATTTTAATTTCCCTAAGCTATAGGACCATAAGTGGAAGTGCCCTAGGCTCTGTTGCTTTGTTTTTTGAATGTTTCAGGAAACACCATACACTTCTCCAGAGTGGCTGCTGGCAATTTACATCCCGCCCATCAGCATAACAAGGCTCCTAGTTCTCCTTGGTCTGTCCTGCCTTTCTGGATTTTACACTTTTTTCAGATGGCCCTTTTGACCGGGGGGCAGTGAGACTTCATTGTAGTGCAGATTTCCTTTGCAAGCTTGCTTGGTTGGCCAAAAAGGGCGTATGCGTTTTTTCCTGAATATATTCAGGAAAAAACACATACGCCCTTTTTGGCCAAGTGCATCATTGTGGACGTTCTGCCTCTTTTCCTATGCTTTACATGCAATTCCAGTCTACCTCCTGAAATCGGTTTCCTGCAATTCTGCCCCGCTTTCAACTCCTCTTGGCAGCCTTACTTCAATATATTTTTGGAGGATAGCTGTCATTTATAACTCTGCAGGTTTGTGAATTACAGTGCCCCTGAGCTCCTTTCTTCAACTCGCTTTCTTTTCAGCTGGCCGCAACACCGCAGGATTGCTTCAGGCCCTAGTGTGCTTCTGGCTTGGCACGCTGAGCCTTTGGTTACTTCCTCTTCCTGGTGGGAAATGAGAGTTAAATTTGCCCGTCCAGAAACCTCCAGCTAGTCTCTCATTGCTTCTCCCTATTCCTGTTCATCTTACGCAGAAATTGCAAACTGGGACAAAGAGGAGGTTAAAGGCACTGACTCTCCAAGTGGGGAGAGTGTTAGTAAAGCATCTGGAATGTTGCACCCGAGTACCAGGGGACAAAAACTGAGACACATTTGAACACGTTTCCCGATCACACGGTGGGTCATACTCTGGGTTCCACATGCATGTTTTAGCTGAAGGAAGAATCCCTTAAACCTGGAGAGTTGAGACCTATGGAATGGATACCATGCAATATGACTTCAAAGGGTCTGCATTTGCTCACCGAACCTCACCAATCCTATCACTGCTGCGTTTATGCCGCTGTACACACGCTTGATTCTCTTTCGGAGACATATAAATCCATAGGTTTTAAGATTCTTACTAGTCAGGTATATTGTTAGGCGTTTAATATGGGGTTTTGAGTCCACTTCGTTGAGCAAGGAGTAGCTCTTGTCTATTACATATTTGGCTCATGGAATGGTATCTGTGCTAATTTCAATCTCTTGTTGTATGCAACACCCCAACTCACCTTTCCCCTTAAGCAAGCATAAGTTGGTTTTCTACATTTGACACCCTGTCCTGTTTAGTAATTCTGTTCCTGTGTAGCCAAGTTTACATTCCGTGTAGTAGTGATATCTTATGATGTTTCTTTTTCTGTGTGACTTATTTCACTTAGAATCATCGTACCTGAATCCACTCATTATTCTGCTACGGGCTTGATGACATAGATTTCATTGCTGAGTGATATTGCATTGTACATAAGTACCACAACTTCTTTATCCATTTTTTGCTTTCTGTGATATTGAACTTGTACTGTAAACGAGGTTCTTGTAAACAGAGCCGTCCCAAACTTTGGGGTGGCTGTGTCTTTTTGATTTTAATTTCCCTAAGCTATAGGACCATAAGTGGAAGTGCCCTAGGCTCTGTTGCTTTGTTTTTTGGATGTTTCAGGAAACACCATACACTTCTCCAGAGTGGCTGCTGGCAATTTTCATCCCAACCATCAGCATAACAAGGCTCCCAGTTCTCCATGGCCTTTCCTGCCTTTCTGGATTTTACACTTTTTTCAGATGGCCCTTTTGACCTGGGGGCAGTGAGACTTCATTGTAGTGCAGATTTCCTTTGCAAGCTTGCTTGGTTGGTCAAAAAGGGCGTATGCGTTTTTTCCTGAATATATTCAGGAAAAATCGAATTCGCCCTTTTTGTCCAAGTGCATCCTTGTGGACGTTGTGCCTCTATTCCTATGCTTTACATGCAATTCCAGTCTACCTCTTGAAATCGGTTTCCTGCAATTCTGCCCCGCTTTCAACTCCTCTTGGCAGCCTTACTTCAATATAGTTTTGGACGATAGCTGTCATTTATAACTCTGCAGTTTTGTGAATTACAGTACCCCTGAGTTCCTTTCTTCAACTTGCTTTCTTGTGAGCTCCCTGCAACACCGCAGGATTGCTTCAGGCCCTAGTGTGCTTCTGGCATGGCACGCTGAGCCTTTGGTTAATTCCTCTTCGTGGTGGGAAATGAGAGTTAAATTTGCCCGTCCAGACACCTCCACCTAGTCTCTCATTGGTTCTCCCTGTTCCTGTTCATCTTACGCAAAAATTGCAAAGTGGGCCAACCAGGAGGTTAAAGGCACTGACTCTCCAAGTGGGGAGAGTGTTAGTAAAGCGTCTGGAATGTTGCACCCGAGTACCAGGGGACGAAAACTGAGACACATTTGAACACGTTTCCCGATCACATGGTGGATCATACTCTGGGTTCCACATGCATGTTTTAGCTGAAGGAAGAATCCCTTAAACATGCAGAGTTGAGACCCATGGAATGGGTACCATGCAATATGACTTCAAAGGGCCTGCATTTGCTCACCGAACCTCACCAATCCTATCACTGCTGCGTTTATGCCGCTGTACACACGCTTGATTCTCTTTTGGAGACATATAAATCCAAAGGTTTTAAGTTTCTTACTAGTCAGGTATATTCTTAGGCGTTTATTATGGGGTGTTGAGTCCACTTCTTTGAGCAAGGAGTAGCTCTTGCCTATTACATATTTGGCTTATGGAACGGTATCTGTGCTAATTTCAATCTCTGGTTTTATGCCGCACCCCAACTCACCTTTCCCCTTAAGCAAGCATAAGTTGGTTTTCTACATTTGAGACCCTGTTCTGTTTTGTAATTCAGTTCCTGTGTAGCCAAGTTTACATTCCGTGTAGGAGTGATATCTTATGATGTTTCTTTTTCTGTGTGATTTATTTCACTTAGAATCATCGTACCTGAATCCACTCATTATGCTGCTACGGGCCTGATGACATAGATTTCATTGCTGAGTGATATTGCATTGTACGTATGTACCACAACTTCTTTATCCATCTTTCGCTTTCTGTGATATTGAACTTGTACAGTAAACGAGGTTCTTGTAAACAGAGCCGGCCGAAACTTTGGGGTGGCTGTGTCTTTTTGATTTTAATTTCCCTAAGCTATAGGACCATAAGTGGGAGTGCCCTAGGCTCTGTTGCTTTGTTTTTTGGATGTTTCAGGAAACACCATACACTTCTCCAGAGTGGCTGTTGGCAATTTACATCCCACCCATCAGCATAAAAAGGCTCCCAGTTCTCCTTAGCCTGTCCTGCCTTTCTGGATTTTACACTTTTTTCAGATGGCTCTTTTGACTGGGGGGCAGTGAGACTTCATTGTAGTGCAGATTTCCTTTGCAAGCTTGCTTGGTTGGCCAAAAAGGGCGTATGCGTTTTTTCCTGAATATATTCAGGAAAAAACGCATACGCCCTTTTTGGCCAAGTGCATCATTGTGGACGTTCTGCCTCTTTTCCTATGCTTTACATGCAATTCCAGTCTACCTCCTGAAATCGGTTTCCTGCAATTCTGCCCCGCTTTCAACTCCTCTTGGCAGCCTTACTTCAATATATTTTTGGAAGATAGCTGTCATTTATAACTCTGCAGGTTTGTGAATTACAGTGCCCCTGAGCTCCTTTCTTCAACTCGTTTTCTTGTGAGCTGGCCGCAACACCGCAGGATTGCTTCAGGCCCTAGTGTATTTCCGGCACGGCACGCTGAGCCTTTGGTTAATTCCTCTTCCTGGTGGGAAATGAGAGTTAAATTTGCCCGTCCAGACACCTCCAGCTAGTCTCTCTTTCGTTCTCCCTATTCCTGTTCATTTTCCACAGAAATTACAAACTGGGCCAAACAGGAGGTTAAAGGCACTGACTCTCCAAGTGGGGAGAGTGTTAGTAAAGCATCTGGAATGTTGCACCCGAGTACCAGGGACGAAAACGAGATACATTTGAACACGTTTCCCGATCACACGGTGGATCATACTCTGGGTTCCACATGCATGTTTTAGCTGAAGGAAGAATCCCTTAAACCTGGAGAGTTGAGACCCATGGAATGGGTACCATGCAATATGACTTCAAAGGGTCTGCATTTGCTCACCGAACCTCACCAATCCTATCACTGCTGCGTTTATGCCGCTGTACACACGCTTGATTCTCTTTCGGAGACATATAAATCCGTAGGTTTTAAGATTATTTCTAGTCAGGTATATTCTTAGGCGTTTAATATGGGGTGTTGAGTCCACTTCGTTGAGCAAGGAGTAGCTCTTGTCTATTGCATATTTGGCTTATGGAACGGTATCTGTGCTAATTTCAATCTCTGGTTTCATGCAGCACCCCAACTCACCTTTCCCCTTAAGCAAGCATAAGTTGGTTTTCTACATTTGACACCCTGTTCTGTTTTGTAATTCAGTTCCTGTGTAGCCAAATTTACATTCCGTGTAGTAGTGATATCTTATGATGTTTCTTTTTCTGTGTGACTTATTTCACTTAGAATCATCGTACCTGAATCCACTCATTATGCTGCTACGGGCCTGATGACATAGATTTCATTGCTGAGTGATATTGCATTGTACGTAAGTACCACAACTTCTTTATCCATTTTTTGCTTTCTGTGATATTGAACTTGTACCGTAAACGAGGTTCTTGTAAACAGAGCCGTCCCAACCTTTGGGGTGGCTGTGTCTTTTTGATTTTAATTTCCCTAAGCTATAGGACCATAAGTGGAAGTGCCCTAGGCTCTGTTGCTTTGTTTTTTAGATGTTTCAGGAAACACCATACACTTCTCCAGAGTGGCTGTTGGCAATTTACATCCCGCCCACCAGCATAACAAGGCTCCCAGTTCTCCATGGCCTGTCCTGCCTTTCTGGATTTTACACTTTTTTCAGATGGCCCTTTTGACCGGGGGGCAGTGAGACTTCATTGTAGTGCAGATTTCCTTTGCAAGCTTGCTTGGTTGGCCAAAAAGGGCGTATGCGTTTTTTCCTGAATATATTCAGGAAAAAACGCATACGCCCTTTTTGGCCAAGTGCATCATTGTGGACGTTCTGCCTCTTTTCCTATGCTTTACATGCAATTTCAGTGTACCCCCTGAAATCGATTTCCTGCAATTCTGCCCCGCTTTCAAGTCCTCTTGGCAGCCTTACTTCAATATATTTTTGGACGATAGCTGTCATTTATAACTCTGCAGGTTTGTGAATTACAGTGCCCCTGAGCTCGTTTCTTCAACTCGTTTTCTTGTGAGCTGGCCGCAACACCGCAGGATTGCTTCAGGCTCTAGTGTAGTTCCGGCACGGCACGCTGAGCCTTTGGTTAATTCCTCTTCCTGGTGGGAAATGAAAGTTAAATTTGCCCGTCCAGACACCTCCAGCTAGTCTCTCTTTCGTTCTCCCTATTCCTGTTCATTTTCCACAGAAATTACAAACTGGGCCAAACAGGAGGTTAAAGGCACTGACTCTCCAAGTGGGGAGAGTGTTAGTAAAGCGTCTGGAGTGTTGCACCCGAGTACCAGGGGACGAAAACTGAGACACATTTGAACACGTTTCCTGATCACACGGTGGATCATAATCTGTGTTCCACATGCATGTTTTAGCTGAAGGAAGAATCCCTTAAACCTGGAGAGTTGAGACCCATGGAATGGGTACCATGCAATATGACTTCAAAGGGTCTGCATTTGCTCACCGAACCTCACCAATCCTATCACTGCTGCGTTTATGCCGCTGTACACACGCTTGATTCTCTTTCGGAGACATATAAATCCGTAGTTTTTAAGATTATTTCTAGTCAGGTGTATTCTTAAGCGTTTAATATGGGGTGTTGAGTCCACTTCGTTGAGCAAGGAGTAGCTCTTGTCTATTACATATTTGGCTTATGGAACGGTATCTGTGCTAATTTCAATCTCTGGTTTCATGCAGCACCCCAACTCACCTTTCCCCTTAAGCAAGCATAAGTTGGTTTTCTACATTTGAGACCCTGTTCTGTTTTGTAATTCAGTTCTTGTGTAGCCAAGTTTACCTTCCGTGTAGTAGTGATATCTTATGGTGTTTCTTTTCCTGTGTGACTTATTTCACTTAGAATCATCATACCTGAATCCACTCATTATGCTGCTACGGGCCTGATGACATAGATTTCATTGCTGAGTGATATTGCATTGTACGTAAGTACCACAACTTCTTTATCCATTTTTCGCTTTCTGTGATATTGAACTTGTACCGTAAACGAGGTTCTTGTAAACAGAGCCGTCCCAAACTTTGGGGTGGCTGTGTCTTTTTGATTTTAATTTCCCTAAGCTATAGGACCATAAGTGGAAGTGCCCTAGGCTCTGTTGCTTTGTTTTTTAGATGTTTCAGGAAACACCATACACTTCTCCAGAGTGGCTGTTGGCAATTTACATCCCGCCCACCAGCATAACAAGGCTCCCAGTTCTCCATGGCCTGTCCTGCCATTCTGGATTTTACACTTTTTTCAGATGGCCCTTTTGACCGGGGGGCAGTGAGACTTCATTGTAGTGCAGATATCCTTTGCAAGCTTGCTTGGTTGGCCAAAAAGGGCGTATGCGTTTTTCCCTGAATATATTCAGGAAAAAACGCATACGCCCTTTTTGGCCAAGTGCATCATTGTGGACGTTCTGCCTCTTTTCCTATGCTTTACATGCAATTCCAGTGTACCCCCTGAAATCGATTTCCTGCAATTCTGCCCCGCTTTCAAGTCCTCTTGGCAGCCTTCCTTCAATATATTTTTGGACGATAGCTGTCATTTATAACTCTGCAGGTTTGTGAATTACAGTGCCCCTGAGCTCGTTTCTTCAACTCGCTTTCTTGTGAGCTGGCCGCAACACCGCAGGATTGCTTCAGGCCCTAGTGTAGTTCCGGCACGGCACGCTGAGCCTTTGGTTAATTCCTCTTCCTGGTGGGAAATGAGAGTTAAATTTGCCCGTCCAGACACCTCCAGATAGTCTCTCTTTCGTTCTCCCTATTCCTGTTCATTTTTCACAGAAATTACAAACTGGGCCAAACAGGAGGTTAAAGGCACTGACTCTCCAAGTGGGGAGAGTGTTAGTAAAGCATCTGGAATGTTGCACCCGAGTACCAGGGACGAAAACGAGACACATTTGAACACGTTTCCCGATCACACGGTGGATCATACTCTGGGTTCCACATGCATGTTTTAGCTGAAGGAAGAATCCCTTAAACCTGGAGAGTTGAGACCCATGGAATGGGTACCATGCAATATGACTTCAAAGGGTCTGCATTTGCTCACCGAACCTCACCAATCCTATCACTGCTGCGTTTATGCCGCTGTACACACGCTTGATTCTCTTTCGGAGACATATAAATCCGTAGGTTTTAAGATTATTTCTAGTCAGGTATATTCTTAGGCGTTTAATATGGGGTGTTGAGTCCACTTCGTTGAGCAAGGAGTAGCTCTTGTCTATTGCATATTTGGCTTATGGATCGGTATCTGTGCTAATTTCAATCTCTGGTTTCATGCAGCACCCCAACTCACCTTTCCCCTTAAGCAAGCATAAGTTGGTTTTCTACATTTGACACCCTGTTCTGTTTTGTAATTCAGTTCCTGTGTAGCCAAGTTTACATTCCGTGTAGTAGTGATATCTTATGATGTTTCTTTTTCTGTGTGACTTATTTCACTTAGAATCATCGTACCTGAATCCACTCATTATGCTGCTACGGGCCTGATGACATAGATTTCATTGCTGAGTGATATTGCATTGTACGTAAGTACCACAACTTCTTTATCCATTTTTTGCTTTCTGTGATATTGAACTTGTACCGTAAACGAGGTTCTTGTAAACAGAGCCGTCCCAACCTTTGGGGTGGCTGTGTCTTTTTGATTTTAATTTCCCTAAGCTATAGGACCATAAGTGGAAGTGCCCTAGGCTCTGTTGCTTTGTTTTTTAGATGTTTCAGGAAACACCATACACTTCTCCAGAGTGGCTGTTGGCAATTTACATCCCGCCCACCAGCATAACAAGGCTCCCAGTTCTCCATGGCCTGTCCTGCCTTTCTGGATTTTACACTTTTTTCAGATGGCCCTTTTGACCGGGGGGCAGTGAGACTTCATTGTAGTGCAGATTTCCTTTGCAAGCTTGCTTGGTTGGCCAAAAAGGGCGTATGCGTTTTTTCCTGAATATATTCAGGAAAAAACGCATACGCCCTTTTTGGCCAAGTGCATCATTGTGGACGTTCTGCCTCTTTTCCTATGCTTTACATGCAATTCCAGTGTACCCCCTGAAATCGATTTCCTGCAATTCTGCCCCGCTTTCAAGTCCTCTTGGCAGCCTTACTTCAATATATTTTTGGACGATAGCTGTCATTTATAACTCTGCAGGTTTGTGAATTACAGTGCCCCTGAGCTCGTTTCTTCAACTCGTTTTCTTGTGAGCTGGCCGCAACACCGCAGGATTGCTTCAGGCCCTAGTGTAGTTCCGGCACGGCACGCTGAGCCTTTGGTTAATTCCTCTTCCTGGTGGGAAATGAGAGTTAAATTTGCCCGTCCAGACACCTCCAGATAGTCTCTCTTTTGTTCTCCCTATTCCTGTTCATTTTCCACAGAAATTACAAACTGGGCCAAACAGGAGGTTAAAGGCACTGACTCTCCAAGTGGGGAGAGTGTTAGTAAAGCATCTGGAATGTTGCACCCGAGTACCAGGGATGATAACGAGACACAATTGAACACGTTTCCCGATCACACGGTGGATCATACTCTGGGTTCCACATGCATGTTTTAGCTGAAGGAAGAATCCCTTAAACCTGGAGAGTTGAGACCCATGGAATGGGTACCATGCAATATGACTTCAAAGGGTCTGCATTTGCTCACCGAACCTCACCAATCCTATCACTGCTGCGTTTATGCCGCTGTACACACGCTTGATTCTCTTTCGGAGACATATAAATCTGTAGGTTTTAAGATTATTTCTAGTCAGGTATATTCTTAGACGTTTAATATGGGGTGTTGAGTCCACTTCGTTGAGCAAGGAGTAGCTCTTGTCTATTGCATATTTGGCTTATGGAACGGTATCTGTGCTAATTTCAATCTCTGGTTTCATGCAGCACCCCAACTCACCTTTCCCCTTAAGCAAGCATAAGTTGGTTTTCTACATTTGAGACCCTGTTCTGTTTTGTAATTCAGTTCTTGTGTAGCCAAGTTTACCTTCCGTGTAGTAGTGATATCTTATGGTGTTTCTTTTCCTGTGTGACTTATTTCACTTAGAATCATCATACCTGAATCCACTCATTATGCTGCTACGGGCCTGATGACATAGATTTCATTGCTGAGTGATATTGCATTGTACGTAAGTACCACAACTTCTTTATCCATTTTTCGCTTTCTGTGATATTGAACTTGTACCGTAAACGAGGTTCTTGTAAACAGAGCCGTCCCAAACTTTGGGGTGGCTGTGTCTTTTTGATTTTAATTTCCCTAAGCTATAGGACCATAAGTGGAAGTGCCCTAGGCTCTGTTGCTTTGTTTTTTAGATGTTTCAGGAAACACCATACACTTCTCCAGAGTGGCTGTTGGCAATTTACATCCCGCCCATCAGCATAACAAGGCTCCCAGTTCTCCATGGCCTGTCCTGCCTTTCTGGATTTTACACTTTTTTCAGATGGCCCTTTTGACCGGGGGGCAGTGAGACTTCATTGTAGTGCAGATATCCTTTGCAAGCTTGCTTGGTTGGCCAAAAAGGGCGTATGCGTTTTTTCCTGAATATATTCAGGAAAAAACGCATACGCCCTTTTTGGCCAAGTGCATCATTGTGGACGTTCTGCCTCTTTTCCTATGCTTTACTTGCAATTCCAGTGTACCTCCTGAAATCGATTTCCTGCAATTCTGCCCCGCTTTCAAGTCCTCTTGGCAGCCTTACTTCAATATATTTTTGGACGATAGCTGTCATTTATAACTCTGCAGGTTTGTGAATTACAGTGCCCCTGAGCTCGTTTCTTCAACTCGCTTTCTTGTGAGCTGTCCGCAACACCGCAGGATTGCTTCAGGCCCTAGTGTAGTTCCGGCACGGCACGCTGAGCCTTTGGTTAATTCCTCTTCCTGGTGGGAAATGAGAGTTAAATTTGCCCGTCCAGACACCTCCAGCTAGTCTCTCTTTCGTTCTCCCTATTCCTGTTCATTTTCCACAGAAATTACAAACTGGGCGAAACAGGAGGTTAAAGGCACTGACTTTCCAAGTGGGGAGAGTGTTAGTAAAGCATCTGGAATGTTGCACCCGAGTACCAGGGACGAAAACGAGATACATTTGAACACGTTTCCCGATCACACGGTGGATCATACTCTGGGTTCCACATGCATGTTTTAGCTGAAGGAAGAATCCCTTAAACCTGGAGAGTTGAGACCCATGGAATGGGTACCATGCAATATGACTTCAAAGGGTCTGCATTTGCTCACCGAACCTCACCAATCCTATCACTGCTGCGTTTATGCCGCTGTACACACGCTTGATTCTCTTTCGGAGACATATAAATCCGTAGGTTTTAAGATTATTTCTAGTCAGGTATATTCTTAGGCGTTTAATATGGGGTGTTGAGTCCACTTCGTTGAGCAAGGAGTAGCTCTTGTCTATTGCATATTTGGCTTATGGAACGGTATCTGTGCTAATTTCAATCTCTGGTTTCATGCAGCACCCCAACTCACCTTTCCCCTTAAGCAAGCATAAGTTGGTTTTCTACATTTGAGACCCTGTTCTGTTTTGTAATTCAGTTCTTGTGTAGCCAAGTTTACCTTCCGTGTAGTAGTGATATCTTATGGTGTTTCTTTTCCTGTGTGACTTATTTCACTTAGAATCATCATACCTGAATCCACTCATTATGCTGCTACGGGCCTGATGACATAGATTTCATTGCTGAGTGATATTGCATTGTACGTAAGTACCACAACTTCTTTATCCATTTTTCGCTTTCTGTGATATTGAACTTGTACCGTAAACGAGGTTCTTGTAAACAGAGCCGTCCCAAACTTTGGGGTGACTGTGTCTTTTTGATTTTAATTTCCCTAAGCTATAGGACCATAAGTGGAAGTGCCCTAGGCTCTGTTGCTTTGTTTTTTAGATGTTTCAGGAAACACCATACACTTCTCCAGAGTGGCTGTTGGCAATTTACATCCCGCCCATCAGCATAACAAGGCTCCCAGTTCTCCATGGCCTGTCCTGCCTTTCTGGATTTTACACTTTTTTCAGATGGCCCTTTTGACCGGGGGGCAGTGAGACTTCATTGTAGTGCAGATTTCCTTTGCAAGCTTGCTTGGTTGGGCAAAAAGGACGTATGCGTTTTTTCCTGAATATATTCAGGAAAAAACGCATACGCCCTTTTTGGCCAAGTGCATCATTGTGGACGTTCTGCCTCTTTTCCTATGCTTTACATGCAATTTCAGTGTACCCCCTGAAATCGATTTCCTGCAATTCTGCCCCGCTTTCAAGTCCTCTTGGCAGCCTTACTTCAATATATTTTTGGACGATAGCTGTCATTTATAACTCTGCAGGTTTGTGAATTACAGTGCCCCTGAGCTCGTTTCTTCAACTCGTTTTCTTGTGAGCTGGCCGCAACACCGCAGGATTGCTTCAGGCCCTAGTGTAGTTCCGGCACGGCACGCTGAGCCTTTGGTTAATTCCTCTTCCTGGTGGGAAATGAAAGTTAAATTTGCCCGTCCAGACACCTCCAGCTAGTCTCTCTTTCGTTCTCCCTATTCCTGTTCATTTTCCACAGAAATTACAAACTGGGCCAAACAGGAGGTTAAAGGCACTGACTCTCCAAGTGGGGAGAGTGTTAGTAAAGCGTCTGGAGTGTTGCACCCGAGTACCAGGGGACGAAAACTGAGACACATTTGAACACGTTTCCTGATCACACGGTGGATCATAATCTGTGTTCCACATGCATGTTTTAGCTGAAGGAAGAATCCCTTAAACCTGGAGAGTTGAGACCCATGGAATGGGTACCATGCAATATGACTTCAAAGGGTCTGCATTTGCTCACCGAACCTCACCAATCCTATCACTGCTGCGTTTATGCCGCTGTACACACGCTTGATTCTCTTTCGGAGACATATAAATCCGTAGTTTTTAAGATTATTTCTAGTCAGGTGTATTCTTAAGCGTTTAATATGGGGTGTTGAGTCCACTTCGTTGAGCAAGGAGTAGCTCTTGTCTATTACATATTTGGCTTATGGAACGGTATCTGTGCTAATTTCAATCTCTGGTTTCATGCAGCACCCCAACTCACCTTTCCCCTTAAGCAAGCATAAGTTGGTTTTCTACATTTGAGACCCTGTTCTGTTTTGTAATTCAGTTCTTGTGTAGCCAAGTTTACCTTCCGTGTAGTAGTGATATCTTATGGTGTTTCTTTTCCTGTGTGACTTATTTCACTTAGAATCATCATACCTGAATCCACTCATTATGCTGCTACGGGCCTGATGACATAGATTTCATTGCTGAGTGATATTGCATTGTACGTAAGTACCACAACTTCTTTATCCATTTTTCGCTTTCTGTGATATTGAACTTGTACCGTAAACGAGGTTCTTGTAAACAGAGCCGTCCCAAACTTTGGGGTGGCTGTGTCTTTTTGATTTTAATTTCCCTAAGCTATAGGACCATAAGTGGAAGTGCCCTAGGCTCTGTTGCTTTGTTTTTTAGATGTTTCAGGAAACACCATACACTTCTCCAGAGTGGCTGTTGGCAATTTACATCCCGCCCACCAGCATAACAAGGCTCCCAGTTCTCCATGGCCTGTCCTGCCATTCTGGATTTTACACTTTTTTCAGATGGCCCTTTTGACCGGGGGGCAGTGAGACTTCATTGTAGTGCAGATATCCTTTGCAAGCTTGCTTGGTTGGCCAAAAAGGGCGTATGCGTTTTTTCCTGAATATATTCAGGAAAAAACGCATACGCCCTTTTTGGCCAAGTGCATCATTGTGGACGTTCTGCCTCTTTTCCTATGCTTTACATGCAATTCCAGTGTACCCCCTGAAATCGATTTCCTGCAATTCTGCCCCGCTTTCAAGTCCTCTTGGCAGCCTTCCTTCAATATATTTTTGGACGATAGCTGTCATTTATAACTCTGCAGGTTTGTGAATTACAGTGCCCCTGAGCTCGTTTCTTCAACTCGCTTTCTTGTGAGCTGGCCGCAACACCGCAGGATTGCTTCAGGCCCTAGTGTAGTTCCGGCACGGCACGCTGAGCCTTTGGTTAATTCCTCTTCCTGGTGGGAAATGAGAGTTAAATTTGCCCGTCCAGACACCTCCAGATAGTCTCTCTTTCGTTCTCCCTATTCCTGTTCATTTTTCACAGAAATTACAAACTGGGCCAAACAGGAGGTTAAAGGCACTGACTCTCCAAGTGGGGAGAGTGTTAGTAAAGCATCTGGAATGTTGCACCCGACTACCAGGGACGAAAACGAGACACATTTGAACACGTTTCCCGATCACACGGTGGATCATACTCTGGGTTCCACATGCATGTTTTAGCTGAAGGAAGAATCCCTTAAACCTGGAGAGTTGAGACCCATGGAATGGGTACCATGCAATATGACTTCAAAGGGTCTGCATTTGCTCACCGAACCTCACCAATCCTATCACTGCTGCGTTTATGCCGCTGTACACACACTTGATTCTCTTTCGGAGACATATAAATCCGTAGGTTTTAAGATTATTTCTAGTCAGGTATATTCTTAGGCGTTTAATATGGGGTGTTGAGTCCACTTCGTTGAGCAAGGAGTAGCTCTTGTCTATTGCATATTTGGCTTATGGATCGGTATCTGTGCTAATTTCAATCTCTGGTTTCATGCAGCACCCCAACTCACCTTTCCCCTTAAGCAAGCATAAGTTGGTTTTCTACATTTGACACCCTGTTCTGTTTTGTAATTCAGTTCCTGTGTAGCCAAGTTTACATTCCGTGTAGTAGTGATATCTTATGATGTTTCTTTTTCTGTGTGACTTATTTCACTTAGAATCATCGTACCTGAATCCACTCATTATGCTGCTACGGGCCTGATGACATAGATTTCATTGCTGAGTGATATTGCATTGTACGTAAGTACCACAACTTCTTTATCCATTTTTTGCTTTCTGTGATATTGAACTTGTACCGTAAACGAGGTTCTTGTAAACAGAGCCGTCCCAACCTTTGGGGTGGCTGTGTCTTTTTGATTTTAATTTCCCTAAGCTATAGGACCATAAGTGGAAGTGCCCTAGGCTCTGTTGCTTTGTTTTTTAGATGTTTCAGGAAACACCATACACTTCTCCAGAGTGGCTGTTGGCAATTTACATCCCGCCCACCAGCATAACAAGGCTCCCAGTTCTCCATGGCCTGTCCTGCCTTTCTGGATTTTACACTTTTTTCAGATGGCCCTTTTGACCGGGGGGCAGTGAGACTTCATTGTAGTGCAGATTTCCTTTGCAAGCTTGCTTGGTTGGCCAAAAAGGGCGTATGCGTTTTTTCCTGAGGAAAAAACGCATACGCCCTTTTTGGCCAAGTGCATCATTGTGGACGTTCTGCCTCTTTTCCTATGCTTTACATGCAATTCCAGTGTACCCCCTGAAATCGATTTCCTGCAATTCTGCCCCGCTTTCAAGTCCTCTTGGCAGCCTTACTTCAATATATTTTTGGACGATAGCTGTCATTTATAACTCTGCAGGTTTGTGAATTACAGTGCCCCTGAGCTCGTTTCTTCAACTCGTTTTCTTGTGAGCTGGCCGCAACACCGCAGGATTGCTTCAGGCCCTAGTGTAGTTCCGGCACGGCACGCTGAGCCTTTGGTTAATTCCTCTTCCTGGTGGGAAATGAGAGTTAAATTTGCCCGTCCAGACACCTCCAGATAGTCTCTCTTTTGTTCTCCCTATTCCTGTTCATTTTCCACAGAAATTACAAACTGGGCCAAACAGGAGGTTAAAGGCACTGACTCTCCAAGTGGGGAGAGTGTTAGTAAAGCATCTGGAATGTTGCACCCGAGTACCAGGGACGATAACGAGACACATTTGAACACGTTTCCCGATCACACGGTGGATCATACTCTGGGTTCCACATGCATGTTTTAGCTGAAGGAAGAATCCCTTAAACCTGGAGAGTTGAGACCCATGGAATGGGTACCATGCAATATGACTTCAAAGGGTCTGCATTTGCTCACCGAACCTCACCAATCCTATCACTGCTGCGTTTATGCCGCTGTACACACGCTTGATTCTCTTTCGGAGACATATAAATCTGTAGGTTTTAAGATTATTTCTAGTCAGGTATATTCTTAGACGTTTAATATGGGGTGTTGAGTCCACTTCGTTGAGCAAGGAGTAGCTCTTGTCTATTGCATATTTGGCTTATGGAACGGTATCTGTGCTAATTTCAATCTCTGGTTTCATGCAGCACCCCAACTCACCTTTCCCCTTAAGCAAGCATAAGTTGGTTTTCTACATTTGAGACCCTGTTCTGTTTTGTAATTCAGTTCTTGTGTACCCAAGTTTACCTTCCGTGTAGTAGTGATATCTTATGGTGTTTCTTTTCCTGTGTGACTTATTTCACTTAGAATCATCATACCTGAATCCACTCATTATGCTGCTACGGGCCTGATGACATAGATTTCATTGCTGAGTGATATTGCATTGTACGTAAGTACCACAACTTCTCATTGCTGAGTGATATTGCATTGTACGTAAGTACCACAACTTCTTTATCCATTTTTCGCTTTCTGTGATATTGAACTTGTACCGTAAACGAGGTTCTTGTAAACAGAGCCGTCCCAAACTTTGGGGTGGCTGTGTCTTTTTGATTTTAATTTCCCTAAGCTATAGGACCATAAGTGGAAGTGCCCTAGGCTCTGTTGCTTTGTTTTTTAGATGTTTCAGGAAACACCATACACTTCTCCAGAGTGGCTGTTGGCAATTTACATCCCGCCCATCAGCATAACAAGGCTCCCAGTTCTCCATGGCCTGTCCTGCCTTTCTGGATTTTACACTTTTTTCAGATGGCCCTTTTGACCGGGGGGCAGTGAGACTTCATTGTAGTGCAGATATCCTTTGCAAGCTTGCTTGGTTGGCCAAAAAGGGCGTATGCGTTTTTTCCTGAATATATTCAGGAAAAAACGCATACGCCCTTTTTGGCCAAGTGCATCATTGTGGACGTTCTGCCTCTTTTCCTATGCTTTACTTGCAATTCCAGTGTACCTCCTGAAATCGATTTCCTGCAATTCTGCCCCGCTTTCAAGTCCTCTTGGCAGCCTTACTTCAATATATTTTTGGACGATAGCTGTCATTTATAACTCTGCAGGTTTGTGAATTACAGTGCCCCTGAGCTCGTTTCTTCAACTCGCTTTCTTGTGAGCTGTCCGCAACCCCGCAGGATTGCTTCAGGCCCTAGTGTAGTTCCGGCACGGCACGCTGAGCCTTTGGTTAATTCCTCTTCCTGGTGGGAAATGAGAGTTAAATTTGCCCGTCCAGACACCTCCAGCTAGTCTCTCTTTCGTTCTCCCTATTCCTGTTCATTTTCCACAGAAATTACAAACTGGGCGAAACAGGAGGTTAAAGGCACTGACTCTCCAAGTGGGGAGAGTGTTAGTAAAGCATCTGGAATGTTGCACCCGAGTACCAGGGACGAAAACGAGATACATTTGAACACGTTTCCCGATCACACGGTGGATCATACTCTGGGTTCCACATGCATGTTTTAGCTGAAGGAAGAATCCCTTAAACCTGGAGAGTTGAGACCCATGGAATGGGTACCATGCAATATGACTTCAAAGGGTCTGCATTTGCTCACCGAACCTCACCAATCCTATCACTGCTGCGTTTATGCCGCTGTACACACGCTTGATTCTCTTTCGGAGACATATAAATCCGTAGGTTTTAAGATTATTTCTAGTCAGGTATATTCTTAGGCGTTTAATATGGGGTGTTGAGTCCACTTCGTTGAGCAAGGAGTAGCTCTTGTCTATTGCATATTTGGCTTATGGAACGGTATCTGTGCTAATTTCAATCTCTGGTTTCATGCAGCACCCCAACTCACCTTTCCCCTTAAGCAAGCATAAGTTGGTTTTCTACATTTGAGACCCTGTTCTGTTTTGTAATTCAGTTCTTGTGTAGCCAAGTTTACCTTCCGTGTAGTAGTGATATCTTATGGTGTTTCTTTTCCTGTGTGACTTATTTCACTTAGAATCATCATACCTGAATCCACTCATTATGCTGCTACGGGCCTGATGACATAGATTTCATTGCTGAGTGATATTGCATTGTACGTAAGTACCACAACTTCTTTATCCATTTTTCGCTTTCTGTGATAT
This sequence comes from Leucopleurus acutus, assembly GCF_964270905.1. Lineage (NCBI taxonomy): Eukaryota > Metazoa > Chordata > Mammalia > Artiodactyla > Delphinidae > Leucopleurus > Leucopleurus acutus. Next base: position 465,912 of record NW_028139100.1, read on the forward strand.
TGAACTTGTACCGTAAACGAGGTTCTTGTAAACAGAGCCGTCCCAAACTTTGGGGTGACTGTGTCTTTTTGATTTTAATTTCCCTAAGCTATAGGACCATAAGTGGAAGTGCCCTAGGCTCTGTTGCTTTGTTTTTTAGATGTTTCAGGAAACACCATACACTTCTCCAGAGTGGCTGTTGGCAATTTACATCCCGCCCATCAGCATAACAAGGCTCCCAGTTCTCCATGGCCTGTCCTGCCTTTCTGGATTTTACACTTTTTTCAGATGGCCCTTTTGACCGGGGGGCAGTGAGACTTCATTGTAGTGCAGATATCCTTTGCAAGCTTGCTTGGTTGGCCAAAAAGGGCGTATGCGTTTTTTCCTGAATATATTCAGGAAAAAACGCATTACGCCCTTTTTGGCCAAGTGCATCATTGTGGACGTTCTGCCTCTTTTCCTGCAATTCTGCCCCGCTTTCAAGTCCTCTTGGCAACCTTACTTCAATATATTTTTGGACGATAGCTGTCATTTATAACTCTGCAGGTTTGTGAATTACAGTGCCCCTGAGCTCGTTTCTTCAACTCGCTTTCTTGTGAGCTGTCCGCAACACCGCAGGATTGCTTCAGGCCCTAGTGTAGTTCCGGCACGGCATGCTGAGCCTTTGGTTAATTCCTCTTCCTGGTGGGAAATGAGAGTTAAATTTGCCCGTCCAGACACCTCCAGCTAGTCTCTCTTTCGTTCTCCCTATTCCTGTTCATTTTCCACAGAAATTACAAACTGGGCGAAACAGGAGGTTAAAGGCACTGACTCTCCAAGTGGGGAGAGTGTTAGTAAAGCATCTGGAATGTTGCACCCGAGTACCAGGGACGAAAACGAGATACATTTGAACACGTTTCCCGATCACACGGTGGATCATACTCTGGGTTCCACATGCATGTTTTAGCTGAAGGAAGAATCCCTTAAACCTGGAGAGTTGAGACCCATGGAATGGGTACCATGCAATATGACTTCAAAGGGTCTGCATTTGCTCACCGAACCTCACCAATCCTATCACTGCTGCGTTTATGCCGCTGTACACACGCTTGATTCTCTTTCGGAGACATATAAATCCGTAGGTTTTAAGATTATTTCTAGTCAGGTATATTCTTAGGCGTTTAATATGGGGTGTTGAGTCCACTTCGTTGAGCAAGGAGTAGCTCTTGTCTATTGCATATTTGGCTTATGGAACGGTATCTGTGCTAATTTCAATCTCTGGTTTCATGCAGCACCCCAACTCACCTTTCCCCTTAAGCAAGCATAAGTTGGTTTTCTACATTTGACACTCTGTTCTGTTTTGTAATTCAGTTCCTGTGTAGCCAAGTTTACATTCCGTGTAGTAGTGATATCTTATGATGTTTCTTTTTCTGTGTGACTTATTTCACTTAGAATCATCGTACCTGAATCCACTCATTATGCTGCTACGGGCCTGATGACATAGATTTCATTGCTGAGTGATATTGCATTGTACGTAAGTACCACAACTTCTTTATCCATTTTTTGCTTTCTGTGATATTGAACTTGTACCGTAAACGAGGTTCTTGTAAACAGAGCCGTCCCAACCTTTGGGGTGGCTGTGTCTTTTTGATTTTAATTTCCCTAAGCTATAGGACCATAAGTGGAAGTGCCCTAGGCTCTGTTGCTTTGTTTTTTAGATGTTTCAGGAAACACCATACACTTCTCCAGAGTGGCTGTTGGCAATTTACATCCCGCCCACCAGCATAACAAGGCTCCCAGTTCTCCATGGCCTGTCCTGCCTTTCTGGATTTTACACTTTTTTCAGATGGCCCTTTTGACCGGGGGGCAGTGAGACTTCATTGTAGTGCAGATTTCCTTTGCAAGCTTGCTTGGTTGGGCAAAAAGGGCGTATGCGTTTTTTCCTGAATATATTCAGGAAAAAACGCATACGCCCTTTTTGGCCAAGTGCATCATTGTGGACGTTCTGCCTCTTTTCCTATGCTTTACATGCAATTTCAGTGTACCCCCTGAAATCGATTTCCTGCAATTCTGCCCCGCTTTCAAATCCTCTTGGCAGCCTTACTTCAATATATTTTTGGACTATAGCTGTCATTTATAACTCTGCAGGTTTGTGAATTACAGTGCCCCTGAGCTCGTTTCTTCAACTCGTTTTCTTGTGAGCTGGCCGCAACACCGCAGGATTGCTTCAGGCCCTAGTGTAGTTCCGGCACGGCACGCTGAGCCTTTGGTTAATTCCTCTTCCTGGTGGGAAATGAGAGTTAAATTTGCCCGTCCAGACACCTCCAGCTAGTCTCTCTTTCGTTCTCCCTATTCCTGTTCATTTTCTACAGAAATTACAAACTGGGCCAAACAGGAGTTTAAAGGCACTGACTCTCCAAGTGGGGAGAGTGTTAGTAAAGCGTCTGGAGTGTTGCACCCGAGTACCAGGGGACGAAAACTGAGACACATTTGAACACGTTTCCTGATCACACGGTGGATCATAATCTGTGTTCCACATGCATGTTTTAGCTGAAGGAAGAATCCCTTAAACCTGGAGAGTTGAGACCCATGGAATGGGTACCATGCAATATGACTTCAAAGGGTCTGCATTTGCTCACCGAACCTCACCAATCCTATCACTGCTGCGTTTATGCCGCTGTACACACGCTTGATTCTCTTTCGGAGACATATAAATCCGTAGTTTTTAAGATTATTTCTAGTCAGGTGTATTCTTAAGCGTTTAATATGGGGTGTTGAGTCCACTTCGTTGAGCAAGGAGTAGCTCTTGTCTATTACATATTTGGCTTATGGAACGGTATCTGTGCTAATTTCAATCTCTGGTTTCTTGCAGCACCCCAACTCACCTTTCCCCTTAAGCAAGCATAAGTTGGTTTTCTACATTTGAGACCCTGTTCTGTTTTGTAATTCAGTTCTTGTGTAGCCAAGTTTACCTTCCGTGTAGTAGTGATATCTTATGGTGTTTCTTTTCCTGTGTGACTTATTTCACTTAGAATCATCATACCTGAATCCACTCATTATGCTGCTACGGGCCTGATGACATAGATTTCATTGCTGAGTGATATTGCATTGTACGTAAGTACCACAACTTCTTTATCCATTTTTCGCTTTCTGTGATATTGAACTTGTACCGTAAACGAGGTTCTTGTAAACAGAGCCGTCCCAAACTTTGGGGTGGCTGTGTCTTTTTGATTTTAATTTCCCTAAGCTATAGGACCATAAGTGGAAGTGCCCTAGGCTCTGTTGCTTTGTTTTTTAGATGTTTCAGGAAACACCATACACTTCTCCAGAGTGGCTGTTGGCAATTTACATCCCGCCCACCAGCATAACAAGGCTCCCAGTTCTCCATGGCCTGTCCTGCCTTTCTGGATTTTACACTTTTTTCAGATGGCCCTTTTGACCGGGGGGCAGTGAGACTTCATTGTAGTGCAGATATCCTTTGCAAGCTTGCTTGGTTGGCCAAAAAGGGCGTATGCGTTTTTTCCTGAATATATTCAGGAAAAAACGCATACGCCCTTTTTGGCCAAGTGCATCATTGTGGACGTTCTGCCTCTTTTCCTATGCTTTACATGCAATTCCAGTCTACCTCCTGAAATCGATTTCCTGCAATTCTGCCCCGCTTTCAAGTCCTCTTGGCAGCCTTACTTCAATATATTTTTGGACGATAGCTGTCATTTATAACTCTGCAGGTTTGTGAATTACAGTGCCCCTGAGCTCCTTTCTTCAACTCGCTTTCTTGTGAGCTGGCCGCAACACCGCAGGATTGCTTCAGGCCCTAGTGTAGTTCCGGCACGGCACGATGAGCCTTTGGTTAATTCCTCTTCCTGGTGGGAAATGAGAGTTAAATTTGCCCGTCCAGACACCTCCAGCTAGTCTCTCTTTCGTTCTCCCTATTCCTGTTCATTTTCCACAGAAATTACAAACTGGGCCAAACAGGAGGTTAAAGGCACTGACTCTCCAAGTGGGGAGAGTGTTAGTAAAGCGTCTGGAGTGTTGCACCCGAGTACCAGGGGACGAAAACTGAGACACATTTGAACACGTTTCCTGATCACACGGTGGATCATAATCTGTGTTCCACATGCATGTTTTAGCTGAAGGAAGAATCCCTTAAACCTGGAGAGTTGAGACCCATGGAATGGGTACCATGCAATATGACTTCAAAGGGTCTGCATTTGCTCACCGAACCTCACCAATCCTATCACTGCTGCGTTTATGCCGCTGTACACACGCTTGATTCTCTTTCGGAGACATATAAATCCGTAGTTTTTAAGATTATTTCTAGTCAGGTGTATTCTTAAGCGTTTAATATGGGGTGTTGAGTCCACTTCGTTGAGCAAGGAGTAGCTCTTGTCTATTACATATTTGGCTTATGGAACGGTATCTGTGCTAATTTCAATCTCTGGTTTCATGCAGCACCCCAACTCACCTTTCCCCTTAAGCAAGCATAAGTTGGTTTTCTACATTTGAGACCCTGTTCTGTTTTGTAATTCAGTTCTTGTGTAGCCAAGTTTACCTTCCGTGTAGTAGTGATATCTTATGGTGTTTCTTTTCCTGTGTGACTTATTTCACTTAGAATCATCATACCTGAATCCACTCATTATGCTGCTACGGGCCTGATGACATAGATTTCATTGCTGAGTGATATTGCATTGTACGTAAGTACCACAACTTCTTTATCCATTTTTCGCTTTCTGTGATATTGAACTTGTACCGTAAACGAGGTTCTTGTAAACAGAGCCGTCCCAAACTTTGGGGTGGCTGTGTCTTTTTGATTTTAATTTCCCTAAGCTATAGGACCATAAGTGGAAGTGCCCTAGGCTCTGTTGCTTTGTTTTTTAGATGTTTCAGGAAACACCATACACTTCTCCAGAGTGGCTGTTGGCAATTTACATCCCACCCACCAGCATAACAAGGCTCCCAGTTCTCCATGGCCTGTCCTGCCTTTCTGGATTTTACACTTTTTTCAAATGGCCCTTTTGACCGGGGGGCAGTGAGACTTCATTGTAGTGCAGATTTCCTTTGCAAGCTTGCTTGGTTGGCCAAAAAGGGCGTATGCGTTTTTTCCTGAATATATTCAGGAAAAAACGCATACGCCCTTTTTGGCCAAGTGCATCATTGTGGACGTTCTGCCTCTTTTCCTATGCTTTACATGCAATTCCAGTGTACCCCCTGAAATCGATTTCCTGCAATTCTGCCCCGCTTTCAAGTCCTCTTGGCAGCCTTCCTTCAATATATTTTTGGACGATAGCTGTCATTTATAACTCTGCAGGTTTGTGAATTACAGTGCCCCTGAGCTCGTTTCTTCAACTCGCTTTCTTGTGAGCTGGCCGCAACACCGCAGGATTGCTTCAGGCCCTAGTGTAGTTCCGGCACGGCACGCTGAGCCTTTGGTTAATTCCTTTTCCTGGTGGGAAATGAGAGTTAAATTTGCCCGTCCAGACACCTCCAGATAGTCTCTCTTTCGTTCTCCCTATTCCTGTTCATTTTTCACAGAAATTACAAACTGGGCCAAACAGGAGTTTAAAGGCACTGACTCTCCAAGTGGGGAGAGTGTTAGTAAAGCATCTGGAATGTTGCAACCGAGTACCAGGGACGAAAACGAGACACATTTGAACACGTTTCCCGATCACACGGTGGATCATACTCTGGGTTCCACATGCATGTTTTAGCTGAAGGAAGAATCCCTTAAACCTGGAGAGTTGAGACCCATGGAATGGGTACCATGCAATATGACTTCAAAGGGTCTGCATTTGCTCACCGAACCTCACCAATCCTATCACTGCTGCGTTTATGCCGCTGTACACACGCTTGATTCTCTTTCGGAGACATATAAATCCGTAGGTTTTAAGATTATTTCTAGTCAGGTATATTCTTAGGCGTTTAATATGGGGTGTTGAGTCCACTTCGTTGAGCAAGGAGTAGCTCTTGTCTATTGCATATTTGGCTTATGGATCGGTATCTGTGCTAATTTCAATCTCTGGTTTCATGCAGCACCCCAACTCACCTTTCCCCTTAAGCAAGCATAAGTTGGTTTTCTACATTTGACACCCTGTTCTGTTTTGTAATTCAGTTCCTGTGTAGCCAAGTTTACATTCCGTGTAGTAGTGATATCTTATGATGTTTCTTTTTCTGTGTGACTTATTTCACTTAGAATCATCGTACCTGAATCCACTCATTATGCTGCTACGGGCCTGATGACATAGATTTCAGTGCTGAGTGATATTGCATTGTACGTAAGTACCACAACTTCTTTATCCATTTTTTGCTTTCTGTGATATTGAACTTGTACCGTAAACGAGGTTCTTGTAAACAGAGCCGTCCCAACCTTTGGGGTGGCTGTGTCTTTTTGATTTTAATTTCCCTAAGCTATAGGACCATAAGTGGAAGTGCCCTAGGCTCTGTTGCTTTGTTTATTAGATGTTTCAGGAAACACCATACACTTCTCCAGAGTGGCTGTTGGCAATTTACATCCCGCCCACCAGCATAACAAGGCTCCCAGTTCTCCATGGCCTGTCCTGCCTTTCTGGATTTTACACTTTTTTCAGATGGCCCTTTTGACCGGGGGGCAGTGAGACTTCATTGTAGTGCAGATTTCCTTTGCAAGCTTGCTTGGTTGGCCAAAAAGGGCGTATGCGTTTTTTCCTGAATATATTCAGGAAAAAACGCATACGCCCTTTTTGGCCAAGTGCATCATTGTGGACGTTCTGCCTCTTTTCCTATGCTTTACATGCAATTCCAGTGTACCCCCTGAAATCGATTTCCTGCAATTCTGCCCCGCTTTCAAGTCCTCTTGGCAGCCTTACTTCAATATATTTTTGGACGATAGCTGTCATTTATAACTCTGCAGGTTTGTGAATTACAGTGCCCCTGAGCTCGTTTCTTCAACTCGTTTTCTTGTGAGCTGGCCGCAACACCGCAGGATTGCTTCAGGCCCTAGTGTAGTTCCGGCACGGCACGCTGAGCCTTTGGTTAATTCCTCTTCCTGGTGGGAAATGAGAGTTAAATTTGCCCGTCCAGACACCTCCAGATAGTCTCTCTTTTGTTCTCCCTATTCCTGTTCATTTTCCACAGAAATTACAAACTGGGCCAAACAGGAGGTTAAAGGCACTGACTCTCCAAGTGGGGAGAGTGTTAGTAAAGCATCTGGAATGTTGCACCCGAGTACCAGGGACGAAAACGAGACACATTTGAACACGTTTCCCGATCACACGGTGGATCATACTCTGGGTTCCACATGCATGTTTTAGCTGAAGGAAGAATCCCTTAAACCTGGAGAGTTGAGACCCATGGAATGGGTACCATGCAATATGACTTCAAAGGGTCTGCATTTGCTCACCGAACCTCACCAATCCTATCACTGCTGCGTTTATGCCGCTGTACACACGCTTGATTCTCTTTCGGAGACATATAAATCTGTAGGTTTTAAGATTATTTCTAGTCAGGTATATTCTTAGGCGTTTAATATGGGGTGTTGAGTCCACTTCGTTGAGCAAGGAGTAGCTCTTGTCTATTGCATATTTGGCTTATGGAACGGTATCTGTGCTAATTTCAATCTCTGGTTTCATGCAGCACCCCAACTCACCTTTCCCCTTAAGCAAGCATAAGTTGGTTTTCTACATTTGAGACCCTGTTCTGTTTTGTAATTCAGTTCTTGTGTAGCCAAGTTTACCTTCCGTGTAGTAGTGATATCTTATGGTGTTTCTTTTCCTGTGTGACTTATTTCACTTAGAATCATCATACCTGAATCCACTCATTATGCTGCTACGGGCCTGATGACATAGATTTCATTGCTGAGTGATATTGCATTGTACGTAAGTACCACAACTTCTTTATCCATTTTTCGCTTTCTGTGATATTGAACTTGTACCGTAAACGAGGTTCTTGTAAACAGAGCCGTCCCAAACTTTGGGGTGACTGTGTCTTTTTGATTTTAATTTCCCTAAGCTATAGGACCATAAGTGGAAGTGCCCTAGGCTCTGTTGCTTTGTTTTTTAGATGTTTCAGGAAACACCATACACTTCTCCAGAGTGGCTGTTGGCAATTTACATCCCGCCCATCAGCATAACAAGGCTCCCAGTTCTCCATGGCCAGTCCTGCCTTTCTGGATTTTACACTTTTTTCAGATGGCCCTTTTGACCGGGGGGCAGTGAGACTTCATTGTAGTGCAGATATCCTTTGCAAGCTTGCTTGGTTGGCCAAAAAGGGCGTATGCGTTTTTTCCTGAATATATTCAGGAAAAAACGCATACGCCCTTTTTGGCCAAGTGCATCATTGTGGACGTTCTGCCTCTTTTCCTATGCTTTACTTGCAATTCCAGTGTACCTCCTGAAATCGATTTCCTGCAATTCTGCCCCGCTTTCAAGTCCTCTTGGCAACCTTCCTTCAATATATTTTTGGACGATAGCTGTCATTTATAACTCTGCAGGTTTGTGAATTACAGTGCCCCTGAGCTCGTTTCTTCAACTCGCTTTCTTGTGAGCTGTCCGCAACACCGCAGGATTGCTTCAGGCCCTAGTGTAGTTCCGGCACGGCACGCTGAGCCTTTGGTTAATTCCTCTTCCTGGTGGGAAATGAGAGTTAAATTTGCCCGTCCAGACACCTCCAGCTAGTCTCTCTTTCGTTCTCCCTATTCCTGTTCATTTTCCACAGAAATTACAAACTGGGCGAAACAGGAGGTTAAAGGCACTGACTCTCCAAGTGGGGAGAGTGTTAGTAAAGCATCTGGAATGTTGCACCCGAGTACCAGGGACGAAAACGAGATACATTTGAACACGTTTCCCGATCACACGGTGGATCATACTCTGGGTTCCACATGCATGTTTTAGCTGAAGGAAGAATCCCTTAAACCTGGAGAGTTGAGACCCATGGAATGGGTACCATGCAATATGACTTCAAAGGGTCTGCATTTGCTCACCGAACCTCACCAATCCTATCACTGCTGCGTTTATGCCGCTGTACACACGCTTGATTCTCTTTCGGAGACATATAAATCCGTAGGTTTTAAGATTATTTCTAGTCAGGTATATTCTTAGGCGTTTAATATGGGGTGTTGAGTCCACTTCGTTGAGCAAGGAGTAGCTCTTGTCTATTGCATATTTGGCTTATGGAACGGTATCTGTGCTAATTTCAATCTCTGGTTTCATGCAGCACCCCAACTCACCTTTCCCCTTAAGCAAGCATAAGTTGGTTTTCTACATTTGACACCCTGTTCTGTTTTGTAATTCAGTTCCTGTGTAGCCAAGTTTACATTCCGTGTAGTAGTGATATCTTATGATGTTTCTTTTTCTGTGTGACTTATTTCACTTAGAATCATCGTACCTGAATCCACTCATTATGCTGCTACGGGCCTGATGACATAGATTTCAGTGCTGAGTGATATTGCATTGTACGTAAGTACCACAACTTCTTTATCCATTTTTTGCTTTCTGTGATATTGAACTTGTACCGTAAACGAGGTTCTTGTAAACAGAGCCGTCCCAACCTTTGGGGTGGCTGTGTCTTTTTGATTTTAATTTCCCTAAGCTATAGGACCATAAGTGGAAGTGCCCTAGGCTCTGTTGCTTTGTTTTTTAGATGTTTCAGGAAACACCATACACTTCTCCAGAGTGGCTGTTGGCAATTTACATCCCGCCCACCAGCATAACAAGGCTCCCAGTTCTCCATGGCCTGTCCTGCCTTTCTGGATTTTACACTTTTTTCAGATGGCCCTTTTGACCGGGGGGCAGTGAGACTTCATTGTAGTGCAGATTTCCTTTGCAAGCTTTCTTGGTTGGCCAAAAAGGGCGTATGCGTTTTTTCCTGAATATATTCAGGAAAAAACGCATACGCCCTTTTTGGCCAAGTGCATCATTGTGGACGTTCTGCCTCTTTTCCTATGCTTTACATGCAATTTCAGTGTACCCCCTGAAATCGATTTCCTGCAATTCTGCCCCGCTTTCAAGTCCTCTTGGCAGCCTTACTTCAATATATTTTTGGACGATAGCTGTCATTTATAACTCTGCAGGTTTGTGAATTACAGTGCCCCTGAGCTCGTTTCTTCAACTCGTTTTCTTGTGAGCTGGCCGCAACACCGCAGGATTGCTTCAGGCCCTAGTGTAGTTCCGGCACGGCACGCTGAGCCTTTGGTTAATTCCTCTTCCTGGTGGGAAATGAGAGTTAAATTTGCCCGTCCAGACACCTCCAGCTAGTCTCTCTTTCGTTCTCCCTATTCCTGTTCATTTTCCACAGAAATTACAAACTGGGCCAAACAGGAGGTTAAAGGCACTGACTCTCCAAGTGGGGAGAGTGTTAGTAAAGCGTCTGGAGTGTTGCACCCGAGTACCAGGGGACGAAAACTGAGACACATTTGAACACGTTTCCTGATCACACGGTGGATCATAATCTGTGTTCCACATGCATGTTTTAGCTGAAGGAAGAATCCCTTAAACCTGGAGAGTTGAGACCCATGGAATGGGTACCATGCAATATGACTTCAAAGGGTCTGCATTTGCTCACCGAACCTCACCAATCCTATCACTGCTGCGTTTATGCCGCTGTACACACGCTTGATTCTCTTTCGGAGACAAATAAATCCGTAGGTTTTAAGATTATTTCTAGTCAGGTATATTCTTAGGCGTTTAATATGGGGTGTTGAGTCCACTTCGTTGAGCAAGGAGTAGCTCTTGTCTATTACATATTTGGCTTATGGAACGGTATCTGTGCTAATTTCAATCTCTGGTTTCATGCAGCACCCCAACTCACCTTTCCCCTTAAGCAAGCATAAGTTGGTTTTCTACATTTGAGACCCTGTTCTGTTTTGTAATTCAGTTCCTTTGTAGCCAAGTTTACATTCCGTGTATTGGTGATATCTTATGAAGTTTCTTTTTCTGTGTGACTTATTTCACTTAGAATCATCGTACCTGAATCCACTCATTATGCTGCTACGGGCCTGATGACATAGATTTCATTGCTGAGTGATATTGCATTGTACGTAAGTACCACAACTTCTTTATCCATTTTTCGCTTTCTGTGATATTGAACTTGTACCGTAAACGAGGTTCTTGTAAACAGAGCCGTCCCAAACTTTGGGGTGGCTGTGTCTTTTTGATTTTAATTTCCCTAAGCTATAGGACCATAAGTGCAAGTGCCCTAGGCTCTGTTGCTTTGTTTTTTAGATGTTTCAGGAAACACCATACACTTCTCCAGAGTGGCTGCTGGCAATTTACATCCCGCCCATCAGCATAACAAGGCTCCCAGTTCTCCATGGCCTGTCCTGCCTTTCTGGATTTTACACTTTTTTCAGATGACCCTTTGACCGGGGTGAAGTGAGACTTCATTGTAGTGCAGATTTCCTTTGAGAGCTTGCTTGGTTGGCCAGAAAGGGCGTATGCGTTTCTTCCTGAATATATTCAGGAAAAAACGCATACGCCCTTTTTGGCCAAGTGCATCATTGTTGACGTTCTGAGTGTTTTCATATGTTTTCAGTGCAATTCCTGTCTACCTCCTGAAATCGGTTTCCTGCAGTTCTGCCTTGCTCTCAGTGCCTCTTCATAGCCTTACCTCAATATACTTTTGGAGAATAGTTGGCCTTTATAACTCTGCAGGTTTTTGAATTGCAGTGGCCCTTAGCTCCATTTTTCAGCTCTTATTTTTGTGATCTTGCCTCATATCCACAGGATTTCTTCAGGCCCTATTCTTCTTCTGGGGTGCCTTGCTCTGCCTTTGGTTAATTCTTCTTCCTGATGTGAAATTAGAGTGACATGTGCCCATTGATACCGCTACAGCTATTTTCTCACTGGTTCCCCCTATTCCCATTCATCCTCCGCACTAACTGCAGACTGTGCGATACCGGAACTTAAAGGCATTGACTCTCCATGTGGAGATGTTGTTAGTAAAGTGGCTGGAATGTTGATCCGGAGCCCCAGGAGAGGAAAATGAGGTGCATTTTAGAAACCTTTCCCGATCATATGGTATACCATCCGCTGGATTTCCCATGCATGGTTTAGCTGTAGGAAGATTCCCTTCAACTTGGAGTGTTGGGACCCTTGGAATAAGTAGCACGAAGTATTGCATTAAACTTTCGGCAGTTGCTCACCAAAGCTCTCCAATCCTTTCAGCCCCAAGTGTCCAGCCTTATGTCTTATCCAGCTGTGGGTTTATATGTGGTCATTCCAGGTTGCATCACAGCCCCTGAGCGAATTTTGTAAGAATTTTTCTCTCTTTCATTGTTTCTGCGTTTTGGTTTTAAAATTTATTTCTATAATGGGGTTTAGCTCATTTTCACTGCTGTGTTTGTGCCGCTCTGCGCACACTTGATTCCCTTATGGAGATATATCAATACATGGGTTTTAAGATTCTTATTACTCAGATATATTTCTCTGCGGTGTATAGGGTGTGTTGAGGCCAGTTCATTGAGCGAGGTGTAGATCTTGTCTGATACCTATTTGGTTTATTGAACGGTATCTGTGCTAATTTCAAACTCTGGTTTTATGCATCACCCCACCTCTCCTTTCCCCTTAAGCTGACATAAGTGTGTTTTCTAAATGTGAGACACTGTTCTGTTTTGTAATTCATTTTTTGTGCAGCCATATTTATCCTCCCTCTATAAGTGATATCTTATGATATGTTTCTTTTTCTGTTTGACTTATTTCAAGTAGTATTATCGGACCTCAATCCACTCTTTATCCTTCTACTAGCCTTATTACATTGATTTCATGGTGAAGAGATATTCCATTGTACATAAGTACCACATTTTCTTTATCCATTGTTCTCTTTCCTGGGATATTTAAGGTGTACTGAAGTTGAGGTTCTTGTAAACAGAGTAGCCCTAAACTGTGGTGTGCTTGTGTCTTGTTGATTTTTAGACTTCCCTAGATATACTCCCGTGATTGGAAGTGCCCTATGCTCTGTCGCTCTGTTTTTTAGATGATTTAGGAACCACCATACACTTCTCCAGAGTGGCTCTCGGCAGTTCACACACTGTCCATCAGCGTATAAAGGCTCCCTGTTCTCCATGGCCTGTCCTGCATTTCTGGTGTTTACAATTTTTTCGGATGGCCCTTTTGACCGGTGGGAAATGAGACTTCTTTGTTGTGCACATTTGCATTGCTTGCTTGCTTGGTTGCCCATAAAGTGCGTATGCGTTTTTTCCTGGATATATTCAGGAACTAACGCATACTCCCTTTTGGGCCAACTGCATCATTGTCGAAATTCTGCCGCTTTTCATGTGCTTTAAAGGCGAGTCCAATCTATCTCTTGAAATCTGTTTCTTGCAATTCTGTCTTGCATTCAGATCCTCTTCTTTGCCTTACCTCAACATATTTTTGGACGTTAGTTTTCATTTATAACTCTGCAGGTTTGTGAATTGCAGTGACCCTGAGCTCCATTTTTTAAGTTGCTCTTTTGTGAGCTGGCCTCAAAACCGCAGGATTGCTTCAGGCCCTATTTTGGCTCCGGCGAGGCGGGCTGAGCCTTTTTTTAATTATTATTCTTAATGGGAAATTAGAGTGACATGTGCCCGTCCAAACCCCTACAACTATTCTCTCATTGTTTCCCCCTCTTCCCGTTCATCCTCCTCACAATTTGCAAAATGTGTGAAACAGAAGTTTAAATGTGCTGATTCTCTAAGTGGGGAGATTCTAAGTAACGTGGCTGGAATGATGAACAGGAGCACCAGGAGAGGATAAATGAGGTGCATTTTAGACACATCTCCCGATCACATGGTGTACAGTCCTCTGGGTTTTCCATGCATGTTTTAGCTGTAGGAAGATTCCTTGAACCTGCAGATTTGGGACCCATTGAATGGGTACCAGGTAGTATTACTTTAAAGGGTGTGCATTTCCTCACCCAACCTCACATTTCTCTTAGCGCGAACAGTTTCCAGCCTTATGTCTCATCCTGCTGTGGGTCTAGATGTGTTCAATCCATGTTGCATCACCGTCCCTGAGGAAAAGTTGTAAGAGGTTTTCTCTGTCTCTCTGTCGTTTATTTTTTTCAATTTATTACTATATTGGTTACAGCTGATTTTCAAAGCTCTGTTTCTTGCTGCTGTACATCCACTTGATTCACGTACAGAGAGACATCAATAAATTCTTTTTCAGATGCTTACCAGTCATAGATATTCTTTTCCGGTGACTTGAGTGTGCTGAGTGCAGTTCTTTTAGCTACCGTGTAGGCCTTGTTGATTATCAGTTTGGTATTTGGAATGGTATCTTTGCTAATTTCAACCTCCTGGATGATGCCTCACCCCTCCCCACCTTTCCCGTTTAGCAGCCTTACGCGTGTTTTCTACATATTTGACTATGTTTTTGTTTTGTAATTTATTTCATGTGTAGCCATTTTGGATTCCACCTTTAAGTGATATCTTATGATATGTGTCTTTTTCTTTTTGAATTATGTCACTTAGAATGATCATACGTAACTCCTCCGGAGTTGTTACAACTGGCCATATTTCATTGATTTCCAGGCTGAGTAATATTCCACTCTACATAAGTACCACATCTCTATCCATTTTTTCCCTCCAGAGACATTTAAGTTATATCCTAGTCGAGGATCTTTTAAACAGAGAGGCAGTAAACATTGGGGTGCCTGTGTCCTCTCGATTTTTGTTTTTCCCAAGATATACGCCCATGAGTGCAAGTGCCCTATGCTCTGTAGCTCATTTTTTAGATGCTTTAGTAAACACAATACACTTCTCCAGAATGGCCGTTGGCAATATACATTTCCACTATAAGCCTCACAGGGCTCCCTCTTCTCCTTGCCCTGTCCTGCATTTCTGGCGTTTACACTTTATGAGGATGGCTCTTCTGACTGATGCGAAGTGATATCTTTTGTAGTATTGATTTCCAGTGCCCACCTGTTTGGTTGG